>NW_023270426.1:71700189-72169639 GCF_011800145.1 Mirounga leonina
TCTTTCTTTCTTTCTTTCTTTCTTTCTTTCTTTCTTTCTTTCTTTCTTTCTTTCGGAGAGAGACCATGTGCAAGGGAATGTGAGCAGGGGTGGGGAGGGGCAGAGGGAGAGGGAGAGAATCTCAAAGAAGACTCCATGCTGAGCCCAGAGCATAACTGGGTGCTTGATCCCACAACCCTGAGATTCTATGACCTGAGCTGAAATCAAGTAGGACACTCAACTGACTGAGCTACCCAGGCACCCCTACACACAAAGATTTTAAAAGACAATGTAATCATATATAAATTCAAGATAATGTAATAGGGATTAAGTACACACACTTTAGAGATAGTTTAGAGTTTGAATATTGCTCTTACTCCTACTAGGTATAATTTTGAGCAACTACCCAGATGAATCTATTAAATATAATTGAGACTGTACAGAAAGCATTTATTACAATGCTGTTTTAGGGTTAAGCATCAGTAAATATTAGCTATTAATATCATTTTATTAGCATCATGATGATTATTTTATAAGGACAAAATTATAATCTTTATGAGAAGAAAGCATATATAAACAATCACTTGGGTTTATAAGACTGTTATAATTAACCCTTTGATCATAAAATTTTATAAAAATATTTAGGACCTGAAGAAACCCGTCAAAAGTTAAGTGCTAAATATATAGTAAAAGTCAGGCTGTGAAGTTTGATCAGCAATATTGAAAACATAGTTTTGAGATTTTGTATTCATTGAAATCATTTTAAGTTCAGATTTACTAAAGAACTTACTGCTTTTAGTAAAACAGTAAAGAGGTGAAATCTTTGCTGTTTTTTTTTCAATCAAAAGCAGTATTACAAACACATTTAAAAAATAAAGCTGAAGGGTTCTAAGATTCTAAAACTGTAGTGTGTGTGTGTAAGTATGTGTGTGTGCATATATATGTGTGAGTGTATACACATATATATTTCCCATATAAGCATATATAAAATTCACATTTACTGTCATTATTAATGATTGGCTTTAAAGATTTCATGTATTTATCTGATTCTTTTCTTTCTGAACTTTATTCTTTTTTTTTTTTTAAAGATTTTATTTATTTATTTGAGAGAGAGAGAGAGAGCACATGAGAGGGGGGGAGGGTCAGAGGGAGAAGCAGACTCCCCGCCGAGCAGGGAGCCCGATGTGGGACTCGATCCCGGGACTCCAGGATCATGACCTTAGCCGAAGGCAGTCGCTTAACCAACTGAGCCACCCAGGCGCCCCTTTCTGAACTTTATTCTTAACAGAAGGGGAAAAGTAATATTTTTACCATTTTAAGCCTTAATTTGAGGAATCATTATCACTAGAATCTTTTTTTTTTTTTGTCTAGTGCTTTCTAGTGTTCAGAAATAGGGTTTGATATTTCTGATGTTTCTTATTAAATCACCCTACTCTCCAGTAAGTCATAAGTGACCCTGAATGTAGCAAGCAGTGTCGCTACTACTATAAATATGCTATTCTGCTCTACTGTGCACTTTCTTACCTTCGATTAAAGCATATTTTCTTCTTACAATTCCCCATGTTTTAGAGTGTGGCTCTTTTTTTATATATCAAAATATGAACTAGAGTCTGGTAAATGAGAAAAAATCTTCACAACTATAGATGTTAATGTATGGGGAATAAGCTTCTAGAGTCATCATGAATATTGCAAATTTTAAACATGTACTGGGTACTGTTTTCTATCAAACAACTGATCCCAAACAACCACCATCTTATTCACCTCTTCACTTTTATTTTTTTTGTATTTGTCTTTCCTTTTCCAATGGCACAGCCAACGTTTTAGTTCTGCATTATATCATTTCTTGCCTTGTCTGTTTCTGTACCTTATAACTGTCTCCATACAAGATTCGTCTCTCTGAAGTCTGAGCCTAATCATACAACTTTCATATGTGAAATGCTTCAATAAGCCTAGAACTTCCAAAGAGGTGGAATATATGTAGTTCTTTGATATGTATTCTGCCCTCAGAGTGGAAAGTTAATCATCTGAACATTATAGATGTTACAGAAATGACTCAGAGAGGTAGCAGTCCAATCTCTACCACTGACAGCTGCCTGGCCTTCTAATTGCACCAGACTATAACGAGAAGACCTGGTTCCACACTAATCCCTGCTGATATAATATCAAGGCACAATATGAAGTAGGGACTTTGGTCATTGTCTGGCAGTACTGAGCCATAACCTACCTGTCCCTGTCAGTGGCCACAGAGGGAGCCTGAATTTCCACTCCTATCCTTTCCATCTATGTTGAGATGACATCAGAGAGACCTGGTGGAGAGTCAGGACTTTCACCACTGCCTGTCATAAAGACAGCACTCCCAGAGGCAAAGTAGGAGTCATCCTCTCAAGCCAGTGCTATAAATGAAGACCTTATTGCATAGCTATTATTCCTATTCATGCTCTGAGAAACCAGGAGAACATCCCCACTAGATATCAACAGAAGCTGAGTGGAAAAGCTAAACTGACAGTCCCACTTGGCAGTAAATAATTGGTGTCTCCTCCTTTTCCCTTTTGCAAAAATCAGGAAAATGTCAAGTTGAATAAAAAATATATATATATGCCAACATTGAAATGATTATCAAATTATCTGACAAGGATTTTAAATCACCATCATAAAATGCTTCAACAAGCAATTACAAAAACATCTGAAACAAATAAAAGATTAAAAAGTCTCAGCAAAGACTTTAAGGAACCTAATGGAAATTTATAATAGATCTTATTTTTTAAAGCAGTTTCAGGTTCACAGCAAAATTGAAAGTACAGAGATTTCTTACATCCCCTGGCCCCAACACATGCCTAGCCTCCTACATTATCAACATCCCAACTACAGTGGTACAGTTGTTACAACTGATAAACCTACATTAACACATCATAATCATCCAAAGTCCAAAGTTTACGTTAGGGTTCACTCTTGGTGTTTTGCCTTATAGATTTGCATGAATGTATAATGTCATGAATCCATCATCATAGTATCTATATAGAGTATTTTTGATGCCCTAAAAATCCTCTTCATTACACCTGTTTATTTCCACCCCACTAACAGTTTATGGGTTCCATAGTTTTGCCTTTTCTAGAATGCCATATAGTTGGAATCACCACAATATGTCTTTTCAGATTGGCGTCTTTCACTTTGTAATACGCATTTAGTTTCCTCCATGTCTTTTCCTGGCTTGAAAATTCATTTCTTTTTAGCACTGAATAATATTCCATTGTCTGGAGGTACCAGTTTATGTATCCATTCACCTACTGAAGGGCATCTTCATTGATTCCAAGTTTTGGCAATTATATATAAAGCTGCTATGCATCTGTGTGCAGGTTTTGAGTGGACATAAATTCTGAACTCCTTTGATAAATACCAAGGAACATAATTGCTGGATCATAAGGTAAGAGTATGCTCAGTTTTGTAAGAAACCACCGAACTGTCTTTCACAGTGGCTGTACCATTTTCATTTCATTCACTGGTAATGAAGAGTGTTCCTGTTAACTCCACATCTTTGCCACATTCTTGCTAATATTTGGTGTTGAAAGTGTTCTGGATTTTGGCCATTCTAATAAGTTGTATAACAGTGTTTTAATCTGCATTACTCTAATGACAAATGATGTTGAACATCTTTTCATATGCTGATATGCCATCTATATGTCCTCTTTAGTGATGTGTCTGTTCCGGCTTTGGGACATTTTTTTAATTGGTTTGTTTGTTTTCTTATTATTGAATTTTAAGAGTTCTTTGTATATTTTGGATAGCAGGGTTTTTTTTAATCATATATGTCTTTTGAAAATATTTTCTCCAAGGCTGTGGCTTATCTTTTCATTCTTGGTTGGGTCCTTTGCAGAGCAAAGTTTTTTATTTTAATCAAGTCCAGCTTATCAATTATTTCTTTTCATGGATTATAACTTTGGTATCTAAAAAATCATCACTATATCAAAAGTCTTCAAGATTCTTTAATCAACATAGGCCTATTAAGTTTGTCTATTTCTTCTTCTATGAGTTTTGGCAGCTTTAGTCTTTTTTTTTTAAAGATTTTATTTATTTAACAGAGAGAGACACAGCAAGAGAGGGAGCACAGGCAGGGGGAGTGGGAGAGGGAGAAGCAGGGCGTCTGATGTGGGGCTTGAGCCCAGGACCCTGGGATCATGACCTGAGCTGAAGGCAGACACTTAACGACTGAGCCACCCAGGCACCCTGGCAGTTTTAGTCTTTTGAGGAGTTGATTTGTTTCATCTAGGTTCTCAAACTTGTGGATATACAGTTGTATAACTTTATTATCCTTTTAATGTTCATTGGATCTGTAGTGATGTCTCCTCTTTCATTTCTAATATTAGTTATTTGTGTCCTTTCTCTCTCTTTTTTTTTTTTCTTAGTTATCCTGGTCAAGGTTTATCAATTTTATAGATTTTTTTTATTTCATTTGTATTTTTATGATTTTATTTGATTTTTTTTAATTGAACTGGATTCACATTTTTTTCTTTTCTTTTTTTTTTTGGAGCAAACACATTTTTTTTTATTTTATTATGTTATGTTAATCACCATACATTACATCATTAGTTTTTGATGTAGTGTTCCATGAATCATTGTTTGTGTGTAACACCCAGTGCTCCATTCAGTACATGCCCTCTTTAATACCCATCACAGGCTAACACATCCCACCCCGCCCCCAGAACCCTCAGTTTGTTTCTCAGAGTCCATAGTCTCTCGTGGTTCGTCTCCCCCTCCGATTTCCCCCCCTTCATTTTTCCCTTACTGCTATCTTCTTCTTTTTTGTTTAACATATAATGTATTATTTGTTTCAGAGATACAGGTCTGTGATTCATCAGTCTCACACAATTCACAGCGCTCACCATAGCACATACCCTCCCAATGTCTATGACCCAGTCACCCCATCCCTCCCACCCCCCACCACTCCAGCAACCCTCAGTTTGTTTCCTGAGATTAAGAATTCCTCATATCAGTGAGATCATATGATACATGTCTTTCTCTGATTGACTTATTTCTCTCAGTATAATACCCTCCAGTTCCATCCACGTCATTGCAAATGGCAAGATTTCATTCCTTTTGATGGCTGCATAATATTCCATTGTATATATATATACCACATCTCCTTTATCCATTCATCTATCGATGGACATCTTGGCTCTTTCCACAGTTTGGCTATTGTGGACATTGCTGCTGTAAACATCAGGGTGCACGTACCCCTTTGGATCACTACATTTGTATCTTTGGGGTAAATACCCAGTAGTGCAATTGCTGGGATGTAGGGTGGCTCTATTTTCAACCTTTTGAGGAACCTCCATACTGTTTTCCAGAGTGGCTGCACCAGCTTGCATTCCCACCAACAGTGTAGGAGGGTTCCCCTTTCTCCGCATCCCTGCCAACATCTGTCATTTCCTGACTTGTTAATTTTAGCCATTCTGACTGGTGTGAGGTGGTATCTCATTGAGGTTTTGATTTGGATTTCCCTGATGCCGAGCAATGTGGAGCACTTTTTCATGTGTCTGTTGGCCATTTGGATGTCTTCTTTGGAAAAATGTCTGTTCATGTCTTCTGCCCATTTCTTGTTTGGATCTTTTGTTCTTTGGGTGTTGAGTTTAAGAAGTTGGTTCAACATCAGCAAATCAATAAGTGTGATACAATGCATTAATAAAAGAAAGAACAAGAACCATATGATCGTCTCAGTAGATGCGGAAAAAGCATTTGACAAAGTACAGCATCCTTTCTTGATCAAAACTCTTCAGAGTATAGGGATAGAGGGTACATACCTCAATATCATAAAAGCCATCAGTGAAAAACCCACAGCGAATATCATTCTCAATGGGGAAAAACTGAGAACTTTCCCCCTAAGGCCAGGAATGTGCCAGGGATGTCCACTATCACCACTGCTATTCAACATAGTATTAGAAGTCCTAGCCACAGCAATCAGACAACAAAAAGAAATCAAAGGCATCCAAATCAGCAAGGAAGTCAAACTGTCACTCTTTGCAGATGATATGATACTTTATGTGGAAAACCCAAAAGACTCCACCCCAAAACTGCTAGAACTCATACAGGAATTCAGTAAAGTGGCAGGATATAAAATCAATGCACAGAAATCAGTGGCATTCCTATACACCAACAACAAGACAGAAGAAAGAAAATTAAGGAGTCGATTCCATTTATAATTGCACCCAAAACCATAAGATACCTAGGAATAAATCTAACCCAAGAGGCAAAGAATCTGTACTCAGAAAACTATAAAATACTCATGAAAGAAATTGAGGAAGACACAAAGAAATGGAAAAACGTTCCATGCTCATGGATTGGAAGAACAAATATTGTGAATATTTGTCAATGCTTCCTAGAGCAATCTACATATTCAGTGCAATCCCCATCAAAATACCATCCCCTTTTTCAAAGAAATAGAACAAATAATCCTAAAATTTGTATGGAACCAGAAAAGACCCTGAATAGCCAGAGGAATGTTGAAAAAGAAAAGCAAAGCTGGTGGCATCACAATTCCAGACTTCAAGCTCTATTACAAAGCTGTAATCATCAAGACAGTATGGGACACACAGATCAATGGAACAGAATAGAGAGCCCAGAAATGGACCCTCAACTCTATGGTCAACTAATCTTTGACAAAGCAGGAAAGAATGTCCAATGGAAAAAAGATGGTCTCTTCAACAAATGGTGTTGGGAAAACTGGACAGCCAGATGCCAAAGAATGAACCTGGACCATTTCCTTACACCTGCATTTTTTTTTTTTTAAACAGCTTTTGGTTTCATTAATTTTTTTTCCTGTTTTCAAGTTTATTTTCTGTTCTAGTTCTTAATTTTTCTTCTGCTTGCTTGGAGTTCAGTTTTCTCTTCTTTTTCTAGTTCCCTTTGAACTAGATTATTAGAACTAAAAACTTAGATTATGGATTTTAGATCTTTCTTCTTTTATAATATGTGTTTAATACTATAACATTCCCTCTAAGCACTGCTTTTGCTTCATCCCCTAAATTTTGATAAACTGTGTTTTCAGTTTCATTTACTTCAAATATTTCTTCATTTCTTTTGAGATTTCTCCTTTGGCCTATGTGATATTTAGTGGTATATTGTTTAATCCCCAGATACCATTCAGGGAGAAGGAGCATACATCCTTACACTGTAAGTGAGCTTTTCATAGCCACTTCCTTCCAAAGAGTACAGTATGAAGAAAGCAAAACAATAGTAACTTGACAGTGAATAATCCTGACAAACACTACCTTAGCCAAATAAGCAAAGTTAATAGCAATGGTGATGAGTAATGTTGATACCATGTACCCTTGATATGGATGTGTGAGAATACCCTTCACCTCTGTGTTTCTTCCTCAAAAACCCATAACCACAATCATGAGAAGAATAAAACTGAGAAGTGTTCTATAAATTATCTGACCAGTACTCCTTAAAATTTTCAAGGTCATTGAAAACAATTGAAGTCTAATAAATGTTACAGAAATAGGAACCTAATGAGCCATTAGGATTAAATATAATGTTACCTGGATGGGATTCTGGAACAGAAAAAGAACATTATGTGTTAAGTAAGGGAATCTGGATAAATTATGAACATTTGTTATAATACTGTTTCAATATTTGTTTATTAATTGTGACAAATATATCAGTAATGAAAGATGTTAATGATAGGAAAATCTAGGTTTAAAGTATATGGGGTGTGTGGGCATGTGCTAGTATCTTAACTTTTCTATAAATCTTAAACTATTCCGGAATAAAACTTTTATTAAAAATAAAAATAAGTCATGTCTCCAAGGAATCCAGGGCTTAAAAGTGCTGGATGCTAGAGACAGAAATAGACTTGTGTTTCACTTCAGTAGGAGGAAGGGCATATATAGAAATGATACAGGGGTTTTGGACAAAATTACGGACAAGTCTGACACCACAGGCACTCTTAATAGCTTTAAGGAAATAAGTTATAGACTCTTATCTGCAGAATTCACCTAAATGGAGAGAGAATAGACCATATATGATAATTTCAGCAAAGTAAAAGAGATTTCTGTCTGATTGACTCATAATTTGCTGAGGATTCATAGTGGGTCATATTATCTAAGAGGTAAACATGCTGAATTGTGATTACACATGAGTTGTGATCAATTATGAAAATGTTTGCTGAAAAGTAGTTTTCACTTTAGAAAACTAGTTACCCAATAGCCTGGAGGTAACTGTGTATGTGGGCAAGATATCTGAAGACTTTTTGTAGAACATTATCCTGTTTAATAGACTTACATACAGTGCTTATATGAAAAGTCAAATAACTTAGTAAATTAAATAAAAGGCAGCAAGTGAGATCTAAATACTAAGGTTAGTTAAAAGTTGGGTAAGGTTTTCTTTGGATATGTTTCCCTCTATCCCCATTCCTCCTGCCATTAAACCAGAAATTAGGAACAAGAACTATGAGACAGCTGATTCTAAGCTTATCACCACAAAATAAATGTTAATATACATAAACCATGACTTGATAATCTCCTAAATGTAGATATTATAAGATCTGATATTCATCATAAATTATGAGCAAAAAAATACCCCAAAACAAAGAAATAATACTCCGAAGAAAATAATCATACTTTTCCCGAAATATTTAAAATCAGACACTTACCTAAACTTATTTAACCCAAAGCAAGGAAAGACGTCCAAATATTGAAATCCAAGTATCTAAGTGCATCCCTTTGAGCTTACTTTATTATGCCTAAGTGATATAAGGATATTATAAAATCAAATTTTGTAATTTGAATATATATTTGAGGTATTTTGATTGGGATGTCAATTTTAAATCACTTTGAATGCATGTCTTTATTCAAATTGAGCTCATGCCTGAAAATATATGTATAAACACATATGCAAATGAATATGGAATGATATGGAATGATAAAGACTTTGAGCTCATTTTATTCTTTCTATAAACAATGGCCACTACAAATCTGCACACTAGAAAAGTATACTAGATAGTTATTGAATATTATGATCAGCCATTTTTGTATAGGAACTATTAACAGTTAACCATACATTTAGAATACTGGAGTACTCATTTTTAATACTGGAGTACTCATTTTTAATTGATTATGTTCAAAATCTAAAATAACTGTGGACCACACTGTATATTACTATAATCTCTAATCTAGTTTTTCTGCTTATCTCCTGCTGATATACATAGCATAATTCAATTCATCATGAAATACTTTTGAATTTTCCTTGCAGTGGGCATTATCAGTAGAACAACATACTGCTATCTTTTCTTGTGGCAAAAGTGTACTCATTCAATGTTGAAAGAATCAAACCTTCTTTTCAGTTCACATGAATATTTCCTGTCTGTAAATTGCACTTTTCTCCTTTTAATTTTGATAACTTTCTAAATTACTTTTTGTTTTTCTCACATAAATGAGATGACAGTGGCATATGAAGGGAAGTGAAAAAATACAGAAATGATTACCATTGATTATCTTCCTCTTCTTTGCTTCCTTACACTCTGAGTGTGCCTGGATGAGCTGAACAGTTTGTTAGCACATGCTGGGCAATTACTGTGCTGCGAATTTGCAGCTACAGTGATCCCACAAAACACTGCTTTCTTGATCTTTCTGTCCTCAATTAGGAGATGACATGACTAACAAAAGGTATTCTTATTTTTAGTATAAAAAAGACTGAATTGTGTGCTTTCAATTTATGAAGAAGAAAGTAAAAATAAGGGTAAGTATGTGAGTGAATTTAATTTAGGGTGATTTGTACCATAGTATGCTGCCACTTCTTTGTCGTTGTAAGACTTCATGGATAACAACGTTTTTGGGGATTTTATTTGGTTGTTGTATTTTTTTTTTTTTTGATCCATCGGGAACTAGATAACCCATTTATCTTAAATGATAGGCTTATGAATTTTATTTTTTGAGAAAAAGCCAGTAGATTTAAAAAATTCAACTCAGCCCAAGTAATTCTGCTGGCAGACAATAGGATATAAGAGACAGTCCTCAATAATCACAGTTCTGATTCAGATGAAGTATTTTGAATATAAAGTGACAGTAGAATATGGCATAGATTTCAATAATTTTAAGAACCAATCTTCCATTGTCAGAGCAAACTCTTTGGCTGGTAGTTATTGAATAAGCATGTTTACCTGTGATTTTACACAGGAAAGAGTATCATTTCATAGCAAACTGAGGATCCATGAATTATAAAAGGAATTATTAATGTTCAAAGAGTACATCCTAGGAATAGATCAAACTGGAAGGTTATTTTCTGCATTTGCAATTGAATAAAGTATTTGATTTTATTACAAATACCAAAAACTGAATCATTTTCAGGATAGTGTTAGAAAGAAAGAAAGAAAGAAAGGTGTCACTCAAGAGCCTTAGTGTAATCTTAACATATTCAAGTAAACATTCATAATAACTGAGTTGCTTTTCTGAAAGGAAGATAAAAGTAGTCAAGCTCTACTGTGAGTTGCAATCCAAATTTACTATTTTCATGCCTATTTCTGACATGAACAGGCTGTCATAAATTGAAAATAATTATTATGAAATGAGCTTAATAAGCAGCTTGCTGATGGATTAGAACACATTATCCAGGATTCTTAGCCTGGGACAAATCTGATCTGGAGACAGCTAGGAAATCCCAGCTAGCAAAGAAGAGCATCAACTGGCACTGATGCACATCCATGCAGAGAAAGTTTGTGTCAGGAAGGTTGATGGCATCAGCCATGGAACTTAGTCAAAAAACTTCAGACCTAGACTGGATAGAGAGCAAATTAGAAATGTCCTTTAGGACAGTGTACTACAATTTTGCCTATTGTGAGAGTCAAAAAAGACATTAATGAAAAACAGATTTCTAGATTCCATCAAGACCTACTCAATTAGTAGCTCCAGGTGGAGGAAACTTTGCAAATCCATATTGTTTAACAAACATCAGAGGTGATTTTACAAGGTGTTTCATAAAGGAAATTATCCTAAAAGAACTAAAAAATAATTATTCAAGGCACCTGGGTGGTTCAGATGGTTAAGCGTCTGCCTTCGGCTCAGGTAATGATCCTAGGGTCCTGGGATCGAGTCCCACATCGGGCTCCCTGCTAGGCGGGGAGCCTGCTTCTCCCTCTGCCTCTGCCTCTTTCTCTCTCTCTCTCTGAATAATATAAATAAATAAATAAAACATTTAAAAACATTTAAAAAATAATTATTTATTCATTGATTCATTTAACAAGTATTTCTTTAGAAATTAATATATATTTTCTTTTTTTTAAAGATTTTATTTACTTATTTATTTAAAGAGAGAGAGCATGTGTGTGAGCAGGGGGAGGGACAGAGGAAGAGGGAGAGAGACTCAAGCAGACTCCTCACCCAGCGCAGAGCCCAACATGGGGCTGGATCTCAGACCCTGAGATCACGACCTGAGCCTAAAACAAGAGTCAGTCGTTCAACTGACTGAGCCATCTAGGCATCCCATAAATTAATATATATTTTCAAAGTAAGTTCCATGGTATACTTGATGGTAATGTTTGTAAACAAACAAAAAAAACCCTCATTTGTAGCAACTTGATTTTTAAATTGATAATTCAGTTTCTTGACTCACTATATGAAAAAACAGATTGAACATTTAAATTCAAGCTACAAATATTATCTCTAGTAAACTAGTACAATTTAATTATCCCTATTAAAAAGACTTTTATAATTTTGTAACTTACATGTTTAAATGTTATCAGCATTTATAATTTTAATAATTTATGTTCTTTTAAATTATCTGAATAACCAAATGAACTCTCTCAAGCACTTAGGTAATTCCTAGAGTCTAATGAATCAAGTTTAAATGTAGTGAACCATAATTGTTTTTGTGAATTTAAAGTTCAAATTATCTTTTACTTACAACTTAAACTCAAAGACTAAAGCAATTACACAATTAAATATTTTAAAATAGAATCACAATTTTCCATGACAAATTATATTAAACATTTCAGTCCAAAAATAATATACAAAATGTACTGATAAACTTAAAATACAAATAAAAGTACCATGGTTTTATGCATTTGATTTACTTCATCTTTCTATTTAATTCTAAACCTTCCCTAGTCACTAGCAAATAATTACACAATAACAAAATTTGTGATAACATTTCAAGAAAATTGGTGTTACTTTTTCCCCTGGCTGAGATCTGGACTGGAAAGCAGGAATTTGGGTGGCAATTGTTTAAGGCTCTCTTACAGTCCTAAGATGGAGACTATTTAATAAAGGTGTTGGTCTCTTAGCCTACATCCATAAATTGAAGTTAACTATTACTTGATTCTTAGATCTCGTTCATGTTTGCAATTCTTTCCCTACCCCCACCTTATCCCAGTCAAATTGATTCAACACTTTATTGGATTTAATTAACCTATGTACTGACTCAATTATTTCCCTATTCTCCTTGTTGGTAGGATGTGATTCAAAGCTATTTCAAAGATAATCAATTAGATATCTCATTGATACATAGTGGTACAGCTTTTGCTTCCCTTATATTTTTAGGGTTTGTTCTTGGCTCTGGAGCTGGAAGAACTAAAAAAGTTAAAAAAAAATACAGGCAAAATTGTTGTTGTTATGCATCTTGTATTATGGGAGAAGTATAATAAGTTAAAACATGCATATCTTCACACATACCCAAATATACACATAAATTTAATAATTTTCCAATAATGATAAAAGTTATGAAGAAAATAATGTACAGTAGAAGGATAAAAATAGATTGGTGGATAGGGGAAAGAGATATTTTAAATAAAAATGACAGGAAAGACTATTCAGGTGATATACACTGGGATTTTAATGATATGAAGAGTGAGTTATAGGAAGATAAGGAGGAAAGTATTCTAGATAAACTATCAACATGAAGTAAAGCCCCAGAGAAGGAGAGGGTAGGAGAGAAGAGCCACGAAAAAATAGAGAAAGAAAGGGGAAAAAAAAGGAAAGAAGAAAGGAAGGAAGGAAGGAAGGAAGGAAGGAAGGAAGGAAGGAAGGAAGGAAGAAAAAAGGGAGGGAGGGAGGGAGAAAGAAAACGGAAAAAAGAAACTACAGCTACAGCTACTGATCTTAATTTAAATGTGGGAACTTGGGGTCAGGGCAGGATAGGATCTCATTTACTTATCATCAATGTACTGATGAATCTTAAATATATATGTCCCATTGTTGGACATACATATCTTAAATATATATGTCCCACTATATGGACAATATATATGTCCCTCTACCAGATCCAGTTTAGGCAGTTTCTAGAGGTCTTAGTCCTATCCACTCTGTGGGCCTCAGCATCTTGCTCTAAGGAGAAACTAGATTCCTCTCCTATTGGCTATCCCAACCTCCCAGGGCATGAAGATTCGATTTTACCATAGCCTTTTTATTTTTTTATTTTTATTTATTTTTATTTTTTTTTATAAAAGATTTTATTTATTTATTTGACAGAGAAAGACACAACGAGAGAGGGAACACAAATGGGGAGTGGGAGAGGGAGAAGCAGACTCCCTGCCGAGCAGGGAGCCCGATGCGGGACTCGATCCAGGGACTCCAGGATCATGACCTGAGCCGAAGGCAGTCGCTTAACCAACTGAGCCACCCAGGCGCCCCTTACCATAGCCTTTTTAGACTCTAACATTGCAAGACACCATAGCTTGATCATATCTAGGCAAGACAATTTGATTGGTTGGCAGAATGAGTCAGTATTATAACCCAGAAGTGTGACATGTTCATTTCTCAATGGGTGATGCTGGGAGAATGAGAGATAACAGATGGGTTGGAATAGGCAAAGAACTCTCCTTTCTTCTTCCAAGATGTAGTAGTTTCATACAGTCTACTTGTGAGAATTTTCACTTAAACTGGCAAATGACTGTGTTTTCTTTGGAAAATGAGTCCAGCTCAATTATGATTAACTTTAAATTTGCTTTTTGCATATCATTTCTTCTTTTGTTTCACTCTTGTTACCTTGAAATCTCCCCCAAAACTTAAGATAGGCTTTTGGAGTTAGATCACATACTTCTATCGAGACATTAAGGGCCACACTGTTGACGGTTAAGTGGTTTAATATTAAACCCCAATATGTGATGACAGTACAGTTGCTAGTTTTAACCTCTGGTCAATTGGGATGAACTAAAGGTGTAAGACAAGATACTGGGAAGTCAATATTGTGCAATATCTGTATCAGAACAATAATAATTATATGGAACTCCACATTGTTTTCTTTCCTAAAAAAAAAACTTTTCCTCTTATTCTGTTTTGACCTTTCTGGTCTTTTATTTCCCCTTCAAATGTTTCAAGCATGTGCTCAAATTAGATGCCTTTGATATTCTTCCACTTAATATCTTCCTCACTCCTTCAATTCTTTCTGGTCTCTATTTAATGAAGATTTCTCAAAGTGTTTTTGTTGTTGTTGTTGTTTGTTTAGGTGTGTTTTTTTTTTTTTTACCACATATCCAAAATACCTCTTCTCTCCATCAATCTTTATTTCTTACTCTTAATTTTGAGTACATAAAGCTTAACTTTGCTTCACATAGTTTGTTACTTGTAGCCAATATTCCATGTGGGTTTTTTTCCCCCTATTGGTTTTTCAGGGTATTTTGGGCTTAAGAGTGCACAGAGCATTGATTTTATAAATTATCTTTTAATTGGAAGACAGCTTCTAAAAAATGCAGATGAACTATCTCATGCTCTGACTGGAGGATTAGCACAGGAGTATTGATAATCCAACTGACTTGAAGGCTAGTCTTTAAATGTACTACTGAGATAGATCCTTTCTGGCAAGCTCCATTTGAGGGGTCTCTTCAAAGTAATCCTTTTCCCAGTTAATTGGATTTGCCTCCTCCAGGGTCACTATCAGACTATGCAATTGGGTTTCTTTTGGGTTCAGATTTTATTATGTATGAGTCCAGCTCCAGATATTTTTCTTTTACTTTTAAACTTCTGACCTGTAGTGGTTGAGACTTCACTTTCTCAGTTGTAGAATAAGCTACCTCTTTGGAACCCATGCCTCAGAAATACAAAGACCAGGTTCTGACTTGTGCATAGCCTCTCCATTTAGCCTCTAATTCCATCACTCACTCATTTTCTTGTAGAGGGAGATGGTGGAGGTAACTTTCAAATGCTCAATTAAGTCATTATGTCACTTTATAAAGGAAGCATAAAAAAGGGGGGGAGAAAATACATTTTCTATACATTCCAGGAAACTCATAAAAGCCACGTGATTTATGTTCTTATATTGAGATTAAAAACATAATATTTATCCCAAAGGTAAATTATATTATAGTATACATCTTTCTGGGTAAGGGAAAAATTTACATTCTCCAATGATACTATGAAGTATGTGGACTTTAATGATCTTTAATATACATATATGCTATTATTAACTCAAAATTATTAACACAACAATGAAATGAAGCATGTAATACTCATAACTTAATTTAAATCTATATTTGAACTCTTCATAGCTAAACACAACTTTAAGAGCTTGTCCAAAAACAACCACTCATAGGGTTGCATAGTTGAGGTGTTTTGAGGTTTAAAGGATCTTAAGAAACAAGAGAATTCAATGTTTGTAGGGTAGAAAATCCGTCTAAGTGAAGCTATATTGGTTAAACTAAAGTATTTTCCATTGCAATATAACTAGGAATAACTAACAGTAGAGAAGGTTTTTTCCTGAATGCCTGATCATTAGGTAATTTTTTTTTTCTTTTTTTGTGGTTGGTTCATATTTTATTCACTTATTTTTATTTTATTTTTTTCATCATGATAACTGTACTCTTTAATTCCCATCACATATTTAACCCATCCTCCAACCCCCGTACCTTCTGGTAACCATCAGTTTTTTTCTCTAAAGTTGAGTCTGTTTCTTGGTTTCACTCTCTTTCTCTCTTTTTCCTTTGTTTGTTTTGTATCTTAAATGCTACCTATGAGTGAGGTCATGTGGTATTTGTCTTTCTCCAAATGACATATTATTTTGCTTAGCATTATACTCTCTTGCTCCATCCATGTTTTTGCAAATGGCAAGATTTCATTCTTTTTTATGGCTTAATGATATTTTATATATATATATATATATATAACATCTTCTTTATCCATTCATCAATCAATGGACACTTGGGCTGCTTCCATATCTTGGCTATTGTAAATAATGCTGCTACAAACATAGGGGTGCACCTATCCATTTGAATTAGTGTTTTTGTATTCTTTGGGTAAATATCCAGTAGTGCAATTGCTGGATCATAAGGTAGTTCTATTTTTAACTATTTGAGGAACCTCCATACTATTTTCCACAGTGGCTGTATGAGTTTGCATTCTTACCAACAGTGCAAGAGGGTTTCTTTTTCTCCACATCCTTACCAAGACCTCTTGTTTCTCGTGTTGTCAATTTTAACCAATCTGACTGGTGTGAGGTAATATCTCATTGTAGTTCTGATTTGCATTTCCCTGATAATGAGTGATGTTGAGCATCTTTTCATGTGTCTGTTGGACATCTGTATGTCTTCTTTAGAGAAATGTCTGATCATATCATATCTTCTGCCCATTTTTAAAAAAATTTTAAAAGATTTTATTTATTTGAGAGAGAGCACAAGCAGGGAGAGGGGGAGGGGCAGAGAGAGAGAGAGAAGCAGAACCCCTGCTGAGCAGGGAGCCCAACGTGGGACTCCATCCCAGAACCCTGAGATCATGACCTGGGCTGAAGGCAGATGCTTAACCAACTGAGCCACCCAGGCACCCAACTTCTGCCCATTTTTAAATTGGGTTATTTTGTCCTTGGGTGTTGAGTTTTATATGTTCTTTACAGTATTTATGTGAATATTTCTATATGCTTTCATTTCTCTTGGGTAAATAGCTAGAACAGGAGTGAATGGATCTCATGGTAAGTGTACAGTTCACTTTTTTTAAGAAATTGACATTTTTCCAAAGTGGTCTACCACTCTTCATTCCTCCCAGAAATGTAAAAGACATTTTTCACATCTTTTCCAACACTTGGCATAGTTTAAATTATCCATTCTAATAGGTGTACAGTATTATCTCATTGCCATTTTAATTTGTACTTCCCAACTGACTGAGGATGTGTAGCATCTTTTCATGTGCTTATTTTCTATCTATACATATTATTTTATAAAATGTCAAAATATTTTGCCAATTTTAATTATTGTTTTGTTGTTTTCTTGTTAAGTTTTGAGTAGACTTGAGAGTTTGAGGATGTACACAATTTCCAAATATTTTCTCCTAATCCCTATTTTGTCTTTCCACTCCCTGGTTTGTTTTTTTGTTTTGTTTTGTTTTTTTGGACAACATAAATTTTAATTTTGATGAAGACCAATTTGTCAACTTTTTTTATGGATTGTGCTTTTGGTGCCATGTCTAAGAAATTGATGCCTATTAATAGGTTGCAAAGGTCTTTCTTCTAGAAGTTTAACAGTTTACATTTTCCTTTTAGAATTACAAAAGATTTTGAATTTATTTTTGTATATGATATGAAGTATAGGTCAAAGACTCTTTTGTATATGAATATTGAATGGTCCCCAAACCCCTTATGCAACAAAACAATCATTTCTCTAATGATTCATCTTACAAAATTTACACACATGCCTATATATACAACACACAAGCACCTTATGTATTACATGTAGCACATATACATACAAAAAACATACTGATAAATCATACATGTAAATTGTATATTATATATAAAGTTTCCTTTATAGTTGCATATAGTTTCATTTAAGAATCAGCAAACTTAGCATGTTCACTCAATCAGAGCTCTGCTCCATTATATGGAAAGTGAAGCAGAAAATATTTGTGTGCGTATGTGCTATATTCATTTAGCACTATTATGAGCAAAGGAATATTTTTACATAGTTATCTTAGTCAACACTTACAAAAATTATGTGGAGTAGACATTATTATCGATGTTTTAAAGAAAAATACTTGCTAATCTGAGATTACAAATGTGTTTAAAATCATAGATCTTTTAAATGGTGGAGGTAGAAGCAAACCCAGATGCCTAATACTCTTTCCAGAACATACCACCATGAGGGATTAAATCATATCATCAGTTAATTGACAACAACAGAGGTGCCTGGATGGCTCAGTCAGTTAAGCTTCTGCCTTCGACTCAGGTCATGATCTCAGGGTCCTGGGATCAAGCCCTGCACCAGGGTTCCTGCTTAGCAGGGAGCCTGCTTCTCCCTCTCCCTCTGCCTGCCACTCCCCCTGCTTGTACTCTCTCTCTGTGTGTCAAATAAATAAATTAAATTAAATTAAAATAATTGAAAACTACAATACAACAGTACTTACCCATAGCTGGTAAGATTGCCCAGATGAACCAATATTTCCAATTTTATTACTTTCATTCTTCAAAATATAATCACTTGTTTAAGCTCTAGCTACATAAGGAAAGTGAAGAAGAGAGAGGAAATACATTAACAATTTTGGTCAGAAAGTCTGCAAGTCTAAATTATAAAAAACCAGGGGTGCTTGGATGGTTCAGTCAGTTAAGCATCTGACTCTTGATTTCAGCTCAGGTCATGATCTCAGGGTCCTGGGATTGAGCCCTCTGTCAGGCTCCATGCTCAGCAGGGAGTCTGCTGGTGGATTTTCTCTCACCCTCGTCCCTCTGCCCCATCCCCCTCTCGCACGCTCTTGCTCTCTCTCTTTCTCTCTCTTTAAATAAATAAGTAAATATTTGAAAAATTAAAAAATAAAAAATAAATTGTAAAAAGCCAAACAAAATCCACTTCCTCACTACTGAAAGTCATTCTTATTAAATTTTAGGTACATAAGGCCTGACATAATAGAACTAATCTAAGTGAACCTAACTGAATTCTATACAAGTTTGATTTTCCCCACAGCATGAATGCCTTCCTGAGTGATCCCATAGAAGCAACATGACTAACATTATGTATCCTGGAGAGAGCAGCCATTCATTGATCAATGGCAGTGGTTTTGGCATTACAGTCTCGGTCAGCACTTTACCTCATTCCCAAAGCAAAGGTCATCTGGCAAAGTTCAGAGTTAAGAGGGGTGATTGTCTCTGGGAAGCATATCTGCTCCAGGCACTGGACTCCATTCAAATCCCAGGTCATCCCTACATGAAAGATATGTGTCACACAAAGTTTTAAATGTCAAAGAAAATATCTCTCAGTATGTGTCACTCCAGTTATTTTTACACAGACAGGGATTCTTACAAGGACATTGTAGTAATAATTTCAATAAACCCTATGAAGATTCACTTTCAAAATCTTGAGTTGAAGACCATATTCTAAAACAGGACCAAGAAAACCTAAACCACTCACTAATCTCTGTCTTATAATTATGGTAATGTGACTCCAGTCATGACATGGACATGCATTTGATCTAATTTTTCTATAAAACACTTAAGAATATTAGATTCAATCGCATCGTTTTAAACCTTCTGTAGTTCCAGATGCATTTTCTTATTCATCCATTTTTTGTGTGTTCGTTTCAATACTACAGTCCAGAAAATTGTACTAAAATAAGGAAATTCATTTATAAGCAATTACATACTCTTGTGAACCTTAATTTCTTCACCTGAACTTTGAGATAATAAAATATGACCTCAAATGGATGTTGTAAATATTCTACAATGGTGTAGTGAGGAAATCAATAGATACTTTTCTCAGTAAAACAACTGTTTAAGTGGTACAAACTATTTTTTAAAAAATTTAAGGTCTCTGGAAATTTTCCTAAGAAATATATCAAATGTACATTTATTTAGGAAAGTTGGCTAAAATTCATTAAGAATGTCAAGGGACTGCAGCGTTTGAGCCATGACATTCTCCCACATTACCCTCTCCTGAACTACATGACCAAAGTTCTATTGTGGATGTAGACTCTGGGCATCTGTGACCAAGAAGACAGAAGTTTCCTGTCTTTCCAGCTCCTAGGCTAGGGCTATGGTTATACCCCAGGAGGGGTAGGCCACCAGAGTCTTTTGTCCTCCCCAGGCCTATATTTAGAAGTGCTATTATAGACAGGCACGACTAAGAAGACTGGAGCTCCCTTCCCCCAACCAACTCCCATTCCTAGGATAAGGGCTCCAAGAATACTGGAGTCAAGGGCAAAACAGCTTGCTGTTAGAGTAGAGAATCCACACCAGGAGAGGCAAGCCAAGAAGACTAGAGGCTATCACTATGTTGCTCCTCTACTACCTCAATGCCGGTTCTTAGAGCACTGGTGTCACACAAGGAAGAGTGGGTCACTGCCCTCCCCTGCTAACAGCTTCTATAGAGTGGGGTGGAAGTTCTGCCCTGGGGGAGAAGCAGGCCATTACAGATGGGAAGATCTACAGCTCTGTCTTAGAAAATTGTGAAATGACTTCACTGCTTAAGCCAGTACTAGGGAGAGGATCATGTTACATGTAGGTGTATCCTAATTGATGTATGCTTGTTGGTAATTTATACATAGTTACCCATGTCTGTTTTTATTTTCTCCTTTAATAATTGGCTATTTGGAAGATTTTTATATAGTTTAAAATAGATTGGAAGTTAGTGTTTGACATGAAAGCACCATTGAATCTTCTGAATACTGTGATTCTTTCTGTCCCCATTAGGTAACAGCAATCTCATTCTCCTCATGAAAACCAAGGTCAATAGCACTTGTGAGCATAGTAACTCCTTTCTTTGCCTCTTGATCTAGTGATACGAGGAGTGTAAAATGACTGGAAGATGGCTTTAGGTTTAAGTTTAGTGGAACCCCTATGATGTCTTCTGATAGAAGCATTTTCCCTATTTGGGAATCAGGAATTCTAGTTCATCAGAGCCAAAAGTTGTGGGGAAGGAAAGCTTATGTTTCTCAGGGCAATCACAGGAAGGCATGATGCCCAGGGACTGTTCTTGAAGACACAGCATTACACCGATCAGGGACATAGCACCATTTAATTAGTTTAAAGAATATACCACATCTAGAAGGTCAGGACTCTAATCCTACAGTGCATCCAGTGGAATCACCCATTGGGTCATCTTCTCACAAACAAGCTCTTGTACCTTCCAGCTCCTACTACCAAGAAAGAAGCACATGACAAGCAGGTAGGCCTGCTTGAGGTTTGGAGATGGTGCCCACCACAGAAGGAAATATTACTTCAACTTATTCATTGGGTGATTTGGAAGGCTGTCAGACCTGAGTGGCACCCAGATCAAAACATAGCATTAAAGTAGCAAAACCTCTGATATAAGTAGCATGTGACGTAGGCCATTTGACCAAAAGAATTATGGCTTTAAAGAACTCGGTGGTAGAAAAGATGTGAGGAGTTTCTGCCAAGTTCTTGATAATAATAATCTACACCTTGTCCCTAATGGTTAAGTACAGCCAAGAGGTCTCTGCTGTTCCAGAACATTGTCTCTACCACTAACGATATCAAGTGAACTTCCACAGCACATTTCCCTGCCACCAGCTCTGGCCTATAGAGGACGTTGCTACCGAGCTTCTCAGCGATATTGCTGCCACCCTCACTAGTGCATCTTTTGTTGCTTTAGTGAAAGGATGGTCCTCTGGGCCCTCTTCAAAAACACAGTTGGGTTTTCTAGTCTTATATAATAAATCTGTCTTAGTATACTTACAGCTCTGATATATTGCTCAATACTTTGTAAAGGCAGTGGCAGGATGTCTACTTTATTAACTACAGGCCATCATTATACCCAGATATACCTACCAAGATGTTATATACTGACACTCAACTTTTGCTTATCCAGGTTTCTGTCACATCCTCGATGTCCACAACACTCAAAGTCATTTCCCAGTCATGTTACTCCTGTACTTTCCAGTACATAGCCAAGTTATTTCAGTTCCCTTCGTGATTAGTTTCTTAACTCCTGGATTAGAAACAATACTTCTCCAGTTATCCCATGTTGAAATTTGGCCCTAGTTATCTTGAAGCAGTTGGGGGTAGTGATTTCAGACCTTAAGTAAGGCAAGTATTACCTTACAAAAAAAAAAATCATGTAAATTCTTTGCATGGTCATAGTCATGGTCAGGCCACTTAATCACTTTTGTAAACTCAGAAGTTTCAGGGAAATCTGGGGATTCAGTTCTCAACTATGTCAATGCGGATATCCTTATCCCAGATCTCAGGCTCCTACTCTAACCATATCATTGTCCTTACTTTAGCCTCAGAGGCTTGACAGTGCTCTATATTTAGCTTTATTTGTATCATTTCTCTTCTTATGATCAGAGGGTGAGCATGAATTTGAGCACAGACTTGTCATTCAGTGCAGGAGAGCAAGGTCCCTTTACAATGTGTTAGAGGTTCTTTAAATTTTACACCATGTTTAAGATAATAGCTGGTGGACCTGACCTTGTTATTTTCTTCCATAAATGCTTCAGTGATGCTTATAACAAATAACTAACTCCACATTCCTTATCATCACCACTGCCCCCATATCTCTCCATTGGATCCTTTTCCATATGTATTATATCCCAACTCATCACATGTGAGAGTTGCAGTAATTGTGATGCTTTAGCCCACTGAGACCTATCACGACCCACTTACCACCAGTAATGTAATCTTTGTTGTCATCTGGATAGTAAGTTATTCAATTTCGAAATCTCATCCTGAAAAACTGCTTCCACAATCCATGACTGTTAATACCTATTCCTAGTTTGGGTTTTGCTAGAAGAAAACCCTTAGGCAAGTAGGCTTTAAGGAAGATCATCCTTTCAAAAAGTGTTATGGGAAAGAAGAGGGAAAACTGAAAGGGAAATGCAGATAATAGAGGGTGTCTTATTATCAGATTATCATCAGAGGCAACATGTACTTAAACCACTGAGGAACTCAGAGCCAGTGAAAAACATGGGCTTCGGAATGATCCAAGTGGAAGGGCAAAAAAACAAACAAAAACAACAAAACTAGGATAATTCCTATCAAGCATGTATGAAAGTCTGTTCTTTGGGGCTTATACATTTCTCCCACATTCAGCTTCCCATGTGCATAGGCAGAGAAGACTTTTCCAGAAGCCTTCTCAAAAAGCTTTCAGGAGAAGAGATGGAGATGCCGGTAGTGAATGTGTGGCCAGAATGCACTGAAATGGTGAGGCACAGAGAGGAATGGGGAAGGCACCGTATCTGTTACATTTATATTCTATCTGAATTTTTCACGTATTCTTCTCTTCTTTTTCATTTTATTTGTTTTCTCATTCTATACTCCATATTACCTATTGAGCTTTTAAGGGGTCTTTTCTTTCTAACTCTCTTGGAATTGAATCTTTATTTCTGAAATAATTTTCCCATCGATCTCTTTCCTAAATTCTTACCATTTATGTTTCCTGTGTTTTCTAGATACCACCTCTTGTTTGCCTATCTGAGCACCTATGTTTGCTTTGAGTTATTTCATCATACCTGTACTTGCTTCATTAATTTTTCAAGTTCATGTTGGATTGTTGTGGAACAATATTCCTGTATTTCAGGATAAATTTTATGTTGTTTTGTTTTTACTATTGAGAGAAATTGATGCTAATTTTTTTCTTTACGTGCTTTTCATATACATGCTGCAGTTTGATTTTATATTGTTAATACTTGAACAAGTTGGGGTTTTTTGATTAATTATCAGCAGAAAGAGCTCATAATACTTTCTGCCACATAGTTTCAATTAATATGTAAGTTGAAGGTTTTTTTGTTTGTGTGTTTGTTTTTGCTTTTTCTGTTCAATTTGTTTTTCAATATGGCTTATAGGAAGAGAAGTAGTTGGATTCAGATCCAGAATCTGTAATTAATTTGACAAGTGTTTTTTGACTTTTGTTTTGTTTTGTTTACTTCTGTATGACCTTCAGCAGGTTACATTACATAACCTCAATCGGCCTCCATTTCCACTCAATAAAATGATATTAACAGCACTATAAAAATAATAATGGCTACTATTTGGGGGCATTTATTAAGAGCCAGCTGCTGTGCTGAGCACTTTGCTGACATCACAGTATATGTAAAATGAGGATAATAACGCCCACCTGCTCTGGTTCTTCTACATCTTCAGTGATTTTGAATGCATATAATGCATCTAGCATAATGTCTGATTCATTGTGTTCAATAAATGTCAGTACTGTTCTCCTTCTCTCCCTTTCCTTCTCCTCCTTAGCTCTAAGGTTTTCAATAAATTTATTTAATTTTATTTTTCATTTTCAGAATTTGTATTTAATGATTTTAACATTTTTTTTCAGATACTGTCTTGACTCGATTTTTAAAACCTTTTTTTTTGAGATAACTATAGATTCAAATGCAGCTGTAAAAAATAATACAGAGAAACCCCATGTATACTTCACAGGGGTTCCCCACAGTAGTAACATCTTACATAGTTATTGCACAATATCACAACCAGTATGTATCACAAAGGGACATGGATACATCCATCATTCTTAGTCACATTTAACCAGCTTTCCATGCTGTGTGTATTTAGTTCCATATGATTTCAATACATGTAGATTTCTGTCACAACTGTCACAGTGAAAATATAGAACAGCTCCATCACAATGATCCCTTGTGCTATTCATTTTTGCCATAGCCACTTTCCTCCATCTCTACACCCGAACTCCTAGAAACAGCTAATCTGCTCTCCATCTCTATAATTTGTCATGTCAAGATTGTTACATGAATGCAGTCATACAGCATGTAACCTTTGAGATTGGATTTTATCATTAAGCCAGTATCATTTCTGATATTATAATTAGCATAACTAAATTGGGATCCATCAGAATTGTAGTGGATATTGATAGCTGTTCCTTTCTATTGCTGAATGGTGTTCTATGGTATGGATGATTTAACACAGTTTTTTAAAGCTTTGATTTCACTCTCTATATATTGGAATATCAATATATTTATTTTGGGTCAATTTCATATTATAAGGTTATTTTTAGCTATTGGAGTATAAATTTTCCACTCCAGTCCATCTTCTAACCTCTCTCACAAAGGAGATTACCAACTCAAGAAGTTTTCAAACTCTGGCCATCACCTTTTTTTTTTTAGGATTTTTTTTTAATTTATTCATTTGAGATACAGAGAGAGAGCATGAGCAGGGGGGAAGACAGAGGGAGAGGGAGAAGGAGCCTCCCTGCTGAGCCAGGAGCCTGACGTGGGGCTCGATCCCAGGACTCTGGAATCATGACCTGAGCCGACGGCAGACGCTTAACCATCTGAGCCACCCAGGCGCCCCTTGTTTGTTTTTTTTAACTAAACAATTACCTTCATAGGTAGCGTGAGTACCTTATACAAACAAAATAATCTTAATTTCTCCTTCCCATTCCTTGTGTCATTGCTCATTTGTTTCACTTATATGTAGCATACATAAGCATAAATATACACACAAGATATATACATAAGCATACATAATTGATTACAGTGTTGCTATTATTTTGAACAAACCTGTTAGATCATTTAAAAATAAAAAAACAAAAGTTTTTATTTTACCCTCACTATTTTTTCTTCAATAATCTTTCTTATGTAGATCTGAATTTTTGACCTATATTATTTGTCTTCTCTCTAAAGAACTTCTAACATTTCTTGCAACACTATCTGCTGGCAGCAAATTCCCTCAAGTTTGTTTGTCTGAGAAAGTCTATTTCTCCTTCATTTTTGAAGGATAATTATGAAGGGTACAGAATTCCAGGTTGGTGGTTTGTTTTTTTTTTCTCTCTACTCTTTAAATATTTTACCCCACTCTTTTCTGGCCTGCACAGTTTTTAAGAAGTCAGATGTAATTCTTATTTCTTTCCTTTATAGGTAAGATATTTTCTCATCTTTGGTTTCCTTCAGGAATTTTTATTTATTTTTGATTTTCTGTATTTGATAATGATATGCCAAGGCATAGTGGGCTTTTTGGTTTTTTTGGTTTTTGTTTTTGTCTTTTGCATATATTCCATTTGGTGTTCTCTGGGTTTCTTGGATCTGTAATTTGGTCTCTGACCTTAATTTGGGTAAATTCTTAGTCATTATTTTTAAAAAAATATTTCTTCTGTCCCTGTTTCTCTTTCCTTTCCTTCTGGTATTCTTATTATGTGTATGTTACACCTTTTGTTGTTGTCTCACAGTCCTTGGATGTTCTGTTCTATTCTTTTTTTTTTCCCCAGTATCATTCTCTTTGCTTTTCAGTAATGGCAGCTTCTGTTGGTATGTCCTCTAGCTCAGAGATTATTTCCCCAGCCAAGTCTAGTCTGCTAATAAGTTTACCAGAGGCATTCTTCATTTCTGTTATAGTGTTTTTCATCTCTAGCATTTCTTTTTGGTTATTTCATAAGATTTCCATCTTTCTTCTTACATTTCCCTCTTCTTTTCTTAAATGCTGTCTACTCTATCCATTGGAGCCCTTAGCACATTGATCATACTTGTTTTCAACAGTCAGATAATTCCAACATTGCTGCCATGTCTGGTTCTTATGCTTGCCCTGTCTCTCCTAATTGTGTTTGTTGCCTCTGGGTATTCCTTGTAAGTTTTTTTTGATAGCCAGATATGTTGTGGTAGGTAAAAACACCTGTTGTATATAGGCCTTTAGTGATGTGGGGTAACTTGGTCGGGGGAAGGGAAGAATTCTATAGGCCTATAGTTAGGTCTCAGTCTTTTAAAGTGAGCCTATAACTTTGGACTGTGAACTTCACCAATGCTTCTCAGTTCTCCCATGTCCCCCTTTGAATTGGACAGAATGGTTAAAGTGGGCTACAGTTGGCATTTCCCTTTTCCCAAGCGAAAGCCTAGGTGCTGGCTGGAGTCAGTATTTTACTTCCCAAAGACCAGTAAGGCTTTTATTAAACCCCAACAGTTTAGGCTCTAGTTAAATAGTTTCTCCTGAGGGTGGGCTTGTTAAGAAGAACCAGGTGCTCTGGAGTATTTAAAAATGGTTCCTTTTCCTCTCCCCTTGCCAGAGCCTAAAGAGATTTTTCCTCCATATTTCCTCTGAAAACCTCGTTCACCTCCTGGAGGTAAAACTCGAAGAAGTATGAATAGTGTGGTAGCCCCTCTCTACCTGGATCCCTATGGAGTTTTTAATTCCCAGACCTGTCCACACGGAGCCTCCAGTAAGTCATCAACTGCACCTCAAGTTTTGCTGCCCTGGCACTGATTTTTGCTCCCGAGGGTCCATCCTGGTAAGTTGGGGTTCCCTGTATTCACCTGTCTGTCCAAATTTGGGGCGAGTGGTTTGTCCCGTGTCTTCCTCTCTCTTATGGATCCAGAAGGGCTGTTGGTTTTTCAGTTTGTTCAGGTTTTTATTTGTTATAGGGATGAAGTGGTGACTCCAAACTCCTTACAAGGGAACCTGAAACCAGGCCTGGCTTGTTTTTTGAAGTATTGATGGCTATGGCATGCTGGTGTGTTCTGGGCTTTAATGCATACTCATGTGGTAGTTTTGGTAATTTCATGTTTGTCCCACTGCTCTGGATTTCAACCATTTCAGTTACATTCGTTTCTTAATTTTAAGGTTTTCACACTCCTTTAATAAGTGGTTATTGCATGCAGATGTTTTGAGCAGCCTCATGTTCAGATTGCATTTGGATGCCTGTTTAAGCATTGCTTCCGCTGAGCAGACAGGAAGCTCTTGTTCTTAAGCAAATGGAAAGATATTTTCTATCCCAGAGTTTCACAGAGAGGGAAAATTCTTGTGTCCTGAAATTGGTCAAGCCAAGTGATGAATCTCCAACTCTCACCCATATGTAGAGAGAAACTATGTTAAAGGGTTAAAGAAACAAATCCAAAAATCAACATGCTTTCTTTTTCTATTAAAGCGACACATTTTATATGCAAATAAACACATATCCAAGGTTGGCAGTTAGTGTTCTAAGTAAAATGTGAAGACCTATACAAAGTTTGGAGGTAGGGACACATGAAAAGAAAACACTGTGTGAGCATTGACTAAAAGGAGAGAGATGTGGATCGCCGCCAGGTGTCCTCTTCATTATTCGTAGTATTCACCTCCTGTCCAAAACCCACCCTCTTATAGTGTGATGTGGTTACTGCTTTTCCTCAAAACACAGGTTGGAAAAAAGAAAACACACTGCTTTACCAAGCTGAACAATTTATCATTTACCGTATGTGAACATTTTCCTACTTAAATATGCTGCTGGAGATCAAAGCACGAGCAAAAGAGAGATGGGGCATGTTTTTGGAAATTGAGGTTGAGACCAGATTATAAGGGGATCTGATCCTAAGGAGTAAGGGTTTAATTCTGTAGGCAATGGGGCATTATTGATTATGATTTGAGCTAGGGATTAATGTGATCTAATTGTACTTCTGGAAGATGGCTTAGGAAGAACTTTAGAATTGATTAGAGAAAAATGACAGCAGAAAAGCCTGTTATGTTAACAGGTGTTTTGTATATTCCTAAGTATAAAATACACAGCAGTTATGGGGCACCTGGGTGGCTCAGTCATTAAGCATCTGCCTTTGGCTCAGGTCATGGTCCCAGGGTCCTGGGATCGAGGCCCGCATCAGGCTCCCTGCTCCGTGGGAAGCCTGCTTCTCCCTCTCCCGCCCCCCCCCAGCTTGTGTTCCCTCTCTCGCTGTGTCTCTCTCTGCCAAATAAATAATAAAATCTTTAAAAAATAAATGAATAAAAAATAAATAAAATACACAGCAGTTAAATATGAAACAAAAGACAGGTAAATTTATGTCAAAAATGCTTCAACTGGATGATACATAGCTATGTGATATATCCAACAATGCATGAGCATTTGGTTTAATGCAGTTTTCTGTGGCTAATACAGTGTTCCTTATGAGCTCAATCCATCGGCCTGATTATTATATCTGTGAAAGAAGTTGGAGTAATAATTATTTCACTGAAACAGTTTAAACTTGAGGTATGTATAATAATCTGTTATGATAATTATAGCATCCTTAAAGTATTTCTTTTAAAAGTGAAATCTTACTTCCTTTAACTTAACCAGACTGTTACAGTGTTGATAAAAAATTATTTTCTCTTTTCATCTGAAATCCTCCACAATCATTTCTGAAAGCAACCATATAATGGAAAGGTTGCTACCTTGAATGAGTTTAGGAGCAATTTTTGACTCAGTAAACAAAAAATTTAAATGATCAGAATATTCACAAATACGAAAAGTCTTCTTCCATTGTAAGATTTTATAGTTAGGCATCTCCACATGAAGAAGAAACAGTAATTGTTTTAACTAGATTGAATAAAAAAATTCAGTTACCAAATAGTTAAATATTAGTGGACATATTATTTGTATGTAGAACTTTAAGTCTACATCCACCAATTCATATTTTCATCAGAAATATTTCCCTAAAAGTGTGTTTTTACCTTGTCAGAAAATGTCTGCAGCCTTTCATGACACAGTATTTCTGTTAATTCTCTTTACTCTTGACTTTCCACACAAAATTCGTGTTACCCTCCTTGTTCAGATGTGTTCTGACTGAATGTAAGGAGAGTCTCCATTATCTATTTCGACCAATTCTTTTGCTTAATTTTGCATTGATGGTAGTTATTTTGAAAGTACTTCATTTAGAATAGAAGGAGGTATCTGAATTTTCCAAGTAAATGACAACAATCAAATGTAATTTGTTTTCTGTCAACATTCCTTGCTATTACAACCCTGAATATTTCAGTACTCTCTTCTATCTGTTATACAGTGTGGTCTTTTATCATGGAATCTTTGTCTTCAAAGATAACATATTTGGTATTAGCATAAATTATTTGGGGAAAGACTAATTTGATGCACATATTGCCAGAAAAGCCTAGAGTAGAAAAATGATTCTGTAAACATCTGAGTGTTCATGGTGGACACAAGAGGCCATTAGATCCTGAACAAGAACCTAATGGAAACTCTGAAAAAATTATCTTAACTGGGGTTACCATTATTGATTCCTGGGACTTCTAAGGTATTGTATAAACTGGCTGAATGCTGTAGACTATCTCAAAATACTATATTCATGAGGAAAGGGAATAAATAAAATGAGTGGATGGAAAAATGTATAACATGAATAAACTTGAAAGCAAATTAAGAAAATCACTCAAAGACAGCAAAGTCCATGGGTTAAAAAAAAATAGGGTATTAAGATTAGAGCACAGTATCAGAGAAGGTAAATAATCAGGAAAGGGTAATTTAGATAATGGTTTTCCACTTCTGATACTTGGGCCTAGTTAAAAGTACAGCTACACATACCTGTTGGTGAGTGGAGTGGGTAATTTAAACATAGAGTACTTGGATTATGTTCTAATGATGGAGTACTATGTTGAAGCATTAAATACAGGAATATGTTCTTGCAAGGGAGGAAGTAGAAAGTGGGGACAGAGAAGTTCATGTGGAAAATATGTGCCAACATTTTTCGTATATGTGTTTGAAACACTGTCTAGGTCCTGACATACCGTGTTTACTAATTTGTTAATCAGTGGATAAAGTTCTAAGACCCAAATGTTCTCTTGAACTCCCTAGTGATAATGGCTTGAAAGCTGCAGCCAAACTACATAAAATATAGTAGAATCATGGCAATTGAAATTTCTTTCAGAATTTAGCCTGTTCACTACATATTGTTACATACTGTTCATGTGGGTCATTTACTTAATGGTGATTGTAGCTCAAGCTTTAAATGTTCGTAACACTTGTTCAGTAGCAAAATTTTTTTCTTTTATATTTATCAGTTACTGGGTTCCCACCTATAACTTTTATTATGTTCATTCAGTGTATATTTCTTTTTTAACTTTAATATTGCCATGTATCTCATGTTAGTTATTCGATGAACATAATATTAGAAATGTAATATACATGAATTATGCCAAAATTAGTATTGGTATTTTTTCTGCAGAACTGATGGGTCAATAACTGAGATACATATTACAGCAACTTAACCTTATTTGTTTGTAAAAATGGGTTATTTTCCAGGAATTTTTGATGAAAAATTTTCCTGTCAGCATCGTTTTGTAATACATAGTAAAATATTATCTGTTAATACAAGCTTGAATGTGCAGGCATTATATCTTATTTCTTAAATTTGATGCAAGAGATTTCTCATTTTTACTTCAAATGCTTTTTTTTTTTTTTTTGGTTAGAGGAATACCATTTACTAGTGTTAAACTTCCTAAACATCACAACTTGTGAGAGAGACACACACATAGAGGGTATGTGTATGTATGTGATTACTTAATGCCTTCACGAAGCTTTGTAGCAGGTGAATAATTACTTGTATAAACTGACCTTAGTGGCTAGCATAAAGCATTCTAATTATTACATTCTTAAAGTGACTATAATTAATGTAATCTCCAAAGCCGTAAAATACCAATATTTCAGGTAGCAGATTATCTGTAACATTTGTTGCACAAGATGGTAGTTGAATGTGCAATCAGTGCTATAATTCACTGTTAATCTTTTAATATGGAACCTTAAAAGTGCCAGTTCTTAATAAATTGCTGCTATAGTATCATAGGCTTGAACTCAACTCCCAGTGAAAATGAGCAATTAAATGTGCAACAAAACTGAAACCTGGAGGAGAAAATTCTACCCTTAGAAATGAATATTAGTATCTATAATACTTCATAAGCAAGAAATTTGAGCACTGGATAAGTATCAAGCAAACTCAACTTTTCATTACAAAAGCTTTACTATCCTACAAAATTAACAAAAACTATGTATGAATTTGAGCACAGTTCAGGAAAACATGATCTATGAAATACATGTTAAAAATCTATTTATTTTGGAAATAGTATTCTTAATCAGCAGGTACAAAAATTGTCAATTTCAATTGTTGTACATATTGAATAGTTTGGGCCTTTAACCTTGCGGCAACAAAAAAAGGTGCCGTTGTGGAGTGGGTCAATAACTAAATAAAAAGATTTATAAAGTGTTATTTTTGTATCAAAAGTTATCTTAGTCACCAGTGCACCTTGTTCTTGAGACACTGTTAAGCATGCTTAAAGGATTTGAAACTCCACAAACTTTTATTCAACTGTGGACTACAGTAAATATGACTAAAAAGTAAAGAACAGGCTTCTTTCAGTAAAACTGTCCTTGGCATTGGGAGACCCTTCAGGAACAAACTACAGTTGATTCTCTGAGATGAGTTTTCTTATTCCTTAGACTTAGTTTTTGCTTTCTTATACTTTAAAAAAAAAAAAATGTCTTTATGCCGTTTAATTGTGTCAACTAAACTTTTGATTGTCTCTCAAATTTGGACCCTCTTTGATCAAATAGGCACAGTGATCATTCTGCTATCACTGATTTCTATTAAAATCTGTAAACAAATTTGAATATTTATCAATTAAACCTGTTTATAATGTGTGTATATCTCCACTGAAGCATTCAGGAAAAAATAGTTCCTGTAAAGGAAAATGAAGGAATTAAAGAGAAATAATAGTGTGTGTGCTTCTTCCCACCCCCTACTCACCTCCCAAATTCTCTGTATTTTAAATCAAGATTATTTATACCTGACAGAAGTGAGAAAGAACATATATTGTATTTAGAGGACAGGCTACAAGACAGCAGTGTAATGACTTCTAATTATAAAATGGAAATATTTGGGGCGCCTGGGTGGCTCAGTAGGTTAAGCATCTGCGTTTGGCTCAGGTCATGATCTCAGGGTCCTGGGATGGAGTTCCACGTTGGGCTCTCTGCTCAGTGAGGGGTCTGTTTCTCCCTCTCCCTTTGTCCCTCTCCTTCTGCCCCTCCCCCCTACTCATGCTCTCTCTCATGCTCTTTTTCTCCCTCTCAAATAAATAAAATCTTTTTTAAAAAAATGGAAATATTGTTTATATCCAAAGAAACTCTTTTTCCCAAACTATCAGTTTTGTCAGATTTTAAAATAGGTATAGACATGATATGAGTTGAATATGAAAAGTGGTTAGTAAAATTTAGACTTTGAGAGGAAGTGGAAAGAGGACTTAAAATGAGGAAAATATTTTCTTTACACAGTTTTGCTGTGAATATAGTTTGACTATGTGTATCAGAGTATTTCAGGGATACTTAACTCATTTAATGGGCAATGGCTTAAAACTGTTTAAATACAACATACATTTCTTTTTAAAAATCATTGTTATGCATAAATCAGTTACTACAACCTATTCCTGAGCAATAATTTTACAAATTATTGTTTAAAGAATTACAAATTATTTTCTGGGTATTGTTTGGGAATTGATTCAAAGCCTGAATTCTATACTTTATCCCTACCTCCACTTCTCTCTCTCTCTCTGTCTCCCCCCTCACACACAAATATACTGGCTCTCTATGTTTCTTTATATACTACTGTGTTTATAGAAGAAACAGAAATGTCTAATGAACTTTACTGTAGATTTAGATACCTTTATATCTTATATATGAGGGCATGCATCAATTTATTTTGTAATCCAATTTAAATATTCTCCTTGGAGAGTTTGTTTTTTAAGGATCATTTCATACAGAAACATGGTTGTGCCTAAAGATTCCTTTCTATGTTCATTTGGCTTTTATAGTTTTCCATAAAAAGAATGCCTATTAGGACAAACTTATATAGTAACACTGATAAACCATGAACTATATATAACTGTGAATGTAAAAAAGGTGCATTTAATCTCAGATTTCAGAATGTGCTTTCTTGTAAAATTTTCATGAAGTCATGTAGCTTTAAGTGTAATATTTAAAAGCCCTCAGAAGGTAAGCCTGATGCTCTTTATATTCACAAGCCTAAGTCATTTTTTTTTTTTATGAATTAGTTCTTTTAAACTCAAGCATCTTTAGTTTTCATTATTCTTTACCTCTGAAAGATCTTAAAATACGCTATTGAGTTTTACTGGATCTCTAGGTATATGTAAGTCAATTCAAGAGAACATGTTTAATGGTTGAATAAAAGCTTTATTGCTTTATTTCAAAATGAAATTCATGTATATTTCCAGAATAGCATCAAAGTGTTGCTCAGGGATTAAAAGGCATTTGGGGGGAAAATATGAAAGCATTTAATTCGATACCATTTAATTCAATGTTCATTTCCTGGACATCTTACTAGTCCTACCAATATTACTTCAGTTATCCTTACTATTGTAAGCAGATGACAATACAAAACATCATGAGCTAACATAAAGAATATAAGCAGATCCTAAATCCTGTTCATTCTTCCACTGTTAGCTGTGAGGTCTTGCATGTGTCCAGTAAGCTCCCTTGGATGCAGTTTCCCCATGGTTAAATGAAAGTGTTGGACTAGTTGAATACTATATTTTCCATGTGTTCAGCTGTAGGGAAGAATAAAATTGGAAGACTCTGAAGGCCCCATATGTTTCTCTAAATAGAGGACTATTGCATTTTTAAGTTCCTCATGATAATCTTTCCACCTTTTGCTTTAGTTTCAGTGTGCATTTCCATGTTGTAAAAGAAGTTAAAAGCACTCGTGAATCATCAGAATCCTTCTACTACATTGTCTAATATCAATTTGTGTTTGATCATTGTCAAACCTCTTTCTAAAATTATCAAACCATTCTTTGCTGGCATTAAATACTCCAGGCCTAGATCCTTCACCTTCCTTTTGCTTTAAGCTGTCAGGTAATGACTTGGCTTTTTCTCAAAATTAATTAGAATCTATAAGTATGCCTTTCATACAGCAAACCTGTACTCACATAGAAGCTACATTTTCAATAGAAGATAAAAAGGTATTTTGCAAAAAGTGCAAGGTTTTTATACCTACCGGTGTAGCTGTAGGGAGAGCCTCATAAATACCCCTCCCCCCCGCTTTTTTAAGTAATGGTCCTCATGCTGGATTCATCCTGAAATGGTGGGCAACCACAGCAGCAGACCTCAAGACACAGTACATATCCAGCTTTTCAACTTATTATTTAATGCCAGGACTTCTCTCTGCTTTTGAGAGGATTTCCAACATCACTAGTCATACTTCATATGGGTCCTATGGTATTATTAAAGGTTTATGGTATTATACTAAATTCAGTGAAAAATATGTAAGAACCGTGAGAAGTCCTTTTTTACTGTGATAATTATTGGACAGACAAATTGTTCTGTAGAGATGGTTAGCATCACATGGTGTTTTAAATGGATACGTGCAACATTTGAGCTCAGCACAATAGCAACAGCAGTGGCTACAAAATTATTAGAGTAGTATGATTTGTATTACAGTTAATTTTATGCATTTATGAATTAATGCTACATCTTTACATTTAAGAGCTCTTTAAGAGGAGTCTGAGTATGCTATAGCCTTGTGTCTGTCCTGGAATTAAGCCCTACAGGTTTTCAAAGCCAGATGTTATGGGGGCTTGTCTTTCTGGTGCAGATTCCCAGGGCTAGGGTGCCCACTTTGGGGCCTGATCTCCATGCTCCTCAGGGAAGACCTCTTGTGCCTGTGATATCCCTCCCATTTGTGGGTCAATCCCTTAGGAGTTTGGTTCCCTGCTACATGCCTGCCCCTCCTATCCTTCTCAGTATTGTTTTTTTTGTTTATTTCCATAGCTATGGAAAAGGTGTTCTGCTAGTCTTGAGGTCATTTTCAGAGTGAGTTGCGTTACATGCATTTGCAGCCTTGGTGTATTTATGGGAGGAAATGAGCTAAGGATCCTCCTGCTTTACATCTCTCCTACAGTTCTGAATTAATGCTTCATATCAATATAGATATAAAGTTTAAAAACATGAGTTTTGATTTTCCCTTTTATCCTTAGTAGTTGAATATTTACGCTAGAGAAAACTTTTTCTTAGGAAATACACTTTAAGCGGGGTGCCTGGGTGGCTCAGTTGGTTGGGCAGCTGCCTTGGGCTCAGGTCATGATCCCAGGGTCCTGGAATCGAGCCCCGCATCGGGCTCCCTGCTCAGCGGGAAGCCTGCTTCTCCCTCTCCCACTCCCCCTGCTTGTGTTCCCTCTCTCACTGTCTCTGTGTCAAATAAATAAATAAAATCTTTAAAAAAATTAAAAAAAGGAAATACACCTTAAACAATTCCATAAAAGCAAAGATTGTGATTTATGTTATTTAAAAAAATCTGTGGCATATTTCCACCAAAAATTTTAAAAACATAAATTTGAAAAATATTTCAGTACACAAAATCACTAAATATGGAATAATGCTGTTACCATATCAGTGCATTTTACTAATTAAGGTAAATAATGATTTAAACATCAGTAGAAAACTTAGGATAGTATAGAAAACTGGCAAAAGAAATAAAAGCAAAAAAACATGTACGAATGTGTTCATTCCTTTAGTGTAAAATAAATCTTAAAATTAGGGGTATATTTCCATCTTTCAAATTGATAAAGATGGTGACGAATAGTGTTAGTGGACATGTGAGGAAACAGACATTGGAGAGAGGTTTGTCAGTGTGTTAAAAGTATAAAAATGGATGTCTTGTCATATAGCAACTCTACTTTTAGGTATTTGTCTTAAACAACCATGTACATGTACAATGATGGATAAAAAGGCTTCACCCCATCAGTGCTGCTGTTTATTCCTGACCTGTCACAACATCTTGACCACACATACTTGCTTAGCACTGGGGTTCCTGGCAAAGTTTGACTAAGGTGGGGCGTATCTCAAAAGATCTTAAGGTCCTGATTAAGTATAATTACAAAGCTAATCTAAGATTTAATGACATGCATTATTATGATGTTGTTTAAGTAAAAATGGCCAAGTATTCATTTAAGTCATTACAGTTAGTATTATGCTTAGAGATTAAATCAAATCCCAGCTCAATCCAAGAATTACTGTTTATGCTGTTTGCAAATAACTATGCTATTTGTATCATGGGAAATGACTTGTATCTGTTTTATGGAATGTATGCTGTTCTTTACTGCATACATTTCTGTTTATCTCAACCATTTCAGGAAAACTAAAATTTACATATGGCTAAGATTGTTTATAAATGTGCCAAAATACAAATTCTTACATAGGATTTTAAAATATGCAATTATAAATTTGAATGTTTTTGAGAATATTTAAATCAATTTATTGTGACCTCACTATCTTTAACCTTCTATTTACCAAATTTGATCCCAAAGTGTAGGTGCTACTTTATTTCTTCACTGAATTAATATTAAAAATTTATTATATTGATAATGCTTTTCCAAAAAATTTTCATTATTCCTTCAACATAAATAATAATAAACACGGAAATAAATGTGCAATTAAGTGTTCAGATTATGACATTTTTTCTTATACCTAATATTTTTGCTTCAAAAACTAGATAGAATCAGCTGAATTAATCTAATATTTAAGTTACTCTATAAACAAAGTAAATTTATAGACTTGTGTTTCATTCTCTATCAATGAGGTCAACCAAAGGAACATGAATTGTACCAATGTTCTTGTTACATTTAAACACAAATAATGCTTTCTAAGACAAATGTTTCTTTCCTGTAACTGTCATTTTCAAATGCAAGCATTTTGACAAGCTTTCAATATAGATAAAATACTCATATTGTCATAAGTGAAAACATCTTGCTAAATTTCCTTTAATAGAATAAATACACAATGGAATATTACTCAGCCTTCAAAAAGAACAAAATATTGCCATTTGCAATGACATGGATGGAACTAAAGTGTATTATGCTAAGTGAAATAAGTCAGAGAAAGACAAATATCATTTGATCCCATTCACATGTGGAATTTAAGAAAACAGATGAACATACGGGAAGGGAGAAAAGAAAAAGAGGGGAAACAAGCTGTAAAGAGTCTTTTAACTATAGAGAACAAACTGAAGGTTGATGGAGGGGTGGTGGGTGGGGGATGGGCTAAATAGGTGATGGGCATTAAGGAGGGCACTTGTTATGATGAGCACTGGGTGTTGTATGTAAGTGATGAATCACTGAATTCTACTCCAGAAACCAATATTGCATTATATGTTAACTACCTAAAATTTAAATTAAAAAAAAAAGTAAAGGATAGTGGAAGTTTGTGACTGGAATTAACAAATGTATGATATATAAATCAACTGGGATGTATAAATGATCCAAGGAAAATTCCCTTTAGAAGATTTTCATTGAAAGAGGTTTATTTTTGTTGTATATTACCATCACTAATCTTGATAAATCTCTATATTTGGACAAAGTAATTATATTTGAACTGATACAGAATCAGATTCAGGAAGGAAATATTTGGTAGAATGGTGCAAAAATTCTTTATACGCACACGCACACACACAGTAATACACTATGCCTATCTTCCTGGTAGCAATTGTCTTGCTATTTGCAGAACTTGACACTCATCATTTAGAATCACCAACAATTCTTCATCCTTCATGTGATTTTGCTCAAAAGGAAATTATTTTGCACTTAAATTCCAGTAAAATGTGATTATAATTATTAATGTTGGCCCATGGTTTGAAGCATTATTGTATGTTACATTATTGAAGTTTTGTTTTGTTGTTGTTGTTTTTCTTAGAGTTCTGACATTTCACTCTAGTGGAGTGAATAATGGAGCAAAGTTGACCCAAAAATAAAGGACCAAACTTGACCCTTACTGACAACTCCAATTTTTCACTGAATGGTGGGCATTAATCTGATGATTAATTTTATCATGATGATAAAAATTTTCAAGGAAATTAAAATACAGGATTAAAATACAATAGTCAAAATCTGATTATAATTATTTCTTAGGAAAAATTTATTAACTGTTATACCAGTAAAACTTAGAGTAACTCAATAACTTATATCATGACTTAACAAACAGAAAATATCTGAATGTTCATGATGTTATTTTTACACTTAAACCAAATGCAGAAAGAGATTTGATTAAAACCACACACCATATTCCCCCCTGAATTTGGAGAAGCAAGTAAAACATTGCTTCTCTCTGTTTCCATTTTGGCCAGTGCTGTTAAATTGTTACAAAAGGAAAATATAAGTTATTCCAAGTTGCTAAAGATATTTTTTGAGATAAACGGTTTCTTTAAAATACATTCTCCTGAAAACAATTAAGTAAATTTCAGATGATACACAATTTGGTCAAATCATTTAATTCTAAGAAAGATATATGAAAAGTTAACTAAAATATTGTTCTTGAATTGTTGTTCCTTTAAATTTTTGGTAGAATTCATCCTGAAATCATCTGGGCCTGCTGTTTTCTTTTTGGGAAGGTAATTAATTATTGATTCAGCTGATTGAGGTTAATAGACATCGGTCCATTCAAATTATCCATTTGTCATTGTGTGCATTTTGGTGTTTTTCATCTTCAAGAAATTTGTCCATTTCATCTAAGTCTTCAAATTTTGGATCCTAGGATGGTTTATAATTTTTCTTTATTTCTCTAATGTCCATGACATAAATAGTGATGATTTCATTTCATATATTAATAATTTCTGTTCTCTTTTTTCCCCTAGCATGGCTAGAAATCATTAATTTTATTGTTCTTTTCAAATGACTAGCTTTTGATTTTATTGATTTTTCTGTTCTCTTTTTTTCAATTTTGGTGACTTCTTTAATTTTTAATTTGTTTTCTGCTTGCTTTAGGTTTATATTGCTCTTCTTTACTTTCTATGGCAGAAATTTAAGTTATTGATGTTAAGATGTTCCTTCTTTTTAAAATATACATTGAGTGTTGTATGTTTTCCTCAGCACTGTATTTGTTGCATCCTACAAATTTAGATATATTGTTTTCATTTTCATTTAGTTTTAAATATTTGTAATTTATCTTTGAGATTTTACCTATGTGTAGTCTAGAAGTATGTTGTTGAATATTCACATTTTGGGAATTTCCCAGCTTCTTCTGGTTTCTAGTTGTCTTTGTCCATTTGGGCTGCTATAACAAAATACCAGAGACTGAGTAATTTGTAAACAACATAAATTAATTTCTCGCAATTCTGGAGCTTGGGATGTCCAAGATCATGGTGCCAGCAGTTTTGCTGTGGTAGCCGGTGAAGATCCACTTCCTGGTTTACAGACAGTGCTTCTGTTGTGTCCTCACATGGTGGGAGATACTAGGGGCTGGTCGCTATGGAGTCTCTTTTATAGGAGACCTAATCCCATTCATGAGTGCTCCACCTTCATGACCTAAGCACCTCCCAAATGCCCTACCTCCTAATACCATCACAGTGAGGATTAAAATTTCAACATAAATATTTTGGAGGGAAACAAACATTTTGATCATAGTACTAGTTTAATTCTCATATCTGAGAACATTTTTTATATGATTTTTATTCTTCTAAGTTTCTGAGAATGTTTTATAGCCCAGAGTGTTGTCTATGTTGGTGAATATTTCATGAGAGCTTGAGAAGAATGTGTATTCAGATGTTGATGGAGTATTATGTGAATGCTGTTTATATTAAGTTGATTGATAATACTGTTGGTGTCAGCAGGATCCTTCCAGATTTTCTGCTTGCCTTATTAATAATGGAAAGAGGAGTATGACATCTTCCACAATTAGTGTTTTGACTCTCATTGTTTTTGACTCTCAATATTTAATGCCTCTCTTCATTCCTATGATTTCCCTTGTTTTGATGTTTTCTTTGGGTAGAGTTCATATGGCTACTCCAGCTTGCTTTTGATTAGTGTTAGCATGTTACATATTTTCCTCTTACTTACTTTCACCTAATTCTTTGTTTAAAGGGTGTTCCCTGTAGCATATAGTTGGGTCGTGTTGGTAGTACTTCAACAGAAAGGCTTCAGAACAAGGAAAATTATCAGGAATAAAAAGGAGCAATGCATGATGAGGTTCAAAAATGGATGGAAGTAGAAGGAGAATTAGAGAAGTCTACTATTACTGTTGGTGCTGTCTATACCCCTCTTTGAGGCTTCCTTGTTTCTGATTCTTTCCTGGATAGATGTCTTCCTCCTCAGAGCAATTTACTGCCCATTCAGCGTAATCCACTGTTATTATGTTGAAGCCCTTTGATGTGTTCTTCAGTTGTTAGGCAGAGGAAGCATTCTATAATTTTGTATTAAAATCTTAAATCTTGTAATGGGGACCTCTATCAGGGCTGACCATCACAAGTGCTGTTCCAGTGGCGGAGTTTACTTTTTCTCCCCTTGAGATGAGGTAGGAAGATAAAGCATGCTGCTGTGGAAGGAATGCCCTTCTCCAGTTGGGGTAAGGTTCTAGAAGATTCTCTCTGAGAGTAGAACTTTGGTATGGAGAACACTCTAGGAATTATTCACAAGGATTATGTTTCTTTGCCCTCTGCTAGACTCATCAGAGGATCTTTCTTGGCACTTTACCTTGAGAATCTGCTGGTTCCTAGAGTTAAAACCATTGAAAATGTGGTCCCCTCTCCCTAGATTTTGGCATCCAGAAATTTTTACTCTCAGTCTCATTAACACTTAGCCTCCAGTAACTTAAAAAATTTACCATGTAGGGGCGCCTGGGTGGCTCAGTTGGTTAAGCGACTGCCTTCAGCTCAGGTCATGATCCTGGAGTCCTGGGATCGAGTCCCGCATCGGGCTCCCTGCTCAGCGGGGAGTCTGCTTCTCCCTCTGATCCTCCCCGTCTCATGCTCTCTGTCTCCCATTCTCTCTCTCAGATAAATAAATAAAATCTTTAAAAAAAAAAAATTTACCATGTAAGTGTTAATACTAGTTCTTCTGTACTTTCTCAGATCTGTAGGCTGATGTAAGCTTTGACTCTTTGTATTAAGCTGTCTCTCCAGATTTGGGGGTGACTGTCCTGCAGCCACAGTTCTCTGATATTTTCAGGAAAAATAATACATGTTCTGTTCAATGTGTTCGGCTTTTGCCCCTCATAAGAATGAGAATGAGAGCTTCTAAGCTCTTCAAATGTTGGGGCCCAAACTAGAAATTGATATTACTCATTTTGTTGCTTAAATTGTTCCAGTTTGGGACATTGGGAAATCTTTCAGATTGACCTCCATTTCTTTGAACATGACATTATCCTCTTCATCATCATTGAGTATTTCCTTACTTTTTGACAGTATAAGATGCTCCACTCCCATCTTCAATTTTTACTGTCCTTGCATAGAAACAGCCATTTCTCCAAGGAATTCAGGGTTCATTTATTGGAGAATAGATTTAGAAATCAAAGCATGGTCACTGGATATGCTTATTGCTACTGCAGTTCTACAACTTTCTAACTTTGCCTCCATCCAATTTCTACAACACCATGTTTACTTTTCCAGCAATTAACTGTTTTTGAGTATAAGAAAACTACAGACAAAAAGAGCAGTGCTGCTTAAAATTTTTTGTTATCTTACTACCTGTAAAAACCTAACTGAGAATATCTGGGGGTATGACAAAGGAATTTTTATTTTTCAAATACTCTGTAAGTTGCTTCTGTATGGTCTACAGTTAAACTATTGTTTTAAAATACTCAGTGAGGATGGGACATCTAGGTTGCTCAGTTAAATATCTGACTCTTGGTTGAGGCTCAGGTCATGATCTCAGGGTCCTGGGATCGAGCCCCATGTTGAGCTCCCTGCTCAATGGGGAGTCTGCTTGAGGATTCTCTCTCCCTCTCTGTCTTAAATCTTAAAAATATGTTCAATGAGCTTCATCCTACAAGAGGGGATAATAATATTTTTAATTTTTCTTTATCACAGGAGTGATCTCTGTAAAGTAGGAATATACCCTTAGGAAATCTGAGGAAATAGTCTCAATATTTGGCATAACAATTTTAGGAGACTAGTAAAATGAACAAACTTGAATTCATGTTGTACTCATTTCCATTTATCATCCTTTACCACCCCTTTCAAGATAGAAGCACTTTTTTTTCGTACTTGTTAGGAGTGTTGGTGGCTAATATCTGTGTACTTCTCTGGTAATTGCCATGCTTGAAAAGAACTACTTATACCAAGGTTACACGTCCCCATTTTTAGAAGGTCAGGAGGGGGCTAGGGAGAGTCAGTGCCCTTCCCTCAGTTGGGGACAACTCTGAAGAGTCATGCCAGCTCCATAACCACCTTGAGAGTAGCCTAGGCTGCTATAATGCAAAGTGTTTCTCTGCCCAGTCCCGCTTTTATTACCTCTGACTTGTAGTATTTTTGAGAAAACTTTACTCTAGATCTGCGCCCAAATCTCAGAACCTCAGATTCTGTGTCTAGGGAACCCAACCTGTGACAATGTTATTTTCTTACAACGTATTATGTGATGAAACAATGGAAGAATAACAGAATTCTTAACAATAACAGAATTCTTAATTTTATCGTGCATTTAGGATTTGGCTGTCATATATATTTATTATTTCCATTTATTATTTCCAGTAACACCTTGAAGTTAATGTATGAAATAGATATCCATCCTGATTATGCCGTCATTCAAATAGCATCTATTTTGAACTTTGATTCTAGTCAGGATGTTGATTAAAGTACTTTCAAATAAATAAAAGATACTTTCAATATTTAAAAGGCACTTTGAAATAAATAAATAATGCATCTAAAATTGATTTTCCTGATGAGAAAAAAAAATTAACAACCTGAAGTTTACAAAAAGACTACAAAAAATTTAATGACCCAGAGAGTGCCAGAGCTACTTTTATTCCATTTGCCATCAGGTAGAGAAAAGAGGAAAATAATAATTCTTTTGTTAAGTGGTTTTTCCTTTATATATTCTCATAATGATAAATGCAGATGATAAGAGAGAGGGAAAGCTAAAATAATTGAATCACTGAACTATTACCACTGTTAATGCTTTTGTGTATTTTTCTTTGTTTTAGTTTTAACTGAGCTATGATTATATTGCAGATACAAATTTAAACCCGTTTTATACTTTATAGTTCAAAATTTTATATATTAATCAGCCTATTGTGAACATTGATTATATCAATAAAAACTATTCTGAAATACTTCGAGTATATTATATTCTGTTGAATGGGTACTTCATAGTTTATTTCCCTAGTGTTATTTTTATGTTGTTTTGAATAGCCCTATTACAGTAGTACCACAGTATGTATTTTTGTGCATGATTTTTTCATAGCATTTGATAAAATTTTGTTATAGTGTCTCTGAATTGGAATTATAAGTGAAATGGTATATTGCTACTTTTTATCTTGACATATATTATGTATGTTTTATCAAATACATTTTAAATGATTTAAAATGTTACATCAAATAAATGATACCTATTTTATCATTTCCTCACTAGCATTATATATTCAATATAGGCTAATTTTAATAATGAAAATAGAAGTTGGTGGACAGTCATTGAATGAATGTAAATGTTAGAGTTGTTTAATCTGAATTTTGTTCTGAAATAGTTACACAGTTCAAATCATACAGGATAGATAGGGAAAATAGATAACTTGAAAAATGTTAGGATGTAGATAAACAATGGTCTATCGAAGTGGGTGACAAATTGGAAATATATAGACAAATTCTAGATTGACAGTTTTAGGTAATGAAATTAGGATGCAGTTGTGAGAAGAGGGTAGCCTTAGACCTTTCAGAAAATGAGCCAGAACCTGAAAGTGAGTTTTCAGTCAGTGTCTTCATGATTTCATTTTTTCAGCATACATACTCCAAGTCTGAAAGAAGTATGTGTGGTGTGTATTCTTGATAATACATGAGTGTCTGTGGGTAAAACTTGCATTTGTATATATGTTAATGAGTATGTATGGGAGATGTGTGTGCATCTGTGTATCTGTACAAGTGTGATGCGTGTATATATGTGAGTGTGTATGGAAAATGCATGTGTGTCGGTTTAGGTGAGGGAATGCCTGTGCATAAGTGACTGTGTGTGCGGGGTTACACATAATTTATAGGATTGTCTTTTGGTAGTGTCTGTGTATGTCTATGGATGTGCAGCAATATGCATGTTTCTATGTGAGTGTCTGTTTATATGAGGATGTATATGTGTGTATGGGAATGTGTATGTGAGATGTGCATATCCGTGTGAGTTCATATATCTGTTTGAGGGTGTGCTTGTGTGTGTGCTTTCTGAGGGAATATATACTTGGATTTGGTCATGTGAAGTATGAGATGACCTTGGAGATTGGGATGAGATGATCATATATCATGGGGCGTATTAAGATTTGGTTGTACCACAGATGCAAATGGAGGAAAATATTTAATAAAGAGTCATCAGAATCAACCAAGATGTAGAATGAGTTGAAGTTACGAAAGTGGCTGGATTACAGAACATGAAATCATTGGTCACCTTGGCCAAATCAATATAACTCAGACTGGATGGTGTCTAAGAATAATCAGGGAATTATTAAGAGGAGACAGTATATATAGAATATTGTTTCAAGAATGTGGTTATGAAGAGCAGAGATAGGAGTTTCATGGTGTTATAAACAAATAGGAGTGGTTGGGTGTTTTAGTTTTATTTTAGGATATGAATAGTGTATGTTTTTGTATTTATAGGAATAATCTATTAGAAATGGAGAAAGGAAGGACATCTAAAGATTAAGGTAAGGAGGATAGGATTCAGTAGACGATTAGAGATTTTGACTTTGAGAGTTTTAGGGACATTTCTTCTTCTGAAATAGGACTGATAAAAGAAAAATAAGCTTATTGAACAGATAGATTTTAATAAATAGTGAAGGGAAGGGAAGAGTTCTCCAGTCTGATGGCTTCTATTTTGCCAACAAATAAGTAGATGATACTCTAAATTATATGACAATAGTGGTTGCCAAAGGAAAAAAAAATAAGAAATAAAAGACACGTATGATAGATTTGCAGGGAAGTTTTGAGTGTCCTTTTAAGTCCAATGGTCTTAAATGTTTTGGACCCTAATCTGAATGCATGATTTTCAGAAATAATGCTCACTCAGTCAGAGGTGAGTATGGAAAAATGGAATATATTGAGTTCACTATGATTATGGATTATTGGGTAATTTCATCTGAAGGAAAGAAAGACTAAAGATTTGAGTCAGTTGCAAACCTATATTTATAATTGTTATTCATTGAATATAAGCTGGAAAATGAGAACATAATGCAGAAAATGATAGAAAAATATTTTAAGCTTGCTAGACTAGGTTGTATAACTATATTTCTTACATTTTACATTTCTTCCTTCCTTCATTGAAGTCTGTGGTGATTCAAAAGCAAGTGGACCAAAATATAAGATGTTTCATTTGTTATTTGTTACCATCACAAATGTCTTAATTCCTACTATTGACCTAGTATTATTCTAAGTATCAGAGAAACTGTAAAGAATAAAGAAATAAAGGGAAGAATAAAGAAAAAAAATCCCTCACCCCCTGGAATTTATATCCTAATGCCAATGGCAGGTGATAAATAAACAAATGCTTCTATAATATGCTAAAAACCAATAAATGCTATAGATAAAAAAACATAGCTAATGACTGAAATGTATATTCTTTAAATTGGGTTGTTGGACTAAACTAAAAAGTAACACTTAAAAAGCAATTTGATGAAGTGAAAAAAATAAGCTATTAAGAATACCTGAGGAAAGAAAAAAAGAACACTTGAAGTACATTTAGGCAGAGGGAATAGCAAGTTAAAGGCCCTTAATTTGTGGTATACTTGACAGGTTTGAGGGAGGGCAAGCAGCTAATGTGGCTATAGAAGATTGCATGTAAATTTTTAGAGATAACCAAGGACCTATGATGGAAAGGTTAGGTTTTATTGTAAGGGAGGTGGAAACTTACTGAAATATTCTTAATAGAACAACGCCATAACATGGTTGATGTATTAAAATCACTGCTGTGGTTTTGGTGGCCAACAGGACAAGGATAGAAACAGAGCCTTTGGGAGGTTATGGAAACATTCCAGTCAAGACATGTATGGAATAGGGGTAGTGATGGTAGAGAATGGTTGTATCCAGTTAACATTCTTAAGAATTTAACCATTTACTCACCATGTGCCCTAGCCATTGCACTTCTAGGAATTTATTCAAGAAGTGAAAAAGTGCCTTATTCTGGAAAGGAAGTCTAAAGGTATTGCTTGCTTAAACAAGTAAGAGCCATAACTGCGTGGCAGCAGTTTTACTGAGCAAAGCATAGATCTCTTTTTATATTAGGTTCTAGTAGACTTTGAGTTTACCGATTGATACACTTATAATGCTGGGATGTTTCTGAAAGGGATTGGTTGAATCTTAAATGCAGAAAGAAGCACTCTGATTATTGCACAGCTGACAATGGATATTTTTCAAAGAGAGTGAGTACTTTTAATTCTCACTCTTGATTTTTATCATAAGCCATCACTTCTGCATGGAAATGTTTAAGTCCTGTGATAACTAAGTTGTGGTAACATGAGGAATTGTGAAGATGAAATATGAACTAAACTTTTGACTTAATAATGAGAATAAACACACATTTAAAACAAGCATGAAAAGGGGAGCTAATGGAAAAAACATTCTAGTAAGATAACGCATAAAAAGTGTAACTCAGGGAGGGCACCTGGGTGGCTCAGATGGTTAAACATCTGCCTTCGGTTCAGGTCATGATCCCAGGGTCCTGGGATCGAGTTCTGCATCAGGCTTCCTGCTAGGCAGGAAGCCTGCTTCTCCCTCTGCCTCTGCCTCTCTCTCTCTCTCTCTCTCTCTCTCTCTCTCTCTCTGACTCTCATGAATAAATAAATAAAATATTTTTTTAAAAAGTGTAACTCAAGGAACTTGGCTGGCTCAGTCAGTAGAGCATACAACTCTTGATTCAGGTTCCTGAGTTTAAGCCCCACATAGAGCTCACTTAAAAAAGAAAGAAATATAACTCAGTAGAAAGTACACACACTTTTCCCTGAGGAAAAAAATAAATGGTATGTAAAAAAAATAATATTTGAGAGGAAAGGAATGTAGTTTATTATACATTTTGCCAACAAGTCAAATTTCTGAGAGTGAATAATGTTAGGAGTTGTGTTGGACTTTACTAGATATGTGTGAGAAAATGAAAGATGGTAAGCCTAATTTAGAAACTTGAGGATTTGTAGAGCATCTTTTTGTAGATGAGATAATTGTTATAAAATGTCATTTTTAAAATATAATATATTGTACTTTCTTCTAAATTATTATTTTATGGCCCTCTGGGGTATTTAACCTTGTAAATCTCATTCGTTTTCAACATTTGCCATTGACCTAGTTCTCCTAAAGGCTCTATTTTAATGTATTTATGATCATATTTATATTTTATATGCTGCTAATTGGTCTTGTAGTACCTTGAGCAGGAACCTCATTTATCTTTGTCCCAGGACTTTAATGCAATTTTAGATAGCCTGTAAGGACGCTGTGAAGACACTTCAGGGACAAGAAAAGTTTTTTTTAGAGTAGGCAGGAACACATTAAACCTTTGTATCTCATTTCATTTAAAAAACTATGTAAAAAAATTATGGCAGTCCTAGGTGCTATATTTCCTGATGCACTAAAATGCCATACATCAAAACAAATAAACCAAACAGCAACACACACAAAAATAAGCAGAATAGTATTGGCACTGAGTCCTCATGATTTTTGGAAACCTAGTGTATGTCAAGCTCTGGGTCATATGCAAATTTATATGACATCCTGTGGTATCTTAAATTATATCACTTTTTAAATTGTTTAACGAATGAATCACTTTGTTAAATTCTACAATTTAATATGAAATAGAAACACAAAAATTAAAATAGATTATTCATTTATAAAATCTTTTCCAAAACATTATGTGATAATGCCTTTAAAAAGAAGAAAGGAGATGAATGAATGAAGAAATTGGAATATGTTTGTGTATACACACACACATACATATATGCTGGAATATTACTCAGCCATAAAAAAAGAATGAAATCTTACCATTTGGAATAATGTGGATGGAACTAGAGAATATTATGCTAAACAAAACAAGTCAGTCAGAGAAAGACAAATACTGTTTGATTTCAATCATGTGGACTTTAAGAAACAAAATAAACGAGTAAAGATAAGAAAACAGGCAAACCAAGAAACCAACACTTAGCTATAGAGAACAAACTGATGGCTACAGAGGGGAGGTGGGTGGGGGAGATGGGGTGAATTAGGTGATAGGGATTAAGGAGGGCACGTGCTGTGATGAGGACTAGGTGTTGTATGCAAGTGTTGCATCACTATATTGTACACCTGAAATTAATATACTGCATATTAACTAGCTAGAATTTAAATAAAAAGTTAAAAAAAAAAAAAAACAGGAGAAAGGAAAGATACAGACTTAGGGTTGAGAGTATTGCAAGATGACCCTACAGGAAAATGTTAAACTCAAAAATATCTTTTCACAGTATCTATACCTTTGAGTTTTGATTGAGCAGCTTCATAAACATCCCATTTTGCCAAAAAATAAAAGGTGATGGAAAATATCCAGCTTCCCCTGTTTTGGACAGATGAATATTTCAAACATGGTTGTTTCTAATATGGAGTATGTTGGGGGGATGGCAAGAAGAGGGAGAAGTTTATTTTTTTCTTTATATTATTCATATTTGAATCATGAATATGTAAATTATCAAATAAAAACAATACTTTAAAAAGCATGAACCATTCAGGATGTATGTATAGGTATTTAATAATAAATGATAGGGTAATGTATATATTCTGAAAATACTTGTTTTAGAAGAGATAACTAATTTAAGGTCTGAAAGATAAAATTAGCCTATAAACTTAAAGCTTTGAGAAAACTTACTAAGAGCACTTAATACCAGTAAATGATATTCACATCTGGTCTTCCCCCTTTGTTTTAAGAAATGCCATTTGCTTTGTATTGTGTTGTCTTGTATTAGATTTCTGTAGTATTCAGAATTGAATTCTTGAAACTTTCTTGCTAAACCTGACAGTATTCTTTGTGATCTTGGCCTCAATCTCAAGAAACAATGATGCTCCAGATCTTACTATTCTTTGAGATTGAAGATGGGTTTACATAACTTGTAAGTGAACTGTATATATAATCTTTGCCTCCCTTCTTTTTCTATATAACCCCCTGGTTACAAAAAACAAAAACAAACAAACAAAACAAAAACAAAGCCCATGAAAATCTCTTGACAAGTACTGTATCTAATTGTTAAAGAATTTAGGACCTAGGAACTGGCTGTCTTTGATCTATATCTGGGAGCTAAAAAAAAATGTTGAAAATTGCCCCAGGTTTTGTCAGCAGTTTTTTATTTTCTTTATACACCAAGTATGACCACAATTTCTTTACTATTTTAGAATTCACATTGTTAGAAGTTTTTGATATATTCATATATACAGAGATCATTCTTGCTTTGATTTCCCATAATTTGTAGAATCCAAAATAAAATTTGGCAGTTTATCTAGCTTTACCCCTTATAGTAATTAAATTTGGAGTGTGTTTTATTTCCATAATTCAATTGTAGCTATAAGAAGTTTCTCATTTTGAATCTAAAATTAAAATTGAACTTTCTAGAAGTGTCCGCAAGTAAGAAACAGCTAAAACATTTTGAGAGATACTTGGAGAAAGGAATTAATATATTTACCAATTAAATTATTTGTCTCAGGGAGCCTGGGTGGCTCAGTTGGTTAAGCGACTGCCTTAGGCTCAGGTCATGATCCTGGAGTCCTGGGATGGAGTCCCTCATTGGGCTCCCTGCTTAGCAGGGAGTCTGCTTCTCCCTCTCCCGCTCCCCCGTCTTGTGCTCTCTCTCTCTCTCACTCTCTCTCTCAAATAAATAAATAAAATCTTGAAAAAAAAATTATTTGTCTCAAATTTTATTTTACATAAAAAACGATCTTTAAAACTCACAACAGATAAAACTTATGTTTTAGATTAAAGAAATATGGATTTGAATCCTAGATCTTATAATTGTACCTCAACAGTGATTTAATAAATAGATAAATGATATGCAGCCAAGAAAAAAAAAAGAGCTATCCTTTAATTTCAACAAGATTTTCTGATGATTGTTTGATTGTTTGGAATATAAATTATGTTAATAAGGAATCTGAAGAAGATAGTTGTGTGCCAGATGCAGTGATCCTTAAAATATTTTATATTAGCATGTAGGCTATTATAATTATTTGATTAAATATTAAAAAGCTGTCCCCAATTAACTGGTTATTGATAGTACATCATTATAGCATAGAAAGGTAGTATTGGAACGTGTGACATTGTTTTTAATGGCTTAAAACACTTTGTTTTCTGAATTTCCTATCACATTTAGAAGAATACATGGTAAAAGAAAGATAATCTAACCCCAGATTTCTAGGGCAGAATTTTGGGTCTGATAATATTGTTTGGAAATCAGCTAAAATTGAATCTGTCCTTGACTGCTTCCATTAGGAATTTAGGACTTAAATGACAGCTTACATATTTAGTTGGCATAGGCTAGCTCTCTTTCAACTGATGAGAGATTTGATTTAAAAGTGGAGGTTTTTTTCCTGTAAAATGCAGCAGAATCTTCTTTTACCAATTAAATTTCTCTTCTATTTTATAAGAGATAGACTTTTGTTCTAGGAAGTATATCACAGTGTCCAATTCTTGATAAGATATGTTCACTATTTCATTCACTAACCTACATAATCATCTGTTTTAATGAAACATGGTATTTTTCAATTACAGTGATTAAATTTTGAATAAAATTTAAAACGTGAGAATTGAAAAATTTGTTTCAGTAGACTACTCTGTTTAAAAATATTTTTAAAAGTTTGGGCACCTGGGTGGCTTAGTTGGTTAAGCGTTTGCCTTCAGCTGGGGTCATGATCCCGGGCTCCTGGGATCAAGTCCTGCATCAGGCTCCCTGCTCAGTGGGTAGCCTGCTTCTCCCCCTGCCTGCTTCTCCCCCTGCTTGTGTTCTATCTCTCTGACAAATAAATAAAATCTTTAAAATTTTATATTTTAAAAGTTTCCACATCTTGGGGTGCCTGGGTGGCTTAGCTGGTTAAGCCTTGGACTCTTGATTTCAGCTCTGATCATGATCTCAGGGTCCTGGGTTGGGGCCCGTCAGGCTCTGTGCTCAGTGCTAAGGCTGCTTGTCTGCTTGTCCCTCGAGCTCTACTCTTCTCCCCTCCCCCTCTTATGTGCGTTCTAAAATAAATAAAATCTTAAAAAAAAAAAAAAAAAAAGAAAGTTTCCATGTCTTCTAAAACAATTTCAAGAAATATTTTACTCTTGGGCGCCTGGGTGGCTCAGTTGGTTAAGCAACTGCCTTTGGCTCAGGTCATGATCCTGGAGTCGGGCTCCCTGCTCAGCAAGGAGTCTGCTTCTCCCTCTCCCGCTCCCCTCTCTTGTGCTCTCTCTCTCTCTCAAATAAATAAATAAAATCTTAAAAAAAAAAAAAGAAATATTTTACTTTTGAAGTGATAACCTGTGTCTGTGATCTATGTAACCTGTATGATGTTAACCATTTTTTTTTTAATTTCCTATGGACATTCTATAATAATTCTTGAAAATGCTGAAGTTGTGATTTGTTGAGAAGTGCAATCATTTTCATTGGCTTGTGAAATCCTTTATTGACTGATGGGGGGGTGGCTGTTAGGCCGCTAATACCGAATGAACACATTTTACGAAAACTAGAGTTAATGGCACGGAAGCCCATATCCAGAGCGAAGTTTACTTTCTCATTTTCACTCTGTTCTTTTCTGATTTAGAAAAAAGTACTTGAGTTTCACAGGAGAAAAGAGGCAGTTAATGAAGAAGGACAGAGGCCTCAGTCTGTGAAATGAACCAGATTTGGTACTCTGTCTTCTTATTTCAGTTTGTAACAAGTCACAAGAAGATGCCTACTCCTTTATTCCTTGATGAGGAACTGCAACTTCCCACAGTGACCTAGGTTTGAAAAATTTCTCTTTATATTACTCTCTTAAAATTCTTTTTACCTTTCTTTATGATGAGGATACTTAAATTCTACTCCCTTAGCAAATTTCAGTTATAGAATATGGTTGTATCAACTGTAGTCACCATAAGAGACCTTAGATCCTCAGAATTTATTGATCTTAGAACTGAAATTTTATATCCTTTCACCAGTCTCTCCCTATTTCCACCATCATGAAGCTCTTGGCCACAATCATTCTACACTGTTTCTAAAGTTTAACTTTTTTTTTTGGTTTTTTGTACAGTTGACTCTTGAACAATTCAGGGATTGGGGGCACCAACCAACCCCCTGCACAGTCATGTATAACTTTTGACTCTCCCAAAACTTAATGACAGATAGCCTACTGTTGACCAGAAGCCTGACCAATAAAATGAACAGATGATTAACACATATTTTATATGGTATATACGGTATATGTTATTCTTAGAGAAAATAAAATGTTATTGAGAAAATCATAAAGAAGACAAGATACATTTCTGTACTGTACTACAAAATACCTGCATTTAAGTGAATCTGTGCAGTTAAAACCCATGTTATTCAAGGGTCACATTTAGAAGTGATTCCATGTGGTATTTGTCATTATCTGCCTGGCTTATTTGAGCTAGCATAATACCCCTCAGTTTCATCCATGTTGTTTCAAATGACAGTTTTTCCTTAATTTTTAAGGCTAATAATATTCCACTATATATACGTGTATATGTATGTATATGTGTGTGTGTGTGTGTATCACATTTTCATTATCCATTAATCTCTTGGCAGATACTTAAATTGTTTCCATACCTTGGCTATTGTGAACAAGGCAGCAATGAACATGGGCATACAGATATTTCTTAGAGATATACTGAGTTTGTTTCCTTTGAATATATACCCGGAATAGGCTTGCTGGATCATATGTTAATTCTATTTTTAATTTCTTTAGGAAACTCCATACTGTTTTCCATAGAGGCTGTAAAAGTTCACATTCCCACCAGTAGTGTACAGTGGTTCCCTTTTCTCCACATCATCACCAGCATTTGCTATCCCCTGTCAGTTTGATAATAAAGATCCTAACAGGTGTGAGGTGATAACTCCTTGTGCCTTTGATAAGCATTTCTCTGATGATTGATCTTGTTAAGCACCTTTTCAGATACTTGTTAGCCATCTGTATGCCTTCTTTGGAAGTGTGTCTATTTAGGTCCTTTGCCCATTTTTTTAATTTGAGTTATTTGGGTTTTTTTAATACTGAGAGAGTTCTTTGTATATTTTGGATATTAATCCCTTATTGTATTTAATCCCTTGTAGGTTTACAAGTATGTTCTCCTATTCCGTAGGTTGCCTTTAATTTTGCTGCTGCTTCCTGTATGGAAGCATCTGAGTTTGATGTAGTTTTACCTATTTGTTTTTGTTTTTGTTGACTTTGCTTTGTGTCACATCGAAAAATTCATCACCAAGACCATTGTCACAGAGCTTACCCTCTATTTTCTTGGAGGGATTTTTATGGTTTCAAGTCTTATATTCAGGCCTTAGTTAATCTATATTGAGTTGGTTTCCATATACACTACAAGATGAAACTCTGGTTTCATTCTTTGCATGTGGATATCCAGTTTTGCCAGCACCATAGGCTGAAGAGGCTGTCTTTTCCCCACTGTATATTCTTGACTCCTTTGTCAAAAAATAATTGATGATATATGGATAGGTATATTTTGGGATTCTATATTCTGTTCCATTGATCTATGTGTTTTGTATCAATACCATATTGTTTTAATGACTCTTGCTTTGTAGTATAGTTTGAAATTAGGAAGTGTGATGCCTCCAGCTGTGTTCTTCTTTGCCAAGATTGCTTTGGGTATTCAGGGTTTTGTGGTGTTCCCTATACATCCTAGGATGCTTTTTCTATTTCTGTGAAAGATGACATTGGACTTGTACTAGAGATTGTACTGAGAATGTGGATTGCTTTGGGTAGAATGGACATTTTGACAATATTTTTTAGTTGCAGAACACAGGTTAAATTGGTTAAATTTATTCTAAAGTCCTGTACCTCTGAAACAAATAATACATTATATGTTAAAAAAAAAAAAAAAAAAGATAGCAGGAAGGAAAAAATGAAGGGGGGATATGGGAGGGGGAGATGAACCATGAGAGACTATGGACTCTGAGAAATAAACTGAGGGTTCTAGAGGGGAGGGGGATGGGGGGATGGGTTAGCCTGGTGATGGGTATTACCCAAGAGGGCACGTGCTGCATGGAGCACTGGGTGTTATACACAAACAATGAATCATGGAACACTACATCAAAAACTAATGATGTATGGTGATTAACATAACATAATTAAAAAAAAAAAAACTAAACAACAAAAAGAAGAAATCTGTTGATCACCAAATTACATACCTCTGTGAATTGTGTAAGACTGTTGAATCACAGACCTGAACCTCTGAAACAAATAATACATTATATGTAAAAAAAAAAAAAAAAAGAAGATAGCAGGGAGGTAAAAATGAAGGGGGGGAAATCGGAGGGGGAGACAAACCATGAGAGACTATGGACTCTGAGAAACAAACTGAGGGTTCTAGAGGGGAGGGGAGGGGGATGGGTTAGCCTGATGATGGGTATTAAAAAGGGCACGTATTGAATGGAGCACTGGGTGTTATACGCAAACAATGAATCATGGAACACTACTTCAAAAACTAATGATGTATGGTAATTAACATAACATAATAAAAAATTTATTCGAAAAATGGGATTTTTCACAATTTTTTTGATAGTTTATTGTTAGTGTATAGAAATACAACTGATAGTTGTAGTTTGGTTTTTTTGGTTTTAATCTTGCAACTTGACTGAATTGATTTATTCTAATTGGTTTTTGGTGGAATCTTTAGGATTCTACATAAGAGATGATGTCATGTTCAAACAGATAATTTTACTTCTTCCTTTTTTGAGCTGGGTGCCTTTTATTTCTTGATTACTTGCTCTGGCTAGGATTTCAGGTTCTACACTGCTTAAAAGTTTTTAAGAATGGGCAGCCTTGTCTTGTTACTGATCTTAGCAGAAAAATTTGAACTTTCTACTGTTGAACATGATGTTAACTGTGGGGTTGTCATATATGGCCTTTAAAACGTTGTTACATGGGCGCCTGGATGGCTCAGTCGGTTAAGCGGCTGCCTTCAGCTCAGGTCATGATCCCAGGGTCCTGGGACCGAGCCCCGCATCGGGCTCTCTGTTCAGCGGGGAGCCTGCTTCTCCCTCTCTCTCTGCCCCTGCTTGTGTTCCTGCTCTCGCTGTCTCTCTCTCTGTCGAATAAATAAATAATATCTTTTTTTTTTTTTTTTTTTTTTTATGAGAGAGAGCATGAGAGGGAGGAGGGTCAGAGGGAGAAGCAGACTCCCAGGGAGCCTGATGTGGGACTCGATCCCAGGACTCCAGGATCATGACCCAAGCCGAAGGCAGTCGCTCAACCAACTGAGCCACCCAGGCGCCCCCTAAATAAATAATATCTTAAAAAAAAAAAAAAAGAAAAGAAAAAAAAGAAAATGTTGTTACACATTCCTTCTATAGTTAATTTGTTAAGAATTTTTGTTTTTTAATCTCAAAAGTGTTCTGTCAGGTGTTTTTTCTGCATCTACTCAGATGATAATGTAATTGTTATCTTCTATTTTGTAGTGTGATGTGTCACATTTATTGATTTGCAAATGCTGAACCATCCTTGCATCTCTGGAATAAATTCCACTTGATCATGGTATATAATCCTTTTGATGTACTGTTGAAATTGGATTGCTAATATTTTGTTGAGGATTGTCACATTGATATCCACCTGGGATATTGGCCTGTAGCTTTAATTTCTTGTAGTATCCTTATCTGGCTTTGGTATCAGGATAATCCTGCCTATGAAATGAATTTGGAAGTTCCTTTTTATTCTCCGCTTTTTGGAAGGATTAGTATTAGTCCTTTGAATATCTGGTAGAATTCACTAATGAAGTCATCTAGTCATGGCCTTGCCTTGTTAGGAGGTTTTTGTTTACTGATTTAGTCTCTTCATTTACTGGTCTGTTTAGATTTTCTCTTCTGTCACCATTCAGTCTTGGTTGTACATTTCTAGGAATTTATCTAGTTCTCCTAAGTTGTCTAATTTTGAGACAAAGAATTGTTTATAGGAGTCTCTTAGGAACCTTTGTATTTCTGTGGTTATAGTTGTCTCATCTTTCATTATTATTTGAGTCTCCTCTCCTTTTCCTTGGTAAATCTAGCTGAAGTTTATCTGTTTTAATTATCTTTTCAGAAGACCAACTTAGTTTTGTTAATGTTTTCATTTGACATATTTCCAGTCTGATCTTCAATATTTTCTTCATTCCTTTATTATTTACAGCTTAGATTGTTTTTCTTTTTCTAGTTCTTTGAGATGAAGTTAGGATGTTTGAGATCTTTTTTTTTCCCTCTTTAAACTGCTTCTGCATTCCATATGTTTTATATGTTTCCATTTTAATTTATCTCAAGATATTTGTTGATTATTTTTTTGACCTGTTAATTGTTGAAAAACATGTTCTTTAATCTCTGCATTTTGTGTATTTAGATTCTTAGATTCTTAGATTTGACTTCTAGTTTTGAACCATTGTGGTTTGAAAAGATGCTTGATGAGATTTCAGTGTTCTTAAATTTGCTAAGACTTTGTTTTGGGGCTTGATACATGACCCTGGAGAATGTACCATACATGCTTCAGAAATTTTGTTTTCTTATGCCTTTGGCTGGAAGGTTGTGTGTATGTCTATTAGATCCATCTCCTCTGAAGTGTAATTTAAGTCCATTGTTTCCTTATTAATTTTCTGAATGGTCTATCCATTGTTGAAATTGAATTATTGAAGCCCCCTATTATTGCTATTTATTTCTTCCTTCAGATCTGTTAGTATTAGCTTTATATTTTTCGGTATTCTGATGTTGGATGCATAAATATTTACTGTTGCTATATTTCTCTTGATGAATTGACCCCATTTGCATTACATAATGACCTTCCTGGTCTCTTGTTATAGTCTTTGGCTTAAAGTCTATTTTTTCTGATATATCTACCCATGCTTTCTTTTGGTTTCCATTTGCATGGAATATGTTTTCTCATGCTTTCCCTTTAAATATGTGTGTCCTTTATCCATTAGGCACTCTGTGTCTTTTATTGGAGAACTTAGTCCTTTCACATTTAAAGAAATTAATGATAGGGATTTACTATTCCCATTTTTTTGTTTTCTGAATATTTTATACTTCCTTTATCTTTTGTGCTATTTTTCGTGATTTGTTGATTTATTACAGTGGTATGCTTTAATTCCTTTTTTGAATATAGATTTTTGCTTTGTGATTACTATAAAGCTACATAAAACATATCATTGAAAAACAGTGTAAAAAAAAAAAAAGAAAAACAGTGTATTTTAAGCTGATAACTTTGAATACATACAAAAGTTCTACAATTATCCCCTCCCCTCCCACATTTTGTTTTTGATGTTAACATTTACATCTTTTTATTTTGTGCATCCATTAACAAATTGTTGAAGTTACAGTGATTGGTTTTTTTTTTTTTACTTTTGTTCTTTAACCTTTATTATTAGAGTTGTAAGTCATATATTTACCAACAGTACAATTTTAAAATTTCTGTATTAAGCTATCTATTTACCTAACAGTGACTTTTATACATTCATATGTTTTCATATTACTAATTTCCTTTCCTTTCTGCTTGAAGAACCCCCTTTAACATTATTTGTCAGGTTAGTCTATTGGTGATTAACTCTTTCAGCTTTGTTTGCCTGGAAAATTATTTCTCCTTTGAGTCTAAAGGCCAACTGTGTTGGGTAGAGTGTTTTTGATTGACAGCTTTTTCTTTGAAAATTTTGAAAATGTTTTCTTTGAAAACATTGCGTTCTGTCCTGCACATTGGATATTTTTTGCCTGTTCCCTTGAGCTGAGCTCAGGTGGGATAGCCATGGTGAATGCTCATGCCTCCATTTAGAACTACTTTTTTATCTGCCACTGTGCTGTGGGATTTATGAATACAAGCCTTGTTGGTTCTTAGTCAGATGTTTCATCTCTGGTGGGAGCCTTAAAAGTGGGGCATTAGAGGTATTGGGCAATCCTTAACTCCTCAGTGAGAACCTGGGAGGTGGCGTTTCCTTCCAAACTAATGGTGTTGTGCAGGGGTAGGGTTTATGGTGAGAGTGTGTCTCAGCCTTGACTACCCACTATCATGTGGATATTTTCTTACTTGCCCAGTGTATAGGAGGAGGCAGTCAGCTAGTTTGTGGCTTTCTCTCAGAGGGAATGCTTCATGTGTGCCTGTACATTCAGAGTATCCATGGGAGAAGGGAGGTTGAGGAGCCTATTTATCCATCGTGGTCCCTCCATTAAAATTCTTACTTGCTAGACATCTTAGTTGTCATGATGGAATGTTTGCAGATATACTTACTCTAATAAATTTATTAAATGACCCAAACTTATGGAATATAGTGTATGCAACCAACTCTGTGCTGGGCTTGGAGATAGGGAAATAATAAAACGAAGTCCTTGTCCTCATGTAATTATTGGGAGCAATATATATATAAACTTTTGATATATTATAATTAATGCTGGAATAGAACAATGTCCTTTAAGGATGCACAAAGATGATTCCTTGACGGTGATGGATTAGGAGGAGCCATGGAAATATTTATGGAACAGGTAACTTTTGACCTAAGTTGAGAAGATTCACTCTGAAATCTGAGTACAAAACATGAAATTAGAAAAAAGCTGGAATACATAGAGAATAGAATTACATCCAGACTGGAACATTTCATGTGTATCGGAGAGCAATGCGAAATTCACAGAAAAGATAGACAGGAGCCATATATGTTGACTTGTATGTCAAACGGAAGAGTTCCCACTTTATCACACAGGCAATGGGGAGTTATAAAAGTATTTTAACATGAGGGCCGTGCAACCCTTTTCTAGCCCCAGTTTGGTAAAAGCACTAGGCTTTTCTGATTGCAAATCAGTCCTTAAGCCCTGTCAATAGAGTAAATTCACCTTTCTCCCTATCCTTTCTAAGAAGCAGTCCTTGTAGCCATAATAGTAAATACAGGAGGTAAATCCAGCTTGATTTCTCTGAATGATTAATACTGAGTGAGGATAGGGTGAGTGGCAGAAGTAAACCTGTAGAACTGCAGATCTTCCCAAACATGCATGCTTTAATGTGCTTTCTGTGAGAAAAGAAAAAAAAAAAAATTTGTTACTTAACTCTTGACTCCAACCATGTTTCCTCAATGTTTCTTACTCATAAAATAATACTTAAAACAGATTTCAGGCATAGTAGACAGTTAGTGAGAAGAGTCCTTTTGGGGAAGGCAAAGGTATCCATATAAAACAAATAATACCAGACTCTCCTCATGACTATGATTATGATTTACACAGAAAGGGAAAGAATAAAGATAGGTAGATCCAGGTATTGGCTTGAAAACAATATAGAGAGGAATTTTTAAAAATGGTAAGGGGATTTGTATGGAAGAGAGATGTCAAATTCTCAGGCATAAAGACTGGATAAAGAATTTCCATAAAATTTGCTGTTGAAATGTTAATTTTTTCTGAATAAAATGGTAATTTTATAGAAAATTTAAAAAGTATAATATGACAACATAAAAAACATTTAAAATCTTTAAAGATTTCTTTTAAATCTTTTCCTAATCCTCTTTAAAAGTCATCTTATATAATTAAGATTAACTTTTATTTTAGAACCTCTACATATATGAGAGCAGGTCTGTTTTTGTTCAGTTGTTGGTTATCAGTGGAATGTCTAGAGCCATAGCAATGACCCTTGGCCAAACTGAGAATGAAACTTTCGGAATGTTTACATAGTCACTGATTGGGATATTTTTCTATACATATCAAGCGTTGAGCCCCATGTACCAGGCTTTCAGCATTTTTTAAATTTAACATAAAAATTAATGATAGGCACCTGGTATCTGGTTTAGCATCAGCACATAGCTATTTCTCCAGCTCTCTTTTAAAAACTACACTTAGGGGCACCTGGCTGGCTCATTGGTCGAGCATGTGAGTCTTGATCTTGGGGGTTGTGAGTTTAAGCTCCACATTGGATATAGAGATTTAATTAAAAATAAAACCTTTTAAATACATACATACATACATATATACTTACATACATACCTTACACTTAAAGATCCAAGTGGGCTTCCAACTGGAAAGATTTGGAACTGAAGGGAAAGTAAATCCTTGAGACACGTGAAAATGAGTCCGTGCCTAACCTCTCAAGCTTTCACACATGATGTATTTATTGTGGACTGACTGAATTGTGCTCCCCAGAATTCATATGTTGAAGTTCTAACCCTCAATATCTTAGAGTGGGACTGTATTGGAGATAGGTCTTTAAATAGGGAGTCAAAATTAAATGAGGTCATACAGGTGGGCTTTAATCCAATATGACCAGCGTCTTTATATTGTGGATACTTTCTTAAGACACACTGTATATTTTATAGAAAAATAATAATTTTTAGGTCCATAAATATATTCCAGTTTTGCTAAGTTGTGTTTCATAACTATATAAATTTGCATTGCCAAATGAAGTATTTACAGGGATTTTTATCTCACTCTCCTTTTCCTTAAACTCCTTCCTTACTTGTTAATGTGATTTTTTTTTTCCCCTCAATGGAATATCAGATTGCAGTGATGGGGTAGGAGAAGGGATGCCCTTTAAGCTCTTCCTTGATTTTATATTTCCACTAATAATTCTGAGACTTTTCAAAAATCCTCTGCATCTACACATCACATGACATTGTAGGCTCATTTTTTTGTCCAATCTGTTACTTTCTAGGGACTATGAGTCTTTCCCTATTTTTCTCATTTTATTCTTCAAATACTAATATAAACGATGCAGGAGGTAGATACATAGATAAGCTAGCTAGGTTAGCTAGCTAGGTTAGCTAGATTAGCTAGATAGATGTTGAGACTTGGACAAAAGAAAGCAAAATATTTGGTATGATATGTAATAGGAAAAACCTTTAATTATTAAGCTCCCTTTTCAGGTTCAATTATTTAATTATTTTTCACAGTAAGTACACATGGAAAAGCATATCACTTTTTAAATGAACATCCTTATATTTTATTTACAAATCATTACTACAGAGAGCAGAGCACAAACAAGGAAATAATATTTCAGTTGTCCCAGTTATGTAACTAAACACCTTAAGCTATTTCTTTCCCACTTTTAGTTTATAATTGTTTATGAATGTAGGTTTAGTGAAACTTTGTTGTATATAAAAATGTACCATGCACTTCTCCTAAAATGAGAAGTTTTTATTTAAATATGTTTTTTTTTTTTTAAGATTCTTATTTTTATTTATTTGAGACAGAGAGAATGAGAGACAGAGAGCATGAGAGAGAGGAAGGTCAGAGGGAGAAGCAGACTCCCTGCCCAGCAGGGAGCCTGACGCGGGACTCGATCCAGGGACTCCAGGATCATGACCTGAGCCGAAGGCAGTCGCTTAACCAACTGAGCCACCCAGGCGCCCTATTTAAATATGTTTTAAATACATCACATCTTCAATGTACTGTCACGATCATTTGACATGGATACTGCAAACTTCTATTTCAAAGCCTCAATCTTTTTAAAGTAGAATAATAAGATCAAACCCAAAAATAAAACAAAAGGTCAATTGGGGCGCCTGGGTGGCTCAGTCGTTAAGCGTCTGACTTCAGCTCAGGTCATGATCCTAGGGTCCTCGGATCGAGCCCCGCATCGGGCTCCCTGCTCCGCGGGAAGCCTGCTTCTCCCTCTCCCACTCCCCTTGCTTGTGTTCCCTCTCTCACTTTGTCTCTCTCTGTCAAATAAATAAAATCTTTAAAAAAAAAAAAAAAGGTCAATTAATATATTTTTTAAATTTTATTTATTTGATATATATATAGAGAGAGAGAGAGAGAGAGAGTGCATGGGCAGCAGGGGAGGCTCAGAGGGAGAGGAACAAGCAGACACCCTGCTGAGCAGGGAGCTGCACACCGGGTTTGATCCCAGGACCCTTGAGATCATGACCTGAGCTGAAAGCAGATGCTTAACTGGCTAAACCAACCAGGCACCCCGGTAAATTAATATTTTTAGGTCACAGAAATCTGTCTGCAAATCTTTCTTTGGGTACATGAAAGAAGGAAACCAAAATTTTTAAAAACAACCAAATTGAAAATGTCAGAAATGAATGTTTGGCTTCCATGAAGTTTTCTTTTTATCTGTTTATCAAATTTAAAAAAACTCATGAATTAGTTCTTAATAGATACTTAAGCCATTAGCATTTATGGAAAAATTTATAAAAATTGATTTTATTTTTAGGATTGATTTTATTTAGAACTACATAACATTGAAAGACTGAAGTGAAGTCAATAATAAAAAAAAAATCCACTTGCAAGAATAAATTTAAAAAAAGCTATGGCTTATTTCCAATATTTAGTGGTTTCATACTTTGAGTTTTGGATGACTAGTCAACTTTATGAAGTGTTATTACTTTCTTTCACGCTTTCTGGCCAAATATCTAAACTATAGCATTTTTTCTGTTGTGCCATGATATCTTTTTAATAGACTGGGGATAATTCAGGGGTATTGTATGAGGATAATTGAAAACAATGTATTATATTTTCTGTATATATGAAGAGTAAATGCTTTAGTAAATGGAAAGACTCTTATACTTGCAACTAATTTATTTAGATAATTTAAATAGTAAATGAAATTGAATAACTTTCTGAGTTTAAAGTATGTCTGGATTGTCATAGTAATTATTTATCTTATTCTCTCTATGGAATTTTTTCAACAAATATTAATTGTCCATAATATTTTAGGCAATAATTTACAATCTAAATATAAAAAGGTAAGTTAAAGATTGTTCTTAACTTGAGGAATGCCTTTTTTGGTGAGGGTTCAATCAATACATTCTTGATGTGTCCTCTCCGTGTTTGCCAACTTCTCCTCATGGTGTTTCTTTCTCTTTCAACCTCAAGTATATCCTAGTTTTCAAAATTTTGTAATAGAACATAAAACCAATTGGCAAAGAGAAACGAAGGCAAATTTTGCAATGAAAAGTATAATTAAATGCCTTTGAAGCCATTTACATTGAAGAAATTGCACTGGTCTTTGATTAATCAATCACTTTTTTGGAACCTTGTGTATCTCCTGGAGATAAAATATTTGCAGCATTACTGAGTTAAAAGATAGAGTTGAAATTATGGCATTTCGCCTATAATCTACAAAGTATCAGTGGTCATGACCGTGATTATTTTCCACATTCAAGGAAAGTTAATGCGAAATAAATGTTTAGATTTTTATTCAGGCAAAATACTTAGCAGTTGATAAGAATGTATAAATGAGAAATGAGATATGAGATTGAATGTTTCAAAAGATCAGGTTACTATAGTCAAAATAAAATTAAAAATAGAAAAAATCAGTTACTTCTAGAAAATAATCACCTTCTGTTACTGTATTCCTGGGTTCTAAACATGTATATTAATTACACCTGCTCACCCAGTGATTGTCTACATTTCACGACTCTGGAAAAAAATTGGTAATGTGCATACACATATATCTGTATACTGTTCATGTGAGGGTATCAATGATCTCTTGATATCTATTTGAACTGATTGTACTTAAATGAGTCAGATTCTTTTCCACCGCTGAATTGTAAATAAGCCTTCCTAGTACACAGTGATTTTGTCTGTTGGCTCTTTTGCCACGATTTGTACAGAAATATGTATTCGGGCTTTCCAGAGAAACAGAACCAACAGGATGTGTGCATATATATATTGTATGTATGTATTTATTGATACATACATACATAAATATATAAAAGATGTAGAACTGGCTCACATGTTTGTGGGGGCTGGCAAGTCCAAAATTTTCAGGGAAGATTAACAGGCTAGAGATCCTGGAAAACGTTGATGATGTACTTTGATCCCAAAGGCAGAATTCCTTCTTTTGGGGAAGGTTAGGCTTTCATTAAGGTCTTCAGTGGATTGGATGAGGCCCATCCATGTTATGGAAGATAATCTGCCTTATTCAAAGTCTACTGATTTAAATGTTAATCTCCTCCAGGAAATATCTTCACAGTGACATATACTCTGGCCTTTGACTTAATATCTGGGCGTGGTGGCCTAACCAAGTTGACACACAAAAGCAACCACCACACTGGCTGGCTAATCTCCTAACTTCTGGTTTTCAAATGCAAAGAGAGGAAAGAAAACCATTTTGGTGAAGTAATATTTATTCAATAAATTTTCTTTGGCATTGCCTTGGATACTTTTGCTACGATAAAATGTTTGAGATACAGTTTTTATTGTTAAAATATTAGTGGAGAAAAGTGTTGAAACAGTAAAAAAACAAAACAGACATACACAGTTATTTTCTTGATAGATTTATTACTACCTTTTCAGCATTTACTCATAATCCAGAAAGATAGTCACATTTCACATTTTTAGAATGTATTTCCCAAGCTAGGCTGGAAGATGTTGTATAATCAGATTTAACATACATGGTTTTGCCTATCTAGTCACACTAGAATTTACACTGGGCCTAGAATGGTGTGACAAACAGTAAATACTTTTAATTTGTTTTAAGACAAAAGTAGAATTAAAGCATCAACAAATGGGTGCAGCAGCATTCAAGCCTGCATTCTTGTATGGAGCATCTACAGTGTTACATCATTATGCAAATTAGGGGCTGCTATCATATTTTTTTTCTTATATTTTCAAGTTCATTCATTCAAGTTACATTCATTGCTGTAATATTTCTGTATGTTTAGAGTTTATTCTTTAATTTTCTCCAAATGCTTGTCCTTCTATCACATTTTTCCCAGATTAAAAAAAAAAAAAAAACTTTTTCCTGATGCTTTTCAAATAAAACCTACTACCTCAATTGATTCTAAAATGCACTTTATACAAATGGAAACAAATGGAGTAGTTAAGCAAAAACATGGGACCCTTCTTTAAGTTTACGGTAGATATTTTAAGAGCTTTCAAGTACTCAATTACTGCGTTGTTAACTGTGAATTGCCGCCAGAGAAAAAAGAAATGTGAACAAACATCTAGTTTGATGAAAGCTATTTCTATTCATTAAGAAATCCTCTGAAATGTTTTTCCCCAAGACCAGTGTACTCCTGACAGTACGGCTAACAAATTGTATATTCCTCACCATTTATTTTCATGAACTTAATTGACCATTTTAGGAAAAAAATGTCCCTTTATGATAACAACAAGATAAAAGCTGGTAATTGACTGAAATGCTTGAGTACAGCTAGCTAAAACCACTTTCGACTAATGGAGACCTGAATGAAAGGCATGAAAGTTTCAGCCAATTGCAGAGAAGGTCAGAAGATTTTTTTTACCTTCTTTTTTTGAAACACATAAGAAAACAAAATCTTTTGATGATGCATCAACTTTAAAAAGGTATGAAAGAAAAGAGATCACATCGAAAATTGTTTTGTAGAGCAACTTATTATCATACACCATGCATGATGTATTATGGAAAATTGATATTATTTTAAAAGCTTTTTTTCAGTATTATGCTGTCAGCCCAAGGTTATTTCATGTGAATAAGACCAAGAAGACTCATTAATATTTTCAGAAGTTGGTAACAAAAATATTGTAGGAAACAAATACTTGATAATCTAAATTATGGAAGTTTTAAAACAAATGGTCTCATAAATTATTAAAGATTTTATATTTATTGACCAAAAAGTAATAGACAAAATGATTAAAGTACATTTTAGAATTATTTGTATAAGTGAATTTTAAAATAACAAAATTACCATGCATGTCATTACATGGTTTAATTTTTTCATATTCATCTATTTATTTTTAAAGGTATTAAAGCTAGTAAGTCCCTCACTAAGGATAAAGATGTTGAATAGTTTACATTTACTTATGATTTTACTTCTCTGTCATTTAACAAGGACCTTATCTATTTATTATTTGCATAAATTAATTGCATAAATTGAGTACCCAAATTGTTAGTCCTGTTATAAAATCACTCAAAGGTACACATTAATTTATATTCATGCTAACTATTTTAAATGGACATTCTCAATGAATCATAAGAAATTATAATTATTTTGCCATCTTTTTTTATTTTATAGAAAATTAAATGAGGATATGTTGCTTTATTAACAAAAAGAGGATTTCTTAATGTACGTATTTATGAAGAAAATTGTAGAACAATGTAGTAATACAAAATACTAATGCCTTTGATTTACCACACCCTTAGAATTATAGCTAAAACACTGCTTTTTGTAACTAATCAGATGTCCTTCTCTAGACCCCAAGGATATAATCCATATACTACAAAATGCAGAAAATAATGAAGAATTTTTTTTATCATCCTTTATGAACTTATTTTCCTTTCTACTTTGGCAAGTTAAGACTAAGGAGTCTGCATGCAATAAAAATGTGTTCCCCTTTATTCTTTACTAAAACAAGTCACTTGTCAGGAAACAGATTTTCTGTTTTCTTGAACTTTGCCATTTTCATTTTAATGTTAAAATCCACTGGATCCCCTCATAGCCCCACTTTGAGACAATTTCACAGTACTTTATACTACTGATCATATAGTTCTTGGTAGTTTATCCTATTCTGGCTGTTGGAAATAATCCTGTTATACAACTTCCATGACCTTTTCCTTTCTGTGTTTCCACAGTAGGTACACGCTATGCTTCTACTTTCTTCTTGATAGTGGCTAATGCACATGTACCCGTAAAGCCAGATAATCTGTTCTTTTTTTTATCGATTCTGTGTTTCAACTATTACCCTAACGATTCTGTGTTTCAACTATTACCCTAAAGTGAATGATTCTTTTATATCACCAGGCCTCATGAGTTCCATTTCAGCTTTCTACTGGAAAAGCCCACACATGTATATTTTTATTTTCATATGTAGTCTACAAAAATAGCCTCATTTTTTCCCTTCTAAAACAAGTCAGTGATTCTTCTAATCATCCATGAAATCGGATTTATCTTCAGTTTTTGAGCCCCAGTACTCTTTAGTCATTGAAAACAAATTCCATCAGTCAGATGACACAAAACTCTTTTCATGTATTAGTGTTATTTGAACTAGTATTAGTTTCACCTCACACCTGCTACTCTTCCTTCCATGTTTTATCAAGTGAGTAAATTGAGCTTGAAAAAGATAAAACTCCTTTGAAGTTACTATGTGGAATTCCTAATACATTATTGATGATAAATGTGAAATTGATAGGGACAATATTAAGATGCCTTAAATGGATGGCTGTAAATACTAGAAAATTGGTAAGACTAGGAAGAGAGTAAAGTTATGAGATGATAAAAACATGGACTAAGTGAACGACCATATAAGGAAGAAGAAATTAAATAATGTTAAGAAGTCTGAATTACTAGAATTATTTAACTGAATTTATCCTAATGCCTCAAAGGAGGTTAAGTATCTGCAATTTTCTTCCTTTAATTTTGATTAGAGTGACCTGATCTTTTAAGTATTCAACTTTGTATCTGATTTCTCATTTATACACTCTCCCCGTCAGCTGCCAAAATAATTTTAAAATTTGATGAGATGTAGAATCCCTGTGGCAAATTCCACAGGAAGATCATTCTTACTGAGTATTCACTAGAAGAATTATGTATGGAGTTTGCCCAATTATGGTGACTCAGAGTGAGGGAAGAGGAAACTAAAGAAAAAGTTTAGCTGAATAATCTCAGAAATCTGGTGCTGTGTAAGCTAATGATTAATGTATTCCTCTTTAACTTCTTTTGTAAACTTAAGTGATGCTTTCTTGGACACCACCATTGTCCTCAGCAGTGCCTGTCTCAAAGGTTAGAGAGGTACTGCAAATATGCCAATCTCTCCATATTACTCTTTGATAATCTCCCACAATGGATGCTTTTACTCAAGGCTATGACTTTGTTTACATTTTTTGTATAAATTGATAGTTTCTTACACCAAGTTCTTAGAGAGTGTAGCTAACTTTAGAACTGCCTGATTTAAGTATATACTCATTCAAAGCTTCAGCTGGAAGAATTTTAATACAATCAAATCTATATTTAAGTTGACGTCTTTATTTCTTATTGAGCTTTTCCAGCAAGCGAGTCCTGAAACCAAGGAATTCTTGGAAGTTTCTAAGTTTATGTTGATCATTCTGGCAATGTTAGGATGATTACCATAGTTTGCTAGGGCTGGCATAACAAAAGAGCACAGATTGGGTGGCTTAAACAACAGAAATTTGTTTACAGTTCTGGTGGCTAGAAAGCCCAGATGAAGGTGTTGGCAGAGTTAGTTTCCTATGAGGTTTCCCTCCTTGGCTTGCAGATGGCTGTCTCTTGTAGTGTCCTCACATGGTCTTTTCTATGTGTGCATTCCCACTGTCTTGTCTCTTTATGTGTCAAAATTTCCTCCTCTTAGGACACCAGTCAGATTGGATTAGAGCCTACCTTAATAGCCTCATTTTTAAACTGAAGCACTTTTTTAAAGGCCCTCTCTCCCAGGCAGTTACATTCTGAGGTACTGGGGGTTAGGGCTTTAACTAAATTTTGAGGGATATAATTGAGCCCGTAACACTCCACACTCTTGACCCCCAAAATTCATGTCCTTGTCACATGCAAATTACTTTCATCCCCATCCCAGCAAGCCAAAAGTCTTAACCCATTCCACCATCAATTCTAAATCCCAAATCTCATCTAAATTAAAATGTAGTTGAGACTCAAGGTATGAGTCATCCTTCCTTATCATTCCTCTCCAACTGTGAACTGGGAAACCAGACAAGTTATTTGCTTCCAAATACACCAGTAGCACTGGCGTAAGATAGATGTTTCCATTCCAAAGGGAAGAAATTGGAAAGATAAAAAGGGTCACAGGAACCAAGCAAATCCAAAACCTAGCGGGGTAAATTCCATAGATCTTAAGGATGGAGAATGATCTTTTTTTTGTCTCAGTGCTCTGTCCCCTAAGCCACCAGAGTGGTACTTGGCACTTCCAAACCCAGTGGGGCCATAGTAAGAGGTGGGGAGTAGAGAAGAGGTGGAACTAAAGTGGAGAAAGGTCCAACAGTCTTCTTTGATTTTGTTCCATCTCTGTCGCCTTTAGTCCAAACTGGCAGGGTTTCTACTGGTGCTGGTAGAACTCTAACTCTGTTTTTGGTTTCTGAGAAGATGACTGGTTAAATCATGAGTCCTATACATAATCTCTCTAACAACTGATTATACAGGCACAAACTTGGTGTTCTCTTCAGAACATGCTTTCTTATTTTTTGCAATATGCATCAGTTGAGAATTTTCCAAATCTTGAAGTGTGGTTCCCTTTTGCTTAACAATTTCTTATGGTCATAACTCTCCTCTCACATTTTGAAGCAGTGACGAGAAACCAGGCTGAATGTTCAACACATTCTAAATTCTTAGCTAAATAGCTGCATCTCTTAAAAATTCTACCTTCCACAAAACACTCCAGCACAATTCAGTTCATTGCTACTTTTTAACAAAGATCACCTTTCATCCAATGTCCAATAACATAATCCTTATTTCCATCTGCTTCACCAGAAGCACCTTTAACACCAAATGTTTTCTACTAACAGTCTTTGTATGCAGTCTAGGCTCTGTCTAACATGCACCTCAAAACTGTTCCAACATCTACCCATTACTCAGTTCCAAAGCCTCTTTCACATATTTTGGTGTTTGTTGTAGCAGCAGCGCAGTTCCTAGTACCATAATCTATATTAAGGTTTTCCAGAGAAATAGAATGAACAGGATATGTATGTGTGTGTGTGTGTGTGTATGTATATGCATATATACACACACACATATATACATATATATGCATATACATACACACACAAACATATATATGGAGAGAGAGAGAGTGATTTATTTTAAGGAATTGGGTCATGAGAATGTGTGGATTTAGTAAATCCAAAATCTGGAGGGTAGGTTGGCAAGCAGGGGACCCAGGGGAAGAGTTGTAGTTTGAGCCCAAAGACCGTGTGATAGCAGAACTCCTTTTTCAGTGAATGCCAGTCTTTGTTTTATTAAGGCCTTCAATTGATAGTATGAAGCACCCACATCCATATCATGAAGGGTAATCTGCTTTACCTATTTAAATGTTAATCTCTTCCACAAAACACCTTTTACAGAAACATCAATAATGATGTTTGAACAAATATTTGGGAAATATGGCAAAGCCATATTAACATATAAAACTAACCATCACAGTTATGCTGCTTTCAAAGTTTGTAATACCTATTGGATAACATTTAGAATTTATTTGATCTTTAACTTTAGAAGTAGATTGAATTGATGTCTTTGAACTTCCTTAATTAGTACAAGCTATACATAGAACTATTAGAATTATCTTCCAAACATGTGCAGAGCCACAGTCATAAACTATACATTGTGAAATTCATATGAACTTGTCCCAACTTGATTAGTTAATAGTATATGCTTTCATTTCATTTTATTCCAGCCCAGGTTATATCAAACCCTGCATAGAGAAATGATTAAGTAATTTTTATCACTTGATATTTTTATGATCAGTCTGAAATTTTTACTTAGCTAATTTGGCTGTGGTCCATGAGGATAATCAAGTGAACTGACCACACGGTTCTGACCAATTCTGCTTTCTTCTCTTTTTATTCAATTTTAAATTTATATATTTTGCATCTAGACAATCATGTATATATATCGGGGTTTTTTTTTCAGTTAATTGTCTACTAAACTGAAATATATAAAAGCACACACAAACAATAAAAGAGGCCTCATTTGTGCCCAGGTTATCCTACATACCATTTATTATTGATTAGTCTACAAACAAGCAATTGTAGTAGTATGCTTTGTAAGACAGCAGTTCAAGTAGAACTGGCCTAACAAAGAGCTTTAAAACTATGCATGGACCATATAGATAATGATATTTCACATAATTTGACTTCACATATAATTCTTGTTTATAAGGAAATAGGACAATAGAACAATATCCTGGTGATTTCAGATTCCTAAAGTGTTACACCAACAAGGTCAGTATGTGTGTGTACTGCATATAAATAGTATGTCTGTACTTTACATTGTCTTATAATTTTATACTGTCAAATGATGCTGATGTACCTCTAGATAAAACCTGTCAGAATAAGTGAGCATATGTAATCAAATCATTCTAGGTAAAAGTGATGCCAATCGCATCTAAACCTTTTCTTCCCTTTACTTTTTTTTTTAAACCCCTAAAAGACCTCGATTTAACTTAACTTAAAATATCATACATAAATGGAAGACTATTATAGGATTTCAAGTATAATGTTTGCAAATAGTGTTGTCTGACATGATAGAGAATGTTGCAAGATGTACCTACACCTATGTAAGTTCAACTAATCTGTTGAATTATCTTATATCTCTGGAACATATTGTCTTTTGTTGCCTGATATCTTTTGTGAACAGACAATAACAAAGGAAAGCAAACTAAAACCTTGAGAAATTATATTTGGCATGTTTTCTCTGATTTTCTGCATTGATAATAACCCTATATCAGATACAATGAACATCAAAATATGCTATAGGTATTTCCATGTAAGTTTCAATAGAAAATAGAAGAGACATGCAATTTATTTTCCTATTATACAAATTAAATACTCCCATACAGAAAGCAAGTCCTTAGGGGAGAAGATCTGAAATAAAATTTATGCTCATTGAAAAAGCCACTTGTTTCAATGATTATATATTATTTCATGGCAGTACTATAGGAGAATTGCTAACATGGAGTAAATTTTAAAGGTTTAAGAGGAAAAGGAAATAGTGAGGCATCTAGAGACCAAAGGATCAAAGAGTAGATTGCTGCAGTATGTTATTTTGTTTAGCAAAATTATACAGACATTGTATGGCCTTATCTATACTTGGCTGTCATACTGTCCAAGAGATATAAGGGTAAAATGTCTCTAAGTCTTAAAACCATTGTAGACTTTTTAAAAAGGGAAGATTGGACATGTTGATACCTGTGAAAGTGTACAATTATAATCTTCCTGATGTGTCGGTTATGTAATAATCAGAAAATTTACGTTTTAAGGTAAACAATTCAAAAGTTGCATTGAGGACAGGAATTCATTTAAGTGTATATATATTAATTGCTCACAACATTTTGTAAACTGCGAGGCATGTAAAAATTAATCAATATATATCTGCTTATGGATTAACATTTGAATAGATAATTCTAAATCAGCAGAGTTTCTGTTTTAAACAGAAATACACAAAGGAAAATCACAAGTTATATAAAAAGAAATCCAAGGATGATATTTAACATTTGAAAGGATTCCATTAAATAGGACACTCAATAGTACATTACTAAGGGAAATTACTTAGCATATTTTTTTAGGTATAGTTTTATGTCTAATTTGCAATAATTATATCATCATGTCTAATGAGATGATGATTTTGGATTTTTCCCCCAAAAGTAAAAATCTATGCTTTGTTCCTGATGAGAACAGTAAACCAAAATTCTAGGGTAAAATGGTACTGTCAGCACTGGTCTTAAATTCTGCTTCCACCCCAACTACATAGATAAATATGAGTGAGGCACAATTTATAATAATTGAAAACACGTAACCACAATGAAAAACAAGGATAGGGTGAGCAGAAACACAGAGGCAGTCTGGGTCTGAAACAAAGGAACTGTTGGGTTCCAAGATCATAAGAAGTCCTAGACCTTAGGGAGTTTGACTCCTGTAGGCTAATGGAGACTAGGTTGACCCAGATGGTACATGACCACAGTCAATGTCGGTCACTGAAAGTGGAAGCTAAGGAATATCTGGAGGAAAAACAAAATAGCACCAGAAAAAGTGCAGCCATTTATAGTTGAATACTTAAGGTGGTTGGAAATCAACAGAGAAGTCTTTGCAGTGTAGGTAGCTAGGGTCAATGACTAATTTCCTGTATACTAAATATCACCTTACACAAGAAACTCTTGTCGGCTAATAACCAAAAACATTTAAAAATTAAAAAAAAAAAAAGAAAAAAAACCAACCCTACATTTGTATTTGCACTTGGCACCTAGCATTGTATTCATAAAACCTTGGTAGGAGGAGGAGAAAAACAACAAAAATAGAATGATGATAAAGCCTCCCTCCACAAGGAGCATGCACTGGCACTGACTGCCCTTTGCTCCAGATGACCTTCCCTAGGATGTTTATAATTAACAGCCTTGGAAGATACAGGCAGTGTATTCTTCTGGAGCAAAGAGCAAGAATGCAGAGTCTGGCTCCTTAAGCTCATGGGTCCTTCCTGTACTGCTAGCCACTGCAACTGCAGGCATCCATCTGGGCCCACTGATCATTGCCACTAAACTCTTTGGATGCAAGAAGAACTGATGCAAATATGCTGATAACTATGAAATTTGTTACGCCTTTGACTCAAGTCATGTGTGTTCAGTCAGCGTCCATGAAACTGTAGCTGGCTAATTTGTTAGATTGCCAATATAGACCTGAGCAACAACATGGTGAACTTCCTGGGTTTTATTTTTGCCTGATATATCCCTGACAGGGTACTGGAAAAGCCTGCAACCAAGAATTGTCAAAGTGTGCAGACAAAAAAAAAAAAAAATGCCTCAACAAAAACATACTCTCTCTAAACAAAACCCAAGAAAGGGGCAGCCTAGCAAGACAAAACATTTAGGCCATAACTACTCCAGCTAGACAGCACAGAAAATACTGTGGTCCCACTGTCAAGTGTGCCCGCAAAAACCAAGTGGGAATCCAGACTTTCATGCAAGGTACAGTGAGGTACCCTAACTTCCTGCCAGGGTATTACAACATAATACTAAATATGTTAGTGTTTCAGTTAGAGATCACTCCCCAAACTCAGAACCAGGGAGACCACAAATGGAGTGTACCAAGACAATAAATAGATGCCAACACTGAAATGACAAGAGGTTAGAGTTATCTGAGAAATATTTTAAAGAAGCCACCATAAAAATTGAGTAAGTGATTATAAACAAACATTAAAAATGAAAAAAAAAAAAGTCTGAGTAGAGAGATGTCAGAAAAAAACCAGAGCCACATATAAAGTTTGAAAACAAAATATAAGAACCAAAACAAAAAATAAAAACTTTAATGGGTGGTCTCAACATTTAAATGGAGAGGACAAAAGAAAGAATCGGTGAGTTTGAAAAAAGAATAATGGAGCAACAATATCCATTTGCTTCTACAGGAACATGTGGGAATATAACAAAGATTAATAATTGTGTCACTAGCGTTTGAAGATAAGAAAAAGGGCTGAAAAAACTACTCAAATAATGGCAGAAAACTTAGCAAATTTTGCAGAAGATACAAACCTACAAATTCAAGAACCTGAGCAAACCAAAACAGGAAAACTCATACACATCAGGGCATATGTCACAAACTAATGAAAATAAAAACATACAAATCTTGACAGTAGTGAGAGAAAAAAAGGTTTCTTACCTAAAGATGAAAAAACAAATAATGGCAAATTTTTATCAGAAATCCTGGAGGCCAAAAGAAATGGTCATAACATTTTTTAAGTAGTGAAAAAAAATGTCAACCCTGTATATAGTAAAAATATCTTCAGGAATTAAGGAGAAATGGAGACCTTCTCAAACGAGAGAAAACGAAGATAATCTGTTACCAGCAGACCTGTTCTGAAAGAAATGCTAAGGAGAGTGTTGTAAACTAGAAGAAAATATCAACAGAGCAACCATGGAACATCATGAAGGAAAAATAATGCAGTAAGCAAAAATATGGGTGAATAAAATTGATTTTCTTTCTCCTCTTGATTCTCCTAAACTATGTTTGACAAAGTAAAAAATTATAACATGCTGTTTGATGGGGCTCTCAGTTTATATAGCAGACATAGCTAAGACTATTGTTCAGTTGGGGGGGTGAAGGGATATAAAGGGGATAACATTTGTACACTTAAGCTGCTATAATGATTTCAGTAGACAGTGTTAAATTATATATCTAATACCTAGAACAACTACTCAGCTACATACACACTCAAAAAAATACTATGGAGATAAAAGGCACAGTATAGGGAATATAGTCAGTGGTGTTGTAATAGTGTTGTGTGGTGACAGATGGTGGCTACACTTGTGAGCATAGCATAATGTACAGACATGTCAAATCAGTATGTTGTACACCTGAAACTAATGTAATGTGTGTCAAGCGTACTTCAATTAAAAAAATAACCCACTCTGCATGAATCCAAATGGAAGTCCAACAAAATCATTTAACCCATAGGAAGGTAGGAAAAATGAAGCAGAAAGAAAACAGAAAAAAACAAAACAGCAGACTTAAACTCAGATGTATCAATATTACATTACATGTGCATGGTCTCAATACACTAATTAAAAGACTGATAAAGACAGAAGAAATAAAAATCTCCCAAATTAGTGCTGTTTATAAGAAAATCCCTTCAAGTATAATGATATAAACAAGATGAAAAAATACATCATGAAAATATTAAATCAGAAGTGACTTCATTGATATCAGATAAGGTAGGCTTCAGAACAAAGAATTGCCGTAAAGGACATTGTACAATGATAAAAAGATAAAAAATAATTCCAATTCTACATAATGTTTTCAGAAAATTCAAGAAGGGGAACACTACTCAATTCATTTTATTAAGGCTGTATTACTCTGATGTAAAAAACAGACCTCTGAAGCAAATAATACATTATATGTTAAAAAAAAAAAAACACAGGAGGGGAAGAATGAAGGGGGGGAAATTGGAGGGGGAGATGAACCATGAGAGACTATGGACTCTGAGAAACAAACTGAGGGTTCTAGAGGGGAGGGGGGTGGGGGGATGGGTTAGCATGGTGATGGGTATTAAAGAGGGCACGTACTGAATGGAGCACTGGGTGTTACACTCAAACAATGAATCATGGAACACTACATCAAAAACTAATGATGGAATGTATGGTGATTAACATAACAATAAAAAATTCAAGCCTTTATGGTTTCATCTATATGCAAAATAAAATGGTGTACCTCAAAAAAAAAACCACTCTTCTATCACTCATGAATATAGATCAATATATCTTACGCAAAAATTTTTAACAGCAAATAGCAGTCAACAATTCTGCATCACGATTGAGTGGGGTTTGTTACATATTCAAAAACCAATTCATGTAACCCACCGTATTAAGAGGGTAAAAAAGAAAACTACCAATATTGACAAAGGAATGCAGAAAAAATAAAATTCACCACCCACACTTGTAACACCCTTCAGAAAAATAGGAATGGGTGGCATCTCAATGTGCTAGATAGTGATAGAAATTCTAGCCACTGTAATAAAGCAAGAATGAGAAATAAAACACAGATTGTAAAGAAATAATACTGTCCTTATTTGAGGATGGTATATTTGTCTAATCAGAAAATCTTACAGAATTTATAAAAACATTCCTATAACTACTTGGAATGAGGTTTAGCTGTAATAAGTCAATTAAATTTTATTTACTGTTCAATGAGCATGTGGCCACTGGAATGCGAAATTAACTATCATTTATAATCCCTAAGAGGTGAAAAAATTAGAGGTATACCTAATAAAACTGGTACAGGACTTGTATGCTAAAAACAACACACAGTGACAAAAGAAATCGAAGTAGGTCTAAAAATTGGAGATGCCATGTTTATAGGTTAGAATACTCAACATAGTAATGTATTCATTCTACCCAAATTGTATACATTTAACAAAATTCCTATCAATATCTAAGCAAGACTCTTGAGCTATGGACAAAATTATTCTAAAATTTATATGGAGGGCGCCTGGGTGGCTCAGATGGTTAAGCGTCTGCCTTCGGCTCAGGTCATGATCCCAGGGTCCTGGGATCGAGTCCCACATCGGGCTCCCTGCTCCTTGGGAGCCTGCTTCTCCCTCTGCCTCTCTCTCTCTCTCTCTCTCTGTCTCTCATGAATAAATGAATAAAATCTTTTAAAAAAATAAATAAAATAAAATTTATATGGAAAGTCAAACTAGAAAAATCAATATTGAAAATGAATAAAGTGGGAGGAATCTGTCTACCCAGTGTAAAGGATCATTATATAGCTATATTAATCAAGAACATGTAGTGTTGGTGGAGTGATAGGAACATAAATCAGTGGTACAGAATAGGGAACCTAGACAAAAATCCACACACATACTCTCAAATGATTTTTTGACAAAGTATAAAAGGCAATTTAATGGAGAAAAGAGCCTTTTTAGTAAATGATGTGGGAGCAATTGGACATCTGTAGGCAACTCCCCCCCCAAAAAAAAGCCTCAACCTAAGTCTTAAATGTTATACAATTAAATCAAAATAGTCATGTACTTAACTATAAAATATAGAACTATAAAACTTTTAGGAAAAAGAATTGAGGATCTAGAACTAAGAAGGAGTACTTAGAATTGACACCAAAAACACAACCCATAAAAGGAAAAAAAATGACAAGTTGGACTTCATCAAATTTAAGAATTTTTATTCTGATAAAGAACCTGTTGAATGGATGAAAATACTACGTACAGACTTGGAAAAATATATGTAAATCACATATCCAAAAAAAGACCGTTATCTAGAATGTGTATAAAAACCAAACAAGGAAATAGACAAAAGATGTGAATAGACATTTCACCGAAGAGACACAGATGGAAAATAAGCACATGAAAGATTTTAAATATCTTTAGCCATTAGTAAATATAAATTAAAACCACAATGAGATACGCATCTGTCAGAAAAGCGAACTAAAAAGCAGTTATAACACCAAATGCTGGGCGCCTGGGTGGCTCAGTCGTTAAGCGTCTGCCTTCGGCCCAGGTCATGATCCCAGGGTCCTGGGATCGAGCCCCACATCGGGCTCCCTGCTCTGCGGGAAGCCTGCTCCTCCCTCTCCCACTCCCCCTGCTTGTGTTCCTGCTCTCGCTGTGTCTCTGTCAAAAAAATAAATAAAATCTTTAAAAAAAAAAACAAAAAAAACACCAAATGCTGATGAAGATTTGTAGGAACTGGATCACTTACACATTGGTGGTAAGAATGAAAAATGGGAGAGCCACCTAGAAAACAGTTTGGAACTTTCTTAAAATGCTGAACATGCAACTAATATATAACCCAGAAATTTCAGAAAAATGAAAATAGATGTTCACACCGTTACTTGTACATATATTTATAGCTGATTTATTCATAATAGTTAAAAACAGGAAACAATTCAGATACCCTTCAGCCGGTGAATAGTGACACAAACTTGATACATCCCTACCCTGGAATATTATTCAGCAATAAAAAGGAACAAACTAATGACACCTGCAATAAGCTGCATAAATTTTCAGGAAATTATACTGCATGAAATCCCAATAGTTTACATACTGTATGATTTCATTTATACATTTTTGAAATGACAACATTATGAAAATAGGTTGTAGATTAGTGGTTGCTTGGGGTTAATGAGGCATGAGAGTCAGAATGAAATAGTTGTGGTTATAAAAGTGCAGACTAATTGACCTTGTGGTGATGGAAATCTTTATCTTCACTCTATCAACATCCTTATCTTGGTTATGATATTGTACTATAGTTTCACAAGTCTTGCCAGTGGGAAAGAAATGAATGGGTAATTGTACTTGTTATCTCTCTGTATTATAATTATATTTGTACTTGAGTCTAGAACTATCTCAAAATTTAAAAAATAACTTTAGAAAACGAGTTTCTGTGCAAAAGGAGAAGTTGCTTTGGCAGTCAATTTGGTAATTCAAAGGCTTCAGGATAATTTCACTGAATTATCACACTCTTAGATTTACACTGAGCAGATTTATTAGAATATATTATGAAGATTTATTGTCTATTTAGCTGCCTCTCAAGATTCTGGATTAGATTTAACCTACTAAAGAAAGTGTATAATCATCATCACTATATTGCATACATTTTTTTTTTTTTTTACTATCTGCATCGTACGGTGAATGATGCAAAGACTTTTTTGATTAAGAAGAGTAACCTCAAGATAAAGTTCTTTCACGGCTATTTATTGATCATATTGCTGTTTTTAGTCACATGTAGGAAGGGGCATAGTTATCAGCTTTGCCCCTCATAACAAACGTTCCAAATCAAAATATAATGGTGTGACTTACAATATATTCCTCCAGTACTAATGTCCCACCATGGCTAAAAATACCTTTATGAAACCACTACAACGTACCTGCCTTAATTTGGGCATTGAATTTAAAGCTTTTGTCATTACTTTGACTTCATTTAAGCTGCTTTTGAGCACATTACAATATGAAATACTGGAAATTCACTAAATTCAATACTTGAATACCAGTGTTCAACTTCACCCCCCCAAATATCAAAAACTTAAAACGAGAAAGATAATACAATGTCTGTCTCACAATGTGATTGTTAGAAATCAGTTGGAAAATCAATGAGAGCATACTTTTTAAAAATATAACTTGGTCTATTCACATTTTCACTTACCACAAATATTGCCTATTTAAAGTGCTCACTTAGGTGCCTGATACTTTAACCCGACTGCAGCAAGGGTGGTGTTTTATTTCATCTGAATTTCAGATCCTTAGCAGATCGTGTGCCACAACCATTCCACTAATTGTTGAATGAATAAATAAATGAATGCAGAGATAAGTTAATTTGATTTTAAAAAGCTCCAAATTGTTTGCTTATAACCAACTTGATTTTGAGGCACATAAAAAATACTTTTTAACTTAGATCCCAAACCAAAGCCTCCTTCATACTCTTTTTTTTCTTAGCAAAAGGAGTTTAATTCACAACGTTTATATGTGAAATCAATTTTGAGCAGTATCTCTTCCCTGTGAACAGTGCAGAATATCGTGTGAAGGGCATTTTCAATCATTTCACTCTCCCCTTAACCCTCACTGCCACCCCTAACCTGAGTCACTATGAACTTAGAAAGTCTGGTTTTGTTTTGTTTTTTTTTTCCGGTAAGAGGATTGACCTGTAAGAATCCCATATTTTTCTCAGGGTTGGAGGTGAACACTTTATTCATCAGGCTGTTTAACAGATTCCTTTTCCAAGTTACTTCCAAGTTCCTACCTTCAACAAATGGTCTTAGAAATGATGTTCAAAAGAAACTTCAATAGTTCACTTTGGACTCATTTCCAGTCCTTTTCCTAGAAAAAGGATTTATTGACTTGATGTTTTAGCTCAGGTACTCTGCAATGCGTTCACCAGGATGGGATAGGACAATAAATCTCTGGGAAGAATACAGGGGAAGGGGAGCAGGGGTAGGCTAGGAGAGCCCATTGACTGCAAGCAGGTCTGACACCTGTAAGGAAAGACAACAAGGACAGGTCGGTTCGACAGGCAGAATCAGATTCCTGGGCAGTTTGCAGAAAAATTTGATCACACTGATGGATAGTCATCAAGCCAAAGGCTCCTAGTAGAGTATAAGTAGCCCCACGATGCATAGAAATTGGCAGGTGGGAATGTGACTTTAGCACAGTTGTGGTCATGGGCTCTGATAGGTGGCAACTGGGGCTGAGAATCAACCATGCCCTCTACAACAGGCTCTCTGAGAACTGCATTTTCATGGCTGTGACACGTGGGTCTGAGCAGAGTATATAGAATTGTGCCTTTTAGGTAATTAATTTTGACAATCATTACATTTTTATCCTTAAGGAAAATAAAGCTGCTTCTAATTATTTAGAGATTTAAATGCTATTTGGTCATCAAACATAATGTGGAAGAGCCTCATACTTAAAGAACACAGTCATCATTTCCCTGCAATTTTCACCACCACTTTTAACAAAGTATAATCAACAAGTATTTGTTCCTTGAAATATTCCTGTGTATATTTTAGAGGATTTGGAATAATCTGTCATCATAACTCAAATGTCATTCACTCTTATATTTGCATTTAATGCCCTCAATTAAAAAAAACTAATAATTATTCATTTAAATGGTCCTAAATCCCTAATTTAATTAAGGTCTTTCAGAGATAACAGACCTTGCCGGTATTTTGACATAAATCCCATGAAATACTTATTATATAAACTGAAGCAGTATATATTGCTGGGAAACAGTGTAGTAGTAAACAGAGCTTAGATCTTAGCATCAGAATTGGATGGATCTGCAGTGCTTCTCATAAGTAATTGAGTGTCTTTGATTTTTGTTTCATTGTCTATTAAATAGGAAAAAAATACCAACTTTTTAAGGTTTTGAAGATTGTTTGAGATACATTTGGTTAAGAATTTAATGCAGTGTTGAGCAAATAGTTAAGTGTTCAAAAAATGTACACTTGGGAGTCCCAGTATGGTTACTAGTCTTATTAAGATACTTTATTTATAAGTTAATATTTGTAGAAGTTAATATATCTAAAAATCAGTCAACATTTTAATAAGCACCTCTAATTTATTTTATTAATTGCCAAATGGTGACATTAATAGTGCATAGTTTATAGATGGCTGTGAGGATTATATGCGAAAGTGACCATAAAATGAATTACCTATGTATGTACGTATCTATATCTATTGTGCTTGTAGTATTTAACAAACATTCCAAAAATATTAGCTGTGATCACCCTACTGTCCTTACCACAGTAATCTTCATCTTCCTCATCTTTTGTCATCATAATCAGCATCAGTTTCCATGAGGGACAATGTGGTATCACATAGCAAAATATCTACCAGGTAGAAAAGGGCCATTAATATTTGTTGTATTGGTGACATCCTGAGAATGAACATAACTATTAGGAGAATTCACAAAGAGTGAGTGACCATTTGAAAAAGGTGTATTAGAAAGTGAAACAAGAAGGCAGCTGCTTTCCAGCTCTTTTTTTATCCTCTTCCCTTTTTGTTAGGTTTAATAAAAAGTAAAATTGTATGACGTAAATTGAAAACAAAAAGGACCAAACAGAAGATCAAGACAGACCTAAGTGGAGTCTTGATGTTTTATTCATTGCTCCTTTAGTGTATTGTAAATTTTCTTTTACTTCAGAAGGGATAATAGCATAAGAAAAAAAATGCATCGAATTGGAGCAGCATTGAGAGAACAAACCAATTTGAGGTGGCATGGAAGAAATTAAGATATTTAAAGTAAAGAAATTCCAACAAAGAGAAAAGCCTCTAATGCACTTTGTAAGGGAGCTCCCTTTGTACATGTAATATAATTACTGTTAATTTTAATATAGTTATTAGTAATAGTACAGTTCATAAGTAGGAAGGTATGTAACATAAACATATAATCACATTTTCTCTTCCTTGACATCTTGATCTCATTTGTGAAAGGATGGACAGGCAGGGGAAATATTGGTACCCAGGAATACCTCAAGTAAAATTATTTCAGCACAAAGTAAAAACCATAAAATTCACTGTACACATATTGAAAGGTATTTTGTTCTTATATTGCAATGAAATAGACAAAAGCAAAAAATGCTATTTTTATAAGTGTGGAATCACTAAATTTAGTATAATATAAGGGATGTACATAGTATGTGTGGATTCAATAATGTATTTGCTATTTTAATTCCTTAAGTGAAACTATTTTCTCATGATCAATTATTAATGATAGCTATGTTTTTCTTAATGTAAGTGCAATTAAACTAGCCAAATTCTCCAAGCTAAATAGATTATTTAACAGTGACCGTGCAACTTTATCTTATTTTTTTATTTATTTTTTAATTTTATTATGTTAATCACCATACATTACATCATTAGTTTTTGATGTAGTGTTCCATGATTCATTGTTTGCGTATAACACCCAGTGCTCCATTTAGTACGTGCCCTCTTTAAGATCTAAATGTGAGACAGGAGTCCATCAACATCCTAAAGGAGAACACAGGCAGCAACCTCTTCAACCTCAGCCGCAGCAACTTCTTCCTAGAAACATCACCAAAGGCAAGGGAAGCAAGGGCAAAAATGAACTGTTGGGACTTATCAAGATAAAAAGCTTTTGCACAGCAAAAGAAACAGTCAACAAAACCAAAAGACAACCGACAGAAGGGGAGAAGATATTTGCAAATGACATATCAGATAAAGGGCTAGTATCCAAAATCTATAAAGAACTTCTCAAACTCAACACCCAAAGAACAGAGGACCCAATCAAGAAATGGGCAGAAGACATGAACAGACATTTTTCCAAAGAAGGCATTCAAATGGCCAACAGACACATGAAAAAGGATAGGATCACTCAGCAATAGCATGTGTCACAGAGGTTTCGGATTGTACTTCCTAGTGAGATCAATATCAATCAGTAGTGTGATTAGTTCCTATAGAGCTAATGGGAATCTTCTATTTCATAAACAGAAACAGAGTAACCAGATTGAAGAAGTGATATGCAGGAGTGCCATGCAGGAGTCTTGTCAGTTCTGGGTACCATCCCATAGGTGCTTGGTTAAATTAGAATAAATTAAGAGAATGACAACCCAAGCTTGTATAAAATGTTTTTGAGAGTGTTCTCTTTAATTACATAAAGAACTGAGTTTTCTATCCACTATATAGAAAATTGGAATTCTGTATTTCCTTTTTGTATTCTCTACTAGGTTATGGATATAATCATTGTTTTGGTTTGGTATCTGTTGCTCCATCATGTACACTGTTGATATCCAGATTCCATTGTTGGTAAAAGCCTTCCAACTAAGTATGTGTGATTTATATTAAATAAAGCTTGCACTGACTCCTTTCTACAAAGTTCATAATCAAAATTGTAAAATACTTTATACTAGATATATATATGAAATTTTAATTTGGTGTGGTGTTACTGAAAGGGTGATTACGATAAACATATACTGTTGACCCTTGAACAACATGGGGGTGAATTGTGCTAACCGTAGTGCAATTGAAAATCTGCATATAACTTTTGATTCCCCCTGAACTTGGCTACTTATACCCTAATACAGGCTGGAAGCCTTACCAGTAACATAAACAGTCAATGAACACTTATTTTTGTATATGTATTATGTACCGCATTCTTAAAAAAAGTAAGCTGAAGAAAAGAAAATGTTACTGAGAAAATCATAAGAGAAAATACACTTACTGTACTGTACTGTATTAATAGATACTGTGAGTTTGCCATGTGCTTACAGTATACATCGTCTGTCACTACATCTGTATTGTCCTATGTGATACAAAACACTGTAGATGTTACACATAATACTAACAATATAACTCAAAAATAAAAGATAATGTGAAAAAGAAAAATTATATTTATTAGATCTCTTTCACTGATAATGATGAAGCAGCAATATGATTGCTCTGTGATAGACTAATGTAATCAATGCGATTGCTTCATGGTAGTCTAGCCTATACACTAATGAATAAATTGTTAGAAACTCTTTATGGAATACCATATTATAGTCATATTGATAATATAGTATTGGAAATCTTGTTACATTAAAATAATACCTACCTGTGATAGACTGGTATGCCATTTCTTGAATTATGAGACAGACATACTTTATGGTAACATAATTCTTTGAAAGCAAAGTTATAAAATGGTGAGAAGACTAACACATTAATTTTATGTTAAGGATCTCTCATCTTGGGGCGCCTGGGTGGCTCAGTCATGAAGCGTCTGCCTTCAGCTCAGGTCATGATCCCAGGGTCCTGGGATCGAGCCCCACATTGGGCTCCTTGCTCAGCAGGGAGTCTGCTTCTCCCTCTCCCTCTGCCTGCCGCTCTGCCTACCTGTGCTCTCTCTCTCTCTGTCAAATAAATAAATAAAATCTTTAAAAAAAAAAAAAGAATCTCTCATCTTATGCCTATGTAAAGGTAGGCTGTTCAACTCCATACAAGTCTTGCACACAACATCCTACACAATGAATACTTAACATCATGATGATGACTCAAAAATGTCTCTTCCAGTTCTTGCTGTACAGTTACTTGATTTTCACATGAAGACAATTCCGTACACAACAAGTTTATTTTTATTTTTTTATTTATTTGACAGAGAGAGACACAGCGAGAGAGGGAACACAAGCAGGAGGAGTGGGAGAGGGAGAAGCAGGCCTCCCGCAGAGCGGGGAGCCCGATGCGGGGCTCGATCCCAGGACCCTGGGATCATGACCTGAGCCGAAGGCAGACGCTTAATGACTGAGACACCCAGGCGCCCCACAACAGAAGTTTATTAACTATAAGGCACGATGATTATTTACTAGTCATTAAATAGAAGTGGATCATTCTAAAGTTATTCATGTCACTGTCACCTTGAGTAGCTGAGGAGGAAGAGGTGGGGTTGGTCTTGCTGTCTCAGGGATGGCAGAGGCAGAAGAGGTGGAGGAAGTGGAAGGAGGAGAGAGAGGCAGGCACACTCGGTCTAACTTTACAGAAATACGATGTAATTTCTATCTGACTTTTTGCCTTTTTATTTCTGTAAAAATGTTTCTATACAGTACCAATCTAGATGTCTGTCACCTTTTGCTTTAGTTTCAATGCTCGTAAAATACAAGGGTCCATGCTGTAAAATAAGTTAAAAGTAGGACAGAATGCTTCTGCTGTATTGTCTAATATCAATTTGTTTTTGGTCACTGCTTCTGTGGTTTTTTTCAAGTCAGTCTTTGTTTTGTCAAGTCAGTCTTCTGTTAATTCTGCTGGCGTTGTATCTGTTAGCTCTTGAATTTCTCAAAGATCGTATCTTGAATGCCTTCACTCCCAGCATTTTTGCCGTATTCACAATCCCTAATGATTGACTTTATTGGCTCTGTGGTAAATCATGTGAAGTCATGCACAACATCTGGACAAAATTTATTCATCCAGAAAAATTTTGTGTTTCAGTCTTTTTGGCTTTCTTGGCCTTTTTCCTGACCACGATGGCATCTTCAGTGGTGTAATCCCTCCATACTTTGATCAGGTTCTCTATTGGGGTCCTCTTCCGTGACATTGACAACTCTTTCCAAAGAGTATCCTAATAAGCCTTAAAGGTCCTTATGACTCCCATGACCTAGAGATGTTGTGTTAGGGGGCACGTAGAGCACTGTGATGCCCTTGGTGTTGAACTCATGGGGTTCTGGGTGGCCAGGGGCATTGTCCAGTATCAAAAGAACTTTAAAAGGCAGTCCGTTACTGGAAAGGTACTTCCTGTCTTCAGGGACAAAGCCTTGATGGAACCAATCCAGTAAAAGTGTTTTCATTGTCCAGGCCTTCGTGTTGTACAACCAAAAGCCTAGCAGCTGGTGTTCATCTTTTCTTTCAAGGCTCAAGTGTTAGCAGCTTTACAGATAGAGGCAATCCTGATCATAAACCGAGCTGCATTTGCAAAAACAGTATAGTTAGCGCATCCCCGCCTGCCTTAAAACCTGGTGCTTGCTTCTCTTCCTTACTAGTAAATGTCCTTTGTGACATTTTTTTTCCCCCAGAATAGGGTGTTTTCATCTGCATTAACCTTTTCAGGCAGATATCCTTTCTCTTCGTTCATTATCTTAATGGTGTTTGGGAACTCATCTGCTGCCTCTTAGTTGACAGAAGCTGTTTCTCCTGTTAGCTTGACACTTTAAGCCAAACCTCTTTAAAACATTATCAAACCATCCTTTGCCGGCATTACATTCTCCAACTTTAGATCACTTACCTCACTTTTGCTTTATGTTGTCATGTAATGACTGTATTTTTCTCAAATCCTATTAGAGTGTAGACGTAAGTCTTTCTTACAGACATAAAATCTACATCCACATAAAATCTGCATTTTCAGTATGAGATAAATTATATAATCCAGGGTAATGGTTCTTATTTTAGAATCCATAACTTTAATTATATCAGCAAAGTTCCTCTTACAATATTATTTAACACATATGCACAGATTCCTGGGATTTGTGAATAGAAAGCTCTATGCAGATGTTATTCTATCACACTCCAGAATCAAAATTATTTAAAATATTTTATTTATTACATTTTCATACATTTGCACTTATTTTTTTTTAAAAGATTTATTTTTGAGAGAACGAGAATGAGAGAGAGAAAGAGTACATGAGAGGGGGGAGGGTCAGAGGGAGAAGCAGGCTCCTCGCCGAGCAGGGAGCCCGATGCGGGACTCGATCCCAGGACTCCGGGATCATGACCTGAGCCGAAGGCAGTCGCTTAACCAACTGAGCCACCCAGGCGCCCCCATCTGCACTTATTTTAAGCCTATTAAATAGAGCGCAGCTTTCATCAACTTGTTCTTTTTTTTTTTCTTTAAGGCTACATTTTTCTTTCTTTTTATTTTTGACTGCATCTTTAACAATAAAGATTATGCTGCATCTTGCTTTATTCTGTCCAGTATTTGGAAGATCACAAAGCTCTTTTTAGTCATAGTAGTATAGGGTTTCTCAAATGGGTGTCTCTTCATCTCAAAATTGGATTGAGACAAAGGAATTTTAAGTTTCAGTTTTGGTGAGTTGTCATATTTTTTTCAGTGATAACAACAATCCAATCCCATTTCCTTATTTCTTCCATTAGGTGATGAGAAAAAACAAAAAACAAAACAAAACAAAAAAACATTTTTACCTAGTCCCACCTCACCCCCCAGTTTTTTGTAAAAAATAATTATTTTGTACTTAGTTTACTCAAGCATTTTGTTTGGCACTTAAGATGCCTCTTTCAAAGAATATGCAATTGCTGTATTTGTTTCTTTATCTAAAAAGTGAGAATTTAAAATTGGTACCACTCTCCTTGTCACTTTAAGGAGTACACATTCGTGTAAATATATCAGAAATGGGTGTGTGAAAATTTGTTTCCACTATTACCTTCTTGTACAATTTCCCTATTCTTCTTAGGTTATAACTTTGCTTGCATCTAATCATAAACAAATTTTGAGAAAGGGAGAGAAAATATAAATTCTGTAAACTCTTCTAGCATTTATGGATGAAATCTTTTGTAGATTAAATACTGCATCATACTCCATGAATATTTAATTAAAATAGTTATTCTCAGTTTGACTTGGAAGGGTTTTTAATTCATTGGAATATAGGGTTTTGATAAATGTGAGGATATTGGTAAAATTATACAAGGGCATTCTTAGTCAATTCCAAATTTTTGAATTAAGTACTTTTAGAAGTACCATTAAGTACAGTTATATTGCATTAATTGAGCATAGTTTGTTTTACATTTATCAACTCATTTGTTTCCCACATCCATCGCAGAGTGAGAAGGCAGTAAATTGCAAGGTGTTCCTTTTCCAACTCAGTAGATCTGTTTAAAATGCAGATTCTGAGTCAGTAGTTCTGGGAGCTAGACAGCTCTTCTGCATGTCTAACAAGCTCACCAGTCACACTGATATTGTTCCTTTAGGGACCATACTTTGAAGAGCAAAGCCCTGAAAAAAAAAACCCATTAAACTCAAAGTCTGGAAATGTAAACTTTAGCCTCAGCTCTAATTTTTCAGTTGACAACCTAAAGCAAATTATTTTGCTGGGCTGAGTCTTTTCACTTCTAAAGTAAAGGTATTTGAGTTATTATTCTGTGATTTCTTTTTATTAATTAAGAAACTACTGATCATAGAGGTAAAGATATTTCTCAAATGCACACATTAGTGACAACTCTTGTTTTCTGACTCCAGGTTTTCTGATATCAAGGTAAAGCTTTTCATTTCACCATACCAGCAATAGAACTTGAACCCATTTATATAGAGCACTGTAGCTGAAAATAAGAGAAATCATGCAGAGCTATTTTACAAGATACCTTGAGAAATTTTAGTAAATTGAACTGTTATTACTTTAAGGGGTTTTATAGTTTTCATGCTATATCAATAGTTTTCTCTCTATTTTATTTATTTCCACTATTCATTATATTTTTATTCCATAGCCCTTCTACTTTGAAGCAACCCTTGACCAAGTGATAGCAGCACCTTTAAGCAAAGCTGTTCTTCACAGCAATCCTACATCAAGGCCAGCTGAGATTTCATTTATATTGAATCACTGTAATTCCTGAACAATTTATAAAGTTTTTCAACCCTGACTTAAACTTACATTTTCATGAAATAAAGGTACACATAGACCACATTCATCTGTACGTTTCTACTTTTCATTTGTGTGACTAAAGTTGGGCTTGCAGATAAAACTTACTGGCATGCCTTCATTGACTAGTAGAAGCATCGTTCTAAAGCAAATGTGGATAAAAATCTGAGTACGCTTACTTGCAGGTGTATTGCATATCTCATTGGCATTGTTGCACTTATTGCCTCCTCTAGTCTACATGACAGTGTTTGGGCCTGGATAAACAGGTGCATATGGGCATAGGACCAAATCTAAGCCCAAACACAAGTGACCAGTGTGCTCCTACATATTTAGGCCAACTGGTAGTTCTTTATTGACTGCAGATGGTTACCAACTACACAATAAAAAGCTACCCGTTGACTTATTAGATTTTTAAATAACCCTAAAGTTTTTTTTTTCTCGTGGCTAGGAACTCCAATTTGTACTCAGGGTAAATTAGAGCCCATATGACGTCTTTATAGATCAGATGTGCCGCTGAAGCCCATAGAGATTTCAATCCTCCTTTCCAGTGTAAGACTGATTGATATTTTAAGAACACAAAAAAATGAGCCAGTTTCAGCTCAACTCATCTTTCCCTGAGGTCTCCCCACATTTGTAAATATATGCTTCCTGGGGCCTGAATGAAAGCACTGAAGGAGACCCAGAGTCAAAATATGTATGTAAATTATTTTATTTTTGGAACATTTCTTATAGTAGTCCTGGCTGAGAAAGTGTCTCATAAAATGCATCAAATATGTTTTGGGTGTCAACTCCTTTTTCTATACCAAAGTACTTGATATGGTGGCCACACATAAAACACACACACACACGCACACACACATTAATATACCTTTTACTCTCCAGTGTTATATAATCATGAGAGTCTATATGTATAAATATGGAGTAAGAAAGAATGTGATTGGAACTATAAGACCTATCTGAAAAAAATACTATTAAACAAAAAAGAACAGGCAATACTCTTTCTGATATGGCGATAGGTAGAGGAGTACAGGAAAGAAGGTCCTGGCCTTTACCGCGGCATAACACTTGGGAGCAAACTTGGAACATTATGGAACCAGTTCGTAATTTACTATCGTAGCCAATGAGGCTTATCCCAGGAGCGATTATTACTAATTAAAGTGGACACTGCATTTGGAAATACATGATTTAGTTTCTAAATCAGATTTGCCAATATATGATCTAATAAGATTTTGGCCGATTTATTCCCCTCCTCAGTTTGGGTAACAATATCTTCATCTTTAAAATAAAGAGCTTGTATTTGATGATCTCTGCACTCTCTTATATAACCTAAAATTCTGTAATGATTTTAAAAGTTATTGAAAATAATTGTAAGCATTGTTACTCCTCAGTCTCTCAAATCTTCACTCTCTGTGAACTTCCTCTACTTTATCCTTGTAGCATTTTATAATTAATTGACAGATAGTGTTTATTTTATATACTTCCTAGCCAGTAGAGTGTAAGCTCCATACAGAAGGAGTTAATTTGTTTTATTCTCCATGTCTGGCAAGTAGTACACATTCAATAAATATTCTGTTAATGAATGATTAAGTGAATCATTAAACATCTTCCCATGAAATGAATTAATGCATATATGAAAATTAAAACCTCATTCTGTTTTATCCTGAAACACTTTTCCAAAAGTAAAAAACCTAGTGTATAATTTGAATTGTATCTAGTTAAAAAAGAGTAAGTACCTTAGAGTCCAAAAAAATCAAATAATAATTCAGTGTGTATCAGACAGTACACTATGTCCTTTTTAATGCTGCAAGTTCTGTCTTCCCCATAGGTTGACAAAGACGTTAACAGGGAGCAAACTGATCATTCATATTAAAATAACGCCTTGTTTTCAAATTATACAATGGAACAGATACTTTTTCTCAGCTTTCCAGAAATGTGCCTTATGGCTAAAGGAATATATATCTTTGAAATTATAAAAACACAATTTTATAAGATAAAATGTTTAATAGTGAAATAGTAAAACAAATGCCTTGAGATATGAAGCAATTTTTAATTGGAGAAAAAAGTGTTATAATCCAGTGTCGTCTTACTGAATAAATTTTCAGTTAAGAGCAATGGTCAAGGGCGCCTGGGTGGCTCAGTCGGTTGGGTGTCTGCCTTCGGCTCAGGTCATGATCCTGGAGTCCTGGGATCAAGCCCTGCATCAGGCTTCCTGCTCAGCAGGGAGTCTGCCTCTCCCTCTCTCTCTGCCTGTCCCCCCCCCTGCTCTCTCACTCATTCACTCTCTCTCTCTCAAATAAAATCCTAAAAAAAAAAAAGTGAGCAATTGTCAGGAATCATTAAAGATTAGAAGTAACTATATAAGTGGAGTAAGTGGCAAGAGTGTAAAAATAAGCATCTGATATAAAAAGACTCATGTTAAACACTAAATGTAAATTATTACATGTAAAATAATAAAAAATTGAATAAAACACAAGTTTTAAAGTAGAAATTAAAATATACTCTTAAATAGATGTTTAGAAGGAAATTATATTTTTATACTGTTATCTCCTAGAAAGAGTAAATCAAAATAAAATACCAAAAACTCCTGAATATTAACTTTTAAAAATTTAGCCAAAACCATTTAAGTATATGTCATAAAATGTTTTGACTGAATTTGAATTAGTGTGTTATAGTGGGCTTGAGTTATCACACATATTGATATTAGCTAGTGAAATTCTTGACAACTTGCTTAATCAGATACTAATTAAAATCATATGCTAAATCACTAACCACAGGCCAGCCCATATAAATATAATGACATATTATTGGCTTCAAAGATAAAGCTTTCTAAAATATAAATTTTTCACTAATACATAATAAACGAAATTTATTAAACATATGGTATGCCTGAGTCAGAACAGAACTGTGTTAACAATTCAGAAGCAGAAACATAAGAAGGAATATATTTGTGTAAAGAAAATCAATATCACAATGACTGTCATGAAATGCATAGGTAAACAGTTGATTTCTAGCATTTATTTATGACTAAAATATGGAAAAATATGTAATATATGGAATAGTTCCAATTTAATTTTTATCTAATATGCCACTTTACCTTCATGTAGCTGAGGCACTGAATTTCTAAATACTATGTATACATATATATTAATTGCATTTATATTAATTTGGTGCAGTAGATAGTTTCTAACATGGATCCCCACTGGTTTCTACCTCATGTTACTAACACCATTGGGATGTAGCATCTGTGACTTGCTTCTAGGTACACAATGCCACAAAGGTGACAGGATATCATTTCTTTCCTTACATAAGCAAGTCACCATAGTGTGAAGACCCACATGACAAGGAACTAAGGGCTGCCTCCAGCCAGCAGCCAACGAGGAACTAAAGTCCCCCATCTAACAGCCTATGGGAAATTGAATCTTGAAAACAACACACACTTGGAAATGGATCATGCCGGAGTCAGGTCTTCAGCGCTGAATCCTTTCTTGTGAGAGACCCTGGAGCAGGAGACCCAGGTCTTGTGCCAACATAGTGGAGATAGAGAATGTTGTCCTCATCCTCACCTTAGTATTCTTTAGAATACCTGGTTGTTTTCATTGTTAGTATGAGAGCAACATTATTTGAAGCTTTCCAAATCCTAAGTGACATCAGAATCTCTGTTTTATTTCTATTTCTGTATTCCACAATTAGAAAAAAAATACAAAAATAGTGCAATGTAAATGTAATAAAAATTCAGTTTAATAAAGGATATTGGAAAACTTTCCTAAATTTAATCATTCTGCTTAAAATTAGCATGGGGATTTGGTTATTCAGAGAAAATACCTTTCAAATTACAGCCAAGAAAACAAAACACCACAAAGAGTCAGGTAGTGGTAAAAGGTGAAATTTGGCTTTCTAAAATGATTTATGTAGAAAAGCTATCCCTCCCCATAACACACACACACACACACACTTATACAAAACCATACACATTTTTACAAAATAATGAAACTGTAGAATTTGTAGAATCTGTCATTACTACATGAGCCATAAAGATGATTGCACTGAGGAGGCAAAATGTTTTAGCTACACCGGAAACAAATGTATCGCTGTGTGGTGATAAAAATAACAGGATCTGTTAGAAATTGGTTGCAATTACTATCTAGACTTCCTGAACAAATTCGTTCGTACCGTTATAAGGAAATGTATTTTTTTTTCTCCAGACAAAAAAAATGTGCCGATGGATGGATGTATGACTTTTTCCCTTCAGACGATGAAGCATGATTTTATTGAATTATATCTCTAAGGAGAAATTTGGTTTTGTATGGAATCATTTGCTGCTTTTAGGGAAAATTATCTAGTATTATTTTATTCACTACTGGGGGATCCAAATAATAGGATAATTGGTCAGTCAAGCAAGTAGTTTTATAGGTTAGGTAACCAGTTACCAATTATGAAATATAATGTGTCACTCACTAATAAAAGAATTTATAGAATAAATTAGGAAAAATATTCTTGAAGGACAAATATTTGAATAATTATGGAGAGGACCAATATAGAAATGGCTTATAAGTGTTATGCTATATAAAACAACTGCAGAAATGCATATTTCTGCTTAATTCAGTCAACTGCATAGCTCTCAAACTATAGAAAACTCAAACTAAATGCAAGTCAATCGTTTTTGCCTTGAAAGAATGTGAGCTTGAATCACCTCCTCTGTGATTGCATTTTCCTCTTTCTGAGAGTATGGGTGATGACAGAATTACTGAGTGGGCCTCCAGAACTTTCTTCATCAGAAGGAAGCCAACTAGAATTTACTGGGACCTACACAGAATCAAGAATAAGGGAAGTGGTGTTACTGCAAAATTTAGAGAAGAATTTCATAGTTATACTGATGTTTTTGCTTTAGTTTATTCTTGCAGTATGCATGTCATCAGCTTCTACAACTAGTTTATCTTAGGTATGGAAATGTGACAGGGATTTGTAAGCATCTGTTTATGTGGAAAACATTTTTTTTTTAAATATGGCTCTTAATTAGCCATCAATGCTTATTGAGCTCTGTCATTGAACATGAAGAGGTACTTATCATGTGCTGTCTTGGAAATAGTGAATTAGAAGAAAGAAAATGGACTGGAAACTGAATATCACCATTTAAATAAAACACTTTTGTTTCTTTTTAAATTTTTTTTTCCCTTTGAGGAATGGGAATGGTGACAGTGAACAAAACGATTATCAGTACTTGTTAAGGAAGTTAAAAATCTGCTTTACAAACAATTGGCAAGAGCAAATATTTTATTATCATAGTTCCCTTTTATTTTCTTAAATAAGAAACATAATAATAATAGATAAATAATAATATCAGCTAAGACTTATTGTTCTAAGTGTTGTGTGAAGTAACTTATTTAATTCTTCTAAGGCATCTTTTTATCCTAATTTTATATATGAGGGATCTGAAGCACAGAGAGGTTATATAAGTTGTCAAGGGTTCTGTGGTAAGTAATCAGAGTAATTGTGACCAGTGGGATTCAAGAGCAAACACTCCAGTTCCAGAGCCAATAGCCTTAATCTTTATAAAATTTATAGGGGTATACAAATAATTACTCCAAACGATACACTACAACTATTCATTTCTGTTCAAAATATTTTTAAAATAGAAAAACATACTGTCTAGTAAACTTTTTTTTAACCTGGTAAACTTTATACACCCTATGCATCAATCTTTACAAATAGCCAACTAAATTGATTAAAATGTTAGAGTTGAGTAAATAGCTACACTCCTCTAAATTTAACCTCTAACTTCATCAAAGAACATTCATAATTTCTTAATAAGGCATGTCCCTTTTTAATAATTGTTCTACCTGGAGGCTATAAAATGATTATGGCTTTTATTGCTTTATTAAAACCTGTGATTAAGAAAGCCAAAGTATTTTGAAATATCCCATTTGTATTATTAGCAAAATGACTGAAATATAGGACAGCATTTATATTTGGTGAACAAGTTGAAGATGAAACTATAAAATCTTGGCCAGCTTTCTCCAGAATCCTTACAATGCTCCTGCTGGACAGCAGTGTTGCTGAGTCTGACTCCATTGTGGCGAGTGAGGACCAATATATTCAACGAGGCTATTGGCAATTTGAAGTTTTATGCTGATTCCATTCGTGAATATTTGTAGCTTCAATTTCCAATTTTAATTTACTCTACCAAGCAATTCTCCCATTAAAAAACTCAATGATTGTTAGACCACTGTAATAAAACCTTCAAACATTTTGCCTCCAAGTACAATATTTGTTTGAAATAAACTTTTGGTACAGAAGCCATATGAATTCATGCGCTATAAAATGTTAGGCAGGTAATTAGAATCATTTTCAACTCCCTGTGTACTGCCAGTGGCATGAACAAAGTAAGGAAGAACAACACGTAATTAATTAAATAGCTCTGGGAAGAGGTTGCTATATATTTTATATTTATATCATATACACATACATATGTATAACTTGCCAAAGAAAAGGCATTTTTTTGACTATGTTAACTTGTGTGTGTGTGTACATATGTATGAATGTATGTATATATATATACACACACATAAACATTAACATGGTCTGGGTCAATGAAATGTTTCTTCTTTGGCAAATAGAACAAAATGTAGCATATGACAAAAAAAATAATCAGAAGACATATTTTCTGGATACAACAATTCTGCCGTGTCATGTAATTTTTATTTGCTTACAAGTAAGTTAAAGCAATGCATCTCACTCCATTATGGGAGAATAGTAACACAGGCCATTTCTTTCTTTTTTTTTTCCCAGTTGAAGTATAGTTGACATACAATAGGCGTGTAGCATATAGTGATTTAACATTTATACACATGTATATTAGAAAATGCTCACCATGATAAATGCAGTTATCTCTCATCATACAAAGTTATTACAATATTAGTGACTATATTTCTTATGCCGTACTTTATATCTCTGTGATTTATTTTCTAATTAAAAGTTTGTACCTCTTAATCCCCTTCACCTATTTTGCTCATCCCCTCACTCCCCTCCCACTAGCAACCTCCAGTTCTCTGCATTTATGAGTCTTGTTTTGTTTGTTCGTTAGTTTTGTTTTCAAGATTCTGCATGCTAGTGAAATCATATGATGCTTGTCTTGCTCTGACTTACTTCACTTAACATAATATCCTTTAGGTCCATCCATGTTGCAAATGGCAAGATGCATTCTTTTGTATGGCTGAGTAATATTTCATTGTGTATCTATACTACATTTTCTTTATCCACTCATCTCTTTTTTTTTTTTTTTAAAGATTTTCTTTACTTATTTGAGAGAGAAAAACAGAGCGAGAGAGGGACCACAAGCAGGGGGAGTGGGAGAGGGGGAAGCAGACTCTCCGCGGAGCAGGGAGCCCGATGCGGGGCTCGATCCCAGGACCCTGGGATCCTGACCTGAGCCGAAGGCAGACGCTTAACAACTGAGCCACCCAGGCGCCCTATCCATTCATCTCTTGATAGACACTTATGTTGCTTTCATATCTTGGATATTGTAAATAATGCTACATTAACATAGGTGCATATATAATTTTGAATTGGGGTTTTCATTTTCTTCAGGTAAATTTAGTAGAATTACTGGATTGTCTGGTATTTCAATTTTTACTTTTTTGAGGGTTCCCTTTCCTCCACATTCTCACCAACAATTGATTTTTTTTTCTTTTTGATTCTAGCCATTCTGACAGGTATGAGTTGATATCTCATGGTTTTGATTTGCATTTCCCTGATGATTAGTGATGTTGAGTGTCTTTTCAAGCATCTGTTGGCCATCTGTATGTTTTCTTTAGAAAAACGTCCAAGTCCTCTTCAGATTTTTCAATTGGTTTGTTTGTTTTTGTTAGTTGTATGAGTTCTTTATATATTTTATTATTTTTTTAATTTAATTTTATTATGTTATGTTAGTCACCATACAATACATCATTAGTTTTTGATGTAGTGATCCAAGATTCATTGTTTTTGTATAACACCCAGTGCTCCATGCAGTACATGCCCTCTTTAATACCCATCACCAGGCTAACCCATCCTCCCATCCTCCTCCCCTCTAGAACCCTCAGTTTGTTTCTCAGAGTCCATAGTCTCTCATGGTTCATCTTTGCCTCCGATTTCCACCCTTCATTTTTCCCTTCCTTCTCCTAATGTCCTTCATGCTATTCCTTATGTTCCACAAATAAGTGAAGCCATATGATAATTGACTTTCTCTGCTTGACTTATTTCACTTAGCATAATCTCCTCCAGTCCCATCCATGTAGACATAAAAGTTGGGTATTCCTCCTTTCTCATGGCTGAGTAATCTATTGTATGTATGGACCACATCTTCTTTATCCATTCATCTGTTGAAGGGCGTCTTGGCTCTTTCCACAGTTTGGCTATTACGGATATTGCTGCTATGAACATCGGGCTGCATGTGGCCCTTCTTTTCACTACATCTGTGTCTTTGGGTATATACTTTAGATATTAACCCTTTATCAGATATATTATTTGCAAGTGCCTTCTCCCATTCAGAGGTTGCCTTTTTTATTTTGTTGATGGTTTCCCTCACTATGCAAAAGGTTTTTAGTTTAATGCAGTCCCAATTTTTCTTTAATTTTTGCTTTTGTATCCCTTGCGTAATATGACAAATCCAAAAAATTTTGCTAAGACTGATAACCAAGGGTTTATTGCTTATGTCTAGGAGCTTTATGGTTTCAGGTCTTTAATATGTTTTGAGTTTATTTTTATAATAAACTCTTACAGGTCCAGTTTTATTCTTTTGCATGTAGCTCTCCAGTTTTCCCAGCACCATTTATTGAAGAGAGCATCTTTTCCACATTCTGTGTTCTTGCCTCCTTTTAGTAGATTAATGGACCATATAACCATGGCTTTATATTTGGGTTTTCTATTCTGTTCCACTAATTTATGTACAAATTTTTGTTCTAGTACTATATTGTTTTGATTACTATAGCTTTGTTGCGTAGTTTGAAATCTGTTTGAACTGCTTTTGCTGCATCCCACCTGTTTGAACTATTGTTTTCATTTTCATTCATCTCATGGTATTTTTGATTTTCTCTTTTATTTCTTGGCTGACCCATTGGCCATTTAGTAGCACATTGTTTAGCCTCCATGTATTTGTGGGGTTATTTCTCCATTTTTTTTCTTGTAATTGATTGATTTCTGGTTTTCTACCATTTTGATCAGAAAAGATGCATGATAAGATTTCATTCTTAAATTACTGAACTTGTTTAGTGGCCTGACATGTGATCTATCCTGGAGAATATACCATGTGCACTTGTAAAGAATGTGTATTCTGCTGTGTTTAGATGGATTGTTCTGTATATATCTGTTAAGTCTGTCTCATCTAATGTATCTGCTGCACAGAGGGTTTGTTCCCCGACTACATCTCCGGCCCTCCTACCTTTTTCAGTGTGGCTTTGTCTTCATATCTTTAGCTGTGGAAGAACTGTTTTGCTAATTCTGAGGTTGTTCTCTGAATGTGTTGCACTCTATGTAGTTGCAGCATTGGTTTGTGTGTGGGACGAGGTGATCTTCCAAAAAAAACCCTCTAGGCCATTTCTCTTTCTCCCATTTTCAGCCAGTACTTACATAGAAAGGGATGACTGTTCTTGAATCTGAATAATTTTTAGTTTTTCTAAATATTTTTATTGGCCTTCTTGGAGATTTTTAAAAAAACACTTTTGGTGAATAAGTTACTAAATGATATATTTAAATGAGCAGTGTTAATTAGATTCTAAATTGAAATATAATGATACATGATTGAGATGATGAAAAACAGTCACCCTATTTTGGTATTTCTCAGATTCTTAATTATGTATTCCATCACTTGTTGATTTTAAGAAATTTTCCTACATGACACTTTTTAATATCCTTTATGTTCCCATTATTCCTGCTCAGGACTTACTGGATTATTTTTATTCCATTGTTCATTTTGTGCTCTCCTTTTTTTACCATTTTGTTTTAATATAAATTATGGACTATTTGAAAAAATATCTGAATCATCCTTTTGGTTTAAAGCTATTAGGTAATTACTGAAAAATATCAGTAGCAAATAAGTAAAATAACTGATGCACTTAATAATTTACCATTTTTAGAACTAAAGTGTATTAGTCATTTCTGCATTCTTTCCCATTGTCTCTTTCATACTACTTGGGAATTTTATTTTATATATATATTTTTAAGATTTTATTTATTTGACAGAGATGGAGAGAGAGAGCACAAGTAGGCAGAGAGGCAGGCAGAGGGAGAGGGAGAAGCAGGCTCCCCCCTGAGCAGGGAGCCCGATGTGGGACTCGATCCCAGGACCCTGGAATCATGACCTGAGCTGAAGGCAGCCACTTAACCGGCTGAGCCACCCAGGCGCCCATACTTGGGAATTTTATTAACCCTGTTTTTTTGTTTTTTTTGTTTTTTCCCTTTTCAAGTGGGAGGAAAATAGCAGCCAATAGATTCAACAAAAACAGAAATTGTTGATTTGAGTGTTTTATTCCGTACACCCACGCATAGTACTTTCCTTAAATCCATTATAATACATTCACAAAATCCCTGTCTGTCATTTATTGTCTATGATAGTATTATAAAGGAAGCTTAAACATTATTTGAGATGATTTGAGAATGTTGGCTTATTGTTATGAAGTTTTATACATCAGCCCTAGATGTCTCACACTCTCCCATCATCTTTGCTATCTGCAGAAAATAGATTTTGGAGCTCTTCTCAAGTTTTTGACCTCTTCAATCAAAGATTTATTGTATCAATAGTGTAATCACTGCCATAGGGCAGTTCATGACATCAGGTATAAGATCTACTTTATGATATACATTTTTACCATTTCTTTGTCATGTTTGCTAAAGGATTCTCTTTTCTGTCCTTATTGATTCCACTGTATGTACCACCATTGAAATCCTACCACCAAAGAATTCATATAAAAGGTAACTATTATATATCAATGACCAGTTTCTTTTTCCTTGACAGATCAAATGTGAGGCTTTCATGTATTTAAAAAAAGTAAACACCATTGAATTAAATGAAGCAGTTATGAAGCACAGGGGCATATAAAGTGAAGTCCATGATTTGGAAGGAAAATAAAAGTCATCTACTAATGTCTTCAAAATCAGTGGTGTAATTTTCAGAAGTGAAAACACTTGTGTGCTTCATACATGTTATGCTGTGCTCCCATGCATGAATTACTTAAAATATTTATAATATGCCTCATGAATACTGCATGCCAAAGTTCAGATAAATCCAATGTGATATGAGCAGAAATAATCAGCTATATTTAACAGATAATTGTTGAAGTTTGCAGTGAACACAAAATATATGAATATATACATAAAGAGAAAGATTTACAGTTTTTAATCCACTGAAATTGGAATACTTTAGTGCGTACCTATACTTTTATTATTGCCTCCAAACTAGGAAAACATCAATGGATCTTGCCTTTTTGCTATTGTCTTTATTTTTTATTACACACCAGCTGATGATCTAGTCTGCAGTCAAATAGAACACATTGCTTCTTTATTTTTTTTTTAAGATTTTATTTATTTATTTGAGAGAGAGAGCATGAGAGAGAGAGAGTACGAGCAAGGGGAAGGCAGAGGCAGAGGGAGAAGCAGACTCCCGCTGAGCAGGGAGCCCGATGCGGGACTCAATCCCAGGACCCTGGGATCAAGACTTAAGCCAAAGGCAGACACTCAACCAACTGAGCCACCCAGGGCCCTAGAACACATTACTTCTGGCATACAGATAGGGTATGGAGTGGTGCTTCAGTTTGAGATAATCCATAAACAAAACCTCTCTCCTCTCTAACTGAAAGACTCCACACTCCAAAAATTAACTTAATTAAAGTTATATGGCAGCAGTCACTTCCTAAATGTAGTTAACAAACTCCCTGTCTTCACAATCCTGCAGCAGCACTCTGCAACTTTTTGAAAACAAAGGTAATGTCCCCGTTATGCTTCAACAGCTTTCAATTGTTCCTACTAGAGATTCATGTTATGTGTTAGTCTTTTTTTTTTTTTTTTATTGACATTCTGCTTAGGTCTTCTTACTTATATGATTACTTCATCATCTAAAGATAAACGCCATCTTACTAGCCCCATAATGGGAATTACCCTGGGTGAATTAAAAGTTCCATGTAGACAAATATCCCTATATTCTAACCTTTTGAATTCCTTGATTCTCAGATTCTTCACTTTTCATGGCCATATCTGAATATTAATATTAATCATTGTCAACTGTTTTACTCTGATATCTTAAATTCAAGCATCTTATTACATAAATTCAGCTATGCATCTAATTCTCTTCATTTCCACTGTACTCTAATTATTAACCTCATGAAATATTCTGGGGGCCCTTAAATCAACCAGCATCATATTTAAAAATCCAATTTGTGACTGTTGATTAATAGTAAGTTCAAGTTACTTATATGTATTATTTCTGATACAGATGGACTTTTTATTTTGTGTTTTCTTTGTGTACCATTTTGGTTTGTATTTCTTCCAGGTCTTACCTTCCTCTGGATACATCAGGGGTTTTTTTTATTACTCTTCGTTTAAAAAAACTAAGTATTCCAGTTTTTTTATTACACACCAGCTGATGATCTTTTTTATTTGATTTTTTTTATTTGATCTTTATACGTTACTAATGTACATACTTGACTATAATAAAATGGATTAATCAATATACTTATCACCTTCTAAACAATACAAGAACCATTAAATACTTTAATCAGATCTTCTCCATTGGTATTTAATATTTTTTTGTGTAGTATATTGTTTCTGACCTAATTTTTAACTTCTCTGAAATTAATCAGTATTAATTTTTCATCAAATGAGTAATACATTAGCTAATGTATTGGCCAATTCCTTACCTTGTTATTTTTCTTGAGTGTGACTTTCCTTTTGTTTTCTTTGTAATTCTTCCCTAAATAGTTTTTTTATGAAATGCTGAGTGTAATATAGAAGCTCTTTATTTCCTTATTGTTTGATAATCTAGATGAACTTAGAAGTTCTAGTGATAGCTAAATTTTCCCTCAGCTGTTCAAACATGTTAATTACTTGTCTTCAGGTATTTATTCATATTAACGAGCAGTCATCTGTCATTCTATTAAGGTTCTTTTTATTTTCTCTCAATTTAATGTTCATTCTATGATATACGTGGGTAAGGACTAGATTTTTTATAATGTGTGAAGACTGGTGCACAGTCAATGTAAGGATTTAGTATTCTCTCTAAACCTAGAAAACACTCCTATTATTTCTCACAATATTGCTCCACCTCTTTCTTTCTCTTTTTCCTCTGGATTTTCTTTTTATATCCTTAGCACTTTTAATGTCATCCATACTTTCCTCCTCTTAAAATCCTTATATGATATTATATGTGGTATTACCTTAAATCTATTATACAATTCTATATAATTTTAAAGCTACTTATAAATTTTAAAAATTACCATATTTTTTCATTTTAGAAGTTATATTATTTTTCAAATATATTATCTACGAACAAATAGCATTATATTTTTTTATATTTTTGGTCATGTTTTAATACTTTCATGATCTCCTTTAGGTTTCCTGTTATTTATTTTCTGAAAGTGCTAACTCTCCTGTTTATAACAATTGGCTCTCCCTCATGATAGTTTATTTTCTTATCAAGTGGCCTTTTCAATTTTGAGCTCATCTTTGAAGGACAGTATCTTTGTTCTTGTTGTTCCCTCCTGTAGAGAGTTTCATACACCTTGGCTCTAGAAACATTCCTTCAGAAACATTTTTGCATCTCTGGCTTACATTATTCTAAGTTATCAACTGAGTTTGGACATGTTGTAGCTTATTATTTTATTTTGGTTTTGGATGCCTACTCTCAAGTAGGAATACAATTCCAGATCTCATATCCATGGATGATACAGATTCTAATTTTCTCTTTCTCATGGCTAACTCTCCTTCTATGACTTCAAGTATGGATCAGTCTCAGTTTTCTAATCTTTGAGCAAACCTTTCAGGTAGCATTTAAAACCCTAGTATATGTTTCTTATCATATCTCCATAGACCACAAAGGTTTAACATTTACATATAATTTTGGGTTTTTTCTTCCCTTTGGCTTCTAGCATTAGTGGGTTTCTTTTATTTCTTTAAAAAAGTGATTTTAGGGATGCCTGGGTAGCTCAGTCTGTTAAGCATCTGCCTTCAGCTCAGGTCATGATCCCAGGGTTCTGGGATCAAGTGTCACATTGGGCTCCTTGCTCAGTGGGGGAGTTCTCCCTCTGCCTGCTGCTTCCCCCACTTGTGCTCTCCCTCTCTCTGAAAAATAAGTAAAATCTCTTTAAAAAAGTGATTTTTATATCACTTTTATGTTTTATGTGAATTGAATCAGATTTTCCTTATTATGCCAAAATTGGAGGCCAGAACTTATAACTGAAGAAAAATAGTCAATAATTATCTTGCATTATGAAAAAGAACTGAAGCAGTTGCATAGACTGGCATCTATTTCCCTGATTGGATATTTGATTATGCACAGCATTGACTAATGTATCTTCTGGGCTTATTATTTGAACTTAGAAAAAAAGATCACTGAAAACGAGAATGTAGATATGGAAAAGCCATGGAACAGCCAGCATTATGCTTGCTTATAATGCCAAAGATGAGGAAGTCTCTGGACCCTGCAGAAAGAGTAATTTTGAAATTTCTTAAGATCCACCACACAGGAGGCTGGCTGCAGAGTAAAGAAGTCATGGTGTAAACAGTTGTAGAACTGAAGAGGCCATGCCAGATTATATTTCTTACACCAGGGAATTTTCAGAGGCTCATTTGCCTACAGGGTCTCCTGATGTATTCACACGTGTCCTCCATCTGATAAACAATATTTGGTTCTCTGTCTCATGGAAAACACAGAGAGTGAGCCTGTCTTAACCAAAGGAGAAACTGTAGCCCCATCTAGGACAGTGAACAAAAACATGCAAAAAAGGTACTTGCTCTCAGATCTATTCTTCTTTCCCACATGAACATGCCAGAGGAATGGAAACCCAGAAAAGAGAAGGAAAAGGAAGAAGAGGAGGACTTTGAGGAGGTGTCATCTCAGGAAAAGAGTACACTCTACTTTTCCTCTCAAGTCTTTCCTGCTAAAGCATGGCCAGTGCTAATGGAAGGGATAAAAAGTGAGTATTAATTGAACATAGAGTTGATTTTTAAACTTGAGTAGGCCTCTTACATATCTGAACATGAACACAAAGTAATGGAAACTGCAAAACATAGTTAAGGGAAAGGAAAAGGAGATTCAATGAAGCATGGTAAAAGGCAGTGATGGGAGAAAAAAATTAAAATCAATTCATTTTGATGAATTGTGCGATAAAGCAGTTACATATGTTTTTGTACTGGGAGTGAGGCCTGTCTTTGCCAGCTTAGCCTTCCTTATTGATGGCATGTCATTTATTTTATAAATGAAATAATCTTCAGTGTGGTGAGAAAAGCATTTTGCAGATTTTTCCAGTCAAAACGTTGATTTATATTAAGGATTACATCTCTGAAACTCACTGAAAGTTAAAAATATTGAACTTTCTAATGAAAGTAAGTGTACAATAAAGCTTTTATTACTAGGAATATGTGTGCGTTTTTAAGCCATAACAACCATCTACAGAAACATGGGGTGTCCTGCCACTTAGACCAATAGGCTCACATTTTTACACTAAGCTGGTTCCTTATCTATCCTTCTCTTTTCTTCCAATAGACAGACACAAACACATGAATCTTTGTTTAAAATTTTAATGTGGAATGTAATAGCACAAATAGAGTATGACAGGGATTAACAAAAGTGACAATATGAAAATTACAGACAGTTCCTGTCATATTAAAAAAGAGTAGCTCATTAAATTGAAAATAATATTATAGTAGATTAAGAACATGTGATTTGTATCCTAATTTCCCTGTTACTAATATGCTGTGAAGAACCTGAATTCAAATCTTAGCTCCATGTTTATTAGGTAACTTTAGACAAATTAGCATACTTTTGAATCCTGCACTGATTTGTGGTGAAAAGTAAAATGTGTGTGTGTGTGTGTGTGTGTGTGTACGCAGACATGCATGTGTGTGTGAGAAAAAGAATGTGTATTTAGATGTACAGATAGGTATTTAGATAGTGCTTTTAGTGCAGAGCATGTGGTAGACATACAATAAGGGTGCTTTGTTTTCTACCCACTTCTTGACTCCTCTCTTTGAGTCAAGAAGTGAGAATTTCAGGTAAGAGGCACACGAAATAGGACAGGCTCTTGGGAACAAGATGAGCTCCTTTGGAGTCACATATCCCATATCCTCTAACAGGCAAACTAAAAACAGAGAAGAAAAGAACCCCTCAGTCATTTTCTTGGAATAATAGATGATGGGATGTTCCCCTCTTTATGCAAAAGATAGACTGGCCACTGGCACTGATAATCCCAAATGATAAAGAGTCTAGCCAGATATGAAAATAGGTTTTCTCAATACACTACCCTTGGTTTTTCCATAATGGGACTACAAGGATCATCATTTGAATATTATAGGTCCTCATGATTTCCCTTAACACATTCAACTAATATTTATTGTTTACTGTGTACAATGATTTTAATCGTTCCTGAACTGTCTAGAATTTATATCCTGATAATTCACTATTTATTATTATATTTGATTTTTCCTTTGAATGTTTTTTACCTAAATGTATTTTTCAACCTGATTCTATATCTGTTCCTTACTTACATAACTTGCAGATCTATCATCGTAGATCATAATGGGGCTGTTATCAATAGTCACCATATTATCATGTTCTATGGCTGTCTTCATTTCTAGATATGGGATAACTTCAAATTTCCCTAGTCAACCTCACTGGTATTTTTCCTGTTGTTTTTTGTTTTTTGTTTTAAGTTTCATAAATTGTTGGCCCTTACAGAAATTTTTCCTGACCAGTTTGACTAGTATGTATAGAAGTTCTGCAGAGTAGAAATAATTTGCAGGGTAGAACTGATAGAGCATAATCCAAAATTGAATTAGGCTTTTGTAATCTTAACCAATAATCCCTCCCTTTCTCCCAGATCCTATTTTGTCATCCTTTACTCAGCAATTCCCACTGACCTGAGGATGCTCTTCCAAGATTTTCACTTTAGATTAACTAGCAAAAGAGCTTGAAATATTTTTGCAGAAGCAGAATTACTCCTTCATGATGCAAAATCATCTGAGGGCAGAGACCCTCAAGGTTAGACATAGGTAGTAAGGGAACAGAAAGATGATTTCAAGGATGACAGAACATGCTAATCTGCATAGAAATTAACTACAAACATGTAGTTAATTTCTAAAGACCACCTCATTCTGCCAACATGGATTTCAAGGCCATGGTAGCTAAAGTATATTTGCTTTTATCAAAAACTTGAGAATTTAGAATGCATACCTAGGATGCTGTACGCCTAGGTCATTTCCATTTTGAATACAGCACTCTACCCCCTCAATCATTCCACTTAATTCACACCCAGGGCCAGAAAATTTCATCATCCATAGAAAATTACTGTTGAAATATAACCATGTTAGTTGGGAGGGAATTGAATTTAGCAATAGCATATTAAACACTAGCATATTTTTAAGATAATTTTAGTTATAGGTCAAAGTACCAAAAGATGTTCTTAAATTTGGAAATAAGTAAAAAAAAGTTGTGATATTGACACACATTGGGATAAATAACTTGATTTGGGTAAGTAGGAAAATAATGAGAATGTGATCAACTCAGGTTGTACTTTGGAATGGGATCTCATCAAGAAGCAAGTCCTGTATTCCTGGATGTATAGGAAAGGGACAGGAGTGGTATCTGATCTTGAGGAGATGTAGTACAAAACAAGGAAATAGAGATAGAAATTGAAAATGATTATCATCTAATTCACCCATTTTTTTTTCTTTCTAGGTACTGTACCTGGCTAATGCCTTTTTTTTTTTTTTTGGTTACTATTTTAAATTAGCTCAGAGGCCACTGGTTTTGATCAGATTTTCTTCCTTTCTTGGTGTGTCTTGTTTATGCTCTTATCTCCATTATCAGAGGTCATGAAACTTAGAGCTTTGATTTCTGAAAACTTTCCATGAACCTTTGTCTCTGTTTCTATTCCTTCTTGTATTTCTTTGTCTCTCATTTTCTCTTTATCTCCATAGACACACAAACACACAGAGTACAAAATATGGACAGTGCAGTACTACAGGGTTACTAGGATGGGAACTTTTGCTATATTAACCCTGAATGGGCCTGGGAGACAGCCATATTTATTTGTACATAGAGAGTGGGAGCTGAGTCACCCTTTCAACAAAAGCAGCTGGTTTTAGCAACTCTTCACAGAAGTCAAGGGATTACTTTCAATTTATTTTCCGGTCTTTCATTTTTTTCCTGTGCTTGATGGCTATCCCCACCCCCCAGAAGCCATAAATCAACAGACCCTAGAGACATCGTCCATATAGTCACAAAGCAGGTACTATGTCTTAGAGGGAAATCTAGAGGAGCGAATGCAAGGTATCTGGTATAGTGCAAAATTGTTCAAATGGATGAATATTTTCAACAGTTACTTCACAATATTCAGGCAATTTGTTCATCAAATTAAAAGTAAAATTGTAATAGGTCTACTTTTTATTGTAATTATCCAAGATATTTGTCCATTATGTTTGTTCACAAATATATATTACTGGGCAGGGATATCCAGAGTATATATATTCAGTGGCAAACTGATAAGCATCACACAGTGAAAGAAAACAATTCTATACCAAATAATAACCTTTTCATGGCTTCAAAGACATTAACAGTTCTCACTCACTTTTGGGATTTATCTGAGAAATTCTATAAAGTTACCTAATCCAAGAGGGTCAGGTGATCAAAAGAGCAGAACACCTAAATTGTCTCCTTGTTCAGGCTCTGTTAAATATTTTAACAGGATATTAAATGAAAAATATATAGAATGGGAATATATATTTAATTTTACCCGAAACCAAAAATTTTTATTTTCCTTATTCTGTGTCCTATCAAGTGCTGTGCTCTAAATAAATTAGTCATAAATCAAAGATCAAAAGAAACAACCAAGTAAACAACTGGATTTAAACTTTATTATTTCTATGGTATTATGTGTGATAAAACCCCAAGATTGATTGTACATTTAAAATTTAGATTAACTATATATTACTGTATCACCAAGAGAAGCAATTTTCTAGATTTTGATTATTCTTTTTTTTTTTTTTTTGAAAGATTTTATTTTACAGAGAAAGAGCACAAGCAGGCAGAGCGGCAGGCAGAGGGAGAGGGAGAAGCAGGCTTCCCGCTGAGCAGAGAGCCCAATGTGGGGCTTGATCCCAGGACCCTGGGATCATGACCAGAGCTGAACACAGATGCTTAACAGACTAAGCCACCCAGGCACCCCAAGATTTCGATTATTCTATGGTTATGTAAGTTATTAATATTTGAAGATGACAAATCTATATTACATGAACACTGTATACAATTTTTACAACACTTCTTTCTACTTATAATTATTTAAACATAGAAATCTTGGGGCCCGGGGCGCCTGGGTGGCTCAGCCATTTAGCGTCTGCCTTGGGCTCAGGTCATGATCCCAGGATCCTGGGATCGAGCCCCACATCGGGTTCCTTGCTCGGCAGGGAAGCCTGCTTCTCCCTCTCCCACTCCCCCTGCTTGTGTTCCCTCTCTCGCTGTCTCTCTCTCTCTGTCAATAAATAAATAAAAATCTTAAAAAAAAAAAAAAAAAAGAAAGAAAGAAAGAAATCTTGGGGCCCCTGGCTGACTCAGAAGAGTCTGCAACTCTTGTGAATTCGGCCCCACTTTGGGTGTAGAGATAAATAAAGCTTTAAAAAATAAGTAAATAAAAAAGAAAAATAGAAATCTTAAAATCAACAGCTATCAAAACTGTCTTAATATGTATTACCATTAATAATATGTAAATTAAAACTACTACTTGCAAAAGTTCCAATCTTCTGACTAAAACACCTTAATTTTAGGAAAGGGCAAACAGAAAAGTAGCATTTATGAATTCATTTAAAAAAATCCCTTGATGGAATATTTACTCTAAAAGTGTAGAAAAATGAGGACACAAAAATATTAGACTTACAGGGGTGCCTGGGTGGCTCAGTTTGTTAAGCGACTGCCTTCGGCTCAGGTCATGATCCTGGAGTCCCGGGATCGAGTCCCACATCGGGCTCCCTGCTCGGCGGGGAGTCTGCTTCTCCCTCTGACCCTCTTCCCTCTCATGCTCTCTGTCTCTCATTCTCTCTCTCTCAAATAAATAAATAAAATCTTTTTTAAAAAAAATTAGACTTATAAATTTCACTTTCTAAAACCACTTACAAATTTCAAAAACATTGCAGCATATTTGGTATGAGGTTCAGGGGTTTAATTTTCTGGTCTTTTGAGAAGAGAAATATGTTTGTGTCAGATTTTGAGATGGAATTTTTCTTCCATGAGACAAAAATGGAATTATATTGGAAACCCTATTTTAGGAAACAATTTTAATAACAATTGACCATGAAATATAATAAGGCAAAAACATAAACTTGGTTGTCAGGACTTAAATGATTGCCATTAAAAGGGTCATTTTTTTGACAGAGTGAAAATATAAATTGTATATTTACACCCACTACATTTTTTTGGAATAAAAAAATCCTTCAATTCACACCTTTTCTTAGTACAAAAATGAAACACTTAAACAATTCGAGTAAAAAGAGAATGTTGGTTGCAACTCCCCTGCTATTTACTTTCTTAACCTAAAGCAGGTAGTTTGACAATGAAAAAACTCTATATCATCCTTTTAAAATTAAAGCAATGAAGTTAAAATTCCTTATAGGATTATCAAGTGACTTAAAGGAAAAATATATAGAGCTCTAATTATAAACTAAAATAACAATGCCAGGGTTAATATTGCTACTTGTATTTCTACAATTATTTATAAGAATCACAGTGATAACATTCATGCCAACTAATGATGTAGAGTGGGGAAAAGTTTGTTACTTGTACTTTGGCCAAGCTTTGGGTTTAGCTTAGAGATATGTAGCCAAGAAATTATGAAAATAGTTATGTCAAAAGTCCAGGTAAAGCTGATGTGAAATTTTAACTCCACGATCTGAAGGTATCCAAAGCATTCTCCTCAGTAAAGCAAATTCTTAAGGGCATGCTCTCAACCTCCTGTTTGCTCCTGACATGTGTGTTCTCAAAAGCCCCAACTAGCTTTTGCCTGAATTAGTCTGAAAGCAAAATTTACTCCTGCTATTCCTTGGCATGTGCATATGTGTGTTGATGCACTCACTCACTCTCTCTCTCTCTCCCCCTCTCATAGTCCAATCACATAAGTATTCTGGGATAGAACAAAATGAATCTTTATGGATCACACAGATGATTCATTCTGCACACAGCTGGTACCTTTCTGTCTTCTTCCACTCCCTCATCTTCTTATTCTTCTCTAGAATTTATCTAAAGGAACATTTAGGGGGCACCTGGGTGGCTCAGTCCAACTCTTGATTTCAGCTCAGGTCATGATCTCAAGGTCGTGAGATGGAGCCCCACGTCAGGCTCTGCCCTCAGCGTGGAGTCTGCTTGAGACTGTCTCTCTTTCCCTCTGCCTGCCACCCCCCTGCTTGTGTTCTCTCTCTCTCTCCAATAAAATAAAAATAAAATCTTAAAAAAAGGAACATTTTGTTGGTTATGGTCTGACTCTGAAGACCTAGCATATCCATATTCCATATTATATATAACATATATATGACATTTATATATAACAATATACATATGTACCTTATATGGATATATATGCATACATATAATTTTACATATACATAACTTTTTAGATGAATTATGATATCACTGAAAGAATCTAGTACTGTATAACAGAAATTTGCTAAGAGAGTAGAACTTAAATGTTTGTACCAAAAAAAAAAAAAAAAAGAACAAATAAGTGAGGTGGTGGTTGTGTTAATACAATGGGAGAATCCTTTCATAATATAGATGTATATCAAACCATCACATTGTACACTTTAAATATCTTACATTTTTTTCATTTATACCTCAGTAAAGCTGGAGGAGGAGGGAGAAATTTTGTACAACTAATAAGTAGTGGAGCTGGGTTTCAAACCCAGGCATCCTGGATCCAGAATCCACACTTTTAACTACTAAGCCTTACTGACAGAAACTGTTCTCTCAAATTACATCTTAATGGCTTTATAACATATTATGCTTATAGAATAATGTAAGGGCATTAATTAAATTCCAGGCTATCTTAGAAACGTGTAGCTTAGAGACCTCATTCATTGATTGTTAGTTGCCATGGAGTTCCAAATTATCAGACTGGGGAAAATATTCATGAAAAGGCTTTGCTATTATAAATTAAATTTCATAATCATGTTTTTTTTTTCTTACCTCTTATTTTATTTGGTCATGCCAAATGAGTTATTTCCTTCCAATAGTAAAATAGATGCTTTCATGGAGACATGCCAATTGTGTGTTTTATTTTATTTATTTTTAAAGATTTTATTTATTTTAGTGTGCACACGAGCAGGGGGAGAGGCAGAAGGAGAGGGAAAGAGAGAGAGTCTCAAGCAGACTCCGAGCTGAGCACAGAGCCTAATGGGCGGGGCGGGGGGGGGGGCAATCTCAGGACCCTGAGATCATGAGACCTGAGCAGAAAAAAAGAGACACTAAATGGACTGAGCCATCCAGGAGCTCTGCCAATTGTGTGTTTTAAAATGCTTATAACAAGTAAAAAAACAAAAACCCTGTAATTCTTAGTTCCATTGTTCTTCATCTTTTTTTATTCACATATTTTACAAATTTAAGTAACTGCCTTTTTATAGTTTCTCTAGTTTAAATTTTCAGACATTAATGGAAATACTAAAACAAAATATGATGATAAAAATAGTTCTTAAATAATGCCCAAGAGAGCCTCTAAGACCGACTTTATCTCTTCCATGCAGGCTCAGCCTTAACATATCATAAGATGTGAATTCTATTTAGCTGACACTTTGGTGGTGTGAATGTTTTTTATAACTAATCAGCACCTGAATAATCAAAGGTGTGTACCATCCATCAGCTTTAATGAAGCATTAAAATACTTTAATGGAACTTAGGGTAATTAGAAAGTCTCTTATGCAGTTCATCTACTAACAAGAACATTTTCAGGATTAATAATAATGGAGTGAATTTTCCAACGAAGAATGGGCCCTTCCTTAACTCCAGCAATCCCATTTGTAAAACTGGAATTGTTTTATGTATTTCAAGGGGATTTTGGGTATAATTAATGATTAAACTGTTATGAAGTATTAATCGTGCCTTAGTTGAAATCGCCAAGTCTGTTTTTCTTCCTTAAAGGTCTATCATAAGTGAGAAAAAAAAAAAAAAAAAAGCAGTTTTCAAAATATGTAAAATTACATTTGAAAGAATCTAGTGCTTCAGAAGAGATGTGTTACTCTATCACTTGATATTTATCCAGTAATGCCCTGAAGACTATCGGAATGGATGTGTATTATAATTTAGGTTGTGTATTATAATTGAACAAAATGAAGTTGGTATGACTGATATTCAAAATTATTTTCACAATTACTTGAAAATCAATCACGTTCCTAACAATGAATATCTCCACCTTAAGAGCAGGAAAATCATTAAACGACCCTGTTTTTGAGCCAGATGTTTTTATTGACTGTATCTGAGCAGTTGATTTTCTATTGAATACCTAGTCTCCCTTTATTTCCTACTTAAAGAAACTCTATTGTATTTTGGGTGGTAACATACTTACATAAAAAAACTAATATTTCCCAGGCTGTTCTGTGGCTAAGCAGATGATAGAACTATGTAAAAAATTATTCTGCTAGTTCTATGCCCTTTTGCCCTTGCACCCTCTTTCCTACCCGATGTTTAGAACTGCTGCTCTGGTAGTTATTTTCCACACTGAGTTGACCTCGTTGCTCTAACATGACAGAGCAGAGAGAGGGAAGGAGTCTAGGTCTCTGAATAAGTATTAAACTTGTTGCAAACCCTGGACTTCTTATTGCATCTTACATTATATAAGGGAGAGAAATAAATGCCCATTTAAGCAATACACTATTTTTACTGAATATAAATTATGAGATAATATGACTTGAGAAAGTTCAATATGTGGTATACAACAATTTAAAAAAGGAAAGATATGTAATTAAATTATAAAGTAAATGAATTTAAAAATATATTAAGAAATATTTCAAAATAACAATATAATTTTAAAATCAATGTAATATAATACACTGAAAAAAGTTAAAGTGTGGGTCCTGGTTCGAAGATCTTGGGATTCAAACCCAGGTCAACCACCTAATAGCTATTCAAATTTGGGCGGTTTATTTTACCCTCTAATTTAATTACTTGTAAAATGAGGATAAACACAGCCAATTTTAAAAGTATTGTTGTAGAAATTAAATTAGACATACATAAAATACTTAAAAGACTGTCTAGTCCTTAGTATCCAATAATAAATTTCCTTTATAAAATGAAATTAAATTGCAAAAGTAGGTTGTCATATTTTTAATTTCTAATTTGATCTCAAAATTATTTTTTAAATTTTAAAGATTTTATTTATTCATTTGACAGGGAGAGATAGTGAGAGAGAGAGCACAAGCAGGGTGAGTGGTAGTCAGAGGGAGAGGGAGAAGCAGGCTCCCCAGGAGCAAGGAGCCTGATGAGAGGCTTGATCCCAGGACCCCAGGATCATGACCTGAGCCGAAGGCAGCCACTTAACTGACTGAACCACCCAGGCACCCTATATTTTAAATTTTTTAATTGAACTATAGTTTACATACAATATTTTATTAGTTTCAAGTGTGCAACATAGTGATTTGACAGTTATATACATTATGAAATGCTTACCACAATAAGTGTAGTTACTGTTACCATACAAGCTTATTATAATTTTATTGACTATATTTTTTATGCTGTACTTTTCATCTCTATGACTTAGTTATTTTATAGCTGGAAGTGTGTCCCTCTTGCTACCCATCACTTATTTTACCCATTCCCCAACCCCCCACCCCCAGCAACCACCAGTTTGTTTTCTGTATTTACCAGTATGTTTCTGTTTTGTTTCATTTGTTTATTTGTTTCCAAGATTCCCCGTACAAGTGAAATCACATGGTATTTGTCTTTGTGTCTCTTATTTCACTTAGCATAATACTCTCTAGGTTCGCCCATGTTGTTGTAAATGGCAAGATTTCTTTTTTTTTTTTTGTATGACTGAGTAATATTCGTGTGTGTGTGTGTGTGTGTAAAACAATTTATCCATTCATCTATTGATGGACACTTAGGGTGCTTCCATATCTCAGCTAATGTAAATAATGCTGCAATGCTGATCTGGTGAATAATATTTTTATGTATTGTATTCAGCTTGCTAATATTTTGATTAGGTTTCTTGCATCTTATTTTCAGGGATATTGCCTGTAATTTTCTTTTTTTATAGTGTCTTTATTTGGTGTTGGTATCAAGGTAGTGCTGACCTTGTTGAATTAATTTGGAAGCATCCCTTCCTCTTCCTTTCTTTTCTTTTTTCTCCCCTCCCCTCCCCTCTCCCCCCCTCCCCTCTCCTCTGCTCCCCTCTCCTCCCCTCCCCTCCCCTCCCCTCCTCTCCCCTCCCCTCCTCTCCCCTCCTCTCCTCCCTTCTCCTCCTCTTCTCTTTTTGGGAATAATTTGAGAATTACAGGTATTAACTCTCCCCTAAGTGTTGGGTAGAATTCACCTGTGAAGCCATCTGGTCCTAGATTTTGTTTGTTGGAAGTTTTTGATTACTGATTCAATTTTGCTAATAGTTATTGGTCTGTAGGATTTTCTATTTCCTCCTGATTCAGTCATGGAAGATTGTATGTTTCTAGGAATTTGTTTCTTCTAGGTCATCCAGTTTGTTAATGTATATTTGTTGTAGTAGTTTCTTATAATCCTTATAATCTTATAAGTACTATTTCTGCAGTATTAGTTGTAACCTCTCTTTCATTTCTGATTTTATTTGCATCTTCTTTTTTCTTGATGAGTCTGACTAAAGGTTTTTCAGTTTTGTTTATCTTTTCAAATAACCAGTTCTTAGTTTCATTGATCTTTTCTATTGTTGCTTTTTTTTGGTTTCTATTTTTTTTTTCTTTCAAGATTTTATTTAAATTTAAGTTAGTTCACATACCGTGTGGTGTTAGTTTCTGGGGTAGAATTTAGTGATTCTTCAGTTGCATGTAATACACAATGCTCATTACATGAAGTGTCCTCCTTAATACCCATCACCCAATTACCCCATTCCCCCACCCACCTCCCCTCCAACAACCCTCAGTTTATTCCATTTATCTAAGAGTCTCTTACAGTTTGCTTCCCTCTCTCTTAATCTTATTTTTAATTTTCTTATTTTTACTTTTATTTTTATTTATTTGAGAGAGTGAGCGAGAGAGAGTGCATTAGTGGGGGGAGGGGCAGTGGGAGAGGGAGAAGCAGACTCCCCACTGAGCCAGGAGCCTGATGCTGGGCTTGATACAGGGACTCTGGGATCATGGCCTGAGCCAAAGGCAGACACACCAACTGAGCCACCGAGGTGCCCCTGTATTAATCTTATTTTATTTTTCTTTCCCTTCTCCTATGTTCATCTGTTTTGTTTCTTAAATTCCACATATGAGTAAAATTATATGGTATTTGTCTTTCTCTGGCTATTTCCCTTAGCGTAATATCCTTTAGTTCTATCCATGTTGTGGCAAATGGCAAGATTTCATTCTTTTTTTTTTTTAAGATTTTATTTATTCATTTGAGACAGAGAGATACAGAGAGAGAGAGCATGAGCAGGGGGAGAGGCAGAAGCAGGCTCCCTGCTGAGCCAGGAGCCCGATGCAGGGCTCAATCCCAGGACCCTGGGATCATGACCTAAGCTGAAGGCAGATGCTTAACCATCTGAGCCACCCAGGTGCCCCAAGATTTCATTCTTTTTGACGACTGAGTAATATTCCACTGTGTGTGTGTGCGTGTGTGTGTGTGTGTACATTTTCTTTATCCATTTATCTTTAGTCTCTATTTCTTTTTTTTTTTTATGATTCATTTATTTGAGAGAGAAGGAGAGTGCTGAGGGGGAGGGGAGAGGGAGAGGGAGAGAAAGAATCTCAAGCAGACTCCCCACTGATCATGAAGCCTGATTCAAGGCTCCATCTCACCAACCTGAGATCATGCCCTGAGCCAAAATCAAGAGTTGGACCTTCTTAACCAACGAGCCACCCAGGTTCCCCTAGTGTCTGTTTCTTTTATTTCTGCCATGATCTTTATTATTTCCTTCCACCTACTAACTTGGGGCTTTATTTTTTTCTTTTATTGTCTAACTCCTTTAGCTGTTAGATTGAGATTTTTCTTGTTTCTTGAAATAGGCCTGTGTTGCTATAATCTTCCCTGTTTGATCTGCTTTTGCCGTCTCCCAAAGATTTTGAACCATTGTTTTCCATTTCATTTCCAAGGTATTTTTTGATTTCTTCAGAAGTTTCTTCCTTGACTTACTGGCTGTTTGGTAATATGTTGTTCAGCCCTATGTACTTGAGGTTTTGACAGGTTTTTTTTGTTTTTTTTTTTTTTCTTGAGAGTGATTTTTAGTTTGATACTGTCATGGTCAGAAAAGATGCCTGGAATGATTTCATTCTTCTTAAATTACTGAACCTGTTTTGTGGCTTAACATGTGATCTATCTTGAAGAATGTTCCATGTTCACTTGAAAAGAATGTGTATTTTATTGTTTTTAGATGTATTGTTCTGTATATATCTGTTAAGTCCATCTGATTTAATGTGTCACTCAAAGCCACTGTTTCCTTATTAATTTTCTGTCTGGATGATCGATGCATTCATATAAGTGTGGTGTTAAGTCCCCTATTGTTACTACATTACTGTCAGTTTCTCACTTTATGTCTGCTAATAGATGTTTTCTGTATTTAGGTGCTCCTATGTTGGGTGCGTAGGTATTAACAATTTTTAGATCCTCTTTTGAATTGATCCCTTTAACATTATGCAATACCCTTCTTTTTCTATTGTTACACTATTTGTTTTAAAGTCTATTTTCTTTGATGAAAATATTGCTACCCCAGTATTTTTTCTATTTGCATGGGATATTTTTTTTCATCCCTTCAGTTTTAGTTTGTATGTCCTTAGGTCTGAAGTGAGTCTCTTATAGACAGCATATAGATGGGTTTTGTCTTTTCATCCATTCAATCACCATAAATCTGTTGATTGGATCATTTAGTCCATTTACATTTAAAGTATTGATAGGTTTGTATTATTGCCATTTTACTAATTGTTTTCTATTTTTTTTTTTTTTGTAGTTTTCCTCTGTTTCTCTTCTCTTACTCTCTTCTGTTGTCATTTGATGACTTTAGTGAGTGTTCTGCTTGGATTACTTTTCCTTTATGTTTTGTGTATCTATTATAGGTTTTTGAATTTTGGTTACAGTGAGGATCATCTATCTTATGTATATAGCAGTCTATATCTTAAGTTGATGGTTAAGTTCCAACACATTCTAAAAGCAGTACATTTATTCCCCCTCCCCATTTTATGTAGATGACCTCATATTTTACATTTTTATTTTTTATATCCCTTCACTAATTTTTGCAGATATAATTGATTTTACTACTTTTGTTTTTTAACACTCATACTAACTTTATCAGCGATTGATATACTACCTTACCTATATGTTAGAGAGAAATTTTTTCCTCTCATGATGATATTTTCATTTCTACGTATGGCCTGCTTAAAGAAGTCACTTGAACATTTCCTATAAGAAATGGGGATGAACTCCTTTAAATTTTGTTTGTCTGGGACTCTTTCCTTCAATTCTGAATGTTTACCTTGTCAGGTGGGGTATATTAGGTTGTAGGTTCTTTCCTTTCAGCCCTTTGAATATAGTATGCACTCTGACCTGCAACGTTTTGGCAAAAAATCACCTGATAGCCTCATAGGGTTTCCTTTGTAAGTAACTGTTTGCTTTTCTCTTGCCACTTTTAAGATTTTCTTTACATTTATTTATCTTTAATTTTTGAAATTTTACTTATAATGTGTCTGAATGTAGACTTCCTTTGGTATATCTTGCGTAGGGCTCTCTGTGCTTCCTAGACCTGGATATCTGTTTCTTTCCCCACGTTAGGGAAGTTTTCAGGCATTATTTCTACAGTAATGTTCTCTGCTCCTATCTCTCTCTTTTCTGGGATTTCTATAATGCAAATGTTAGTACACTTGATGTTGTCCCAGACATCCCTTAGCCTATCATACTCAGTTTTTTAAATTCTTTATTCTTTTTTCTGTTTAGGTTGGGTACATTCCACTTTTCTGGATCATTGATCCATTTTTCTGCATTGTCTAATCTGTTGTTGATTGCTCTAGTATATTTTTTCCACTTTAGTTATTGTATTCTTCAGCTGTGATTTTTTTTTTCTATTTTTCTGCTGTCTCTTTTTGGAAGTTCTGACTTCATCTACTCTTTTTTTTTTATTTTTTTTTTTTAAGATTTTATTTATTTATTTGAGACAGAATGAGATAGAGCATGAGAGGGAGGAGGGTCAGAGGGAGAAGCAGACTCCCTGCCGAGCAGGGAGCCCGATGCGGGACTCGATCCAGGGACTCCAGGATCACGACCTGAGCCGAAGGCAGTCGCTTAACCGACTGAGCCACCCAGGAGCCCCCTGACTTCATCTACTCTTCTCTCAAGTTTAGAAAGCATCTTTATGACCATTACTTTGAACTATTAGGTAGATTGATTATCTCAGCTTCATTTAGCCCTTTTTTTTTTTAACCTGAGGTTTCATCTTTTTTGGGGGAACATAATCCTCTGTCTTCTCTTTTTGTGAGACTCTGTGTGTGTTTCTACATATTAGGTAAGTCACCTACATTTCCTGGTCTTGAACATGGTGGCCTTATTTAGAAGGCATCACATGGGACCCAGTAGTTCAATCCCCACTAGCCATCAGTACCAGGTGCTCCTGTGGTATCCCCTCTGTAGATTGCATGAGCCTTCACATTGTGAATTGACTATAACTATTGTGGGTGTATTAGTGATTGGGGCTGGCCCAGCTGGCTGCAGTGACTGCCTATAACTGCTGTGGGTGCGCTGGTGAGCAGAGCTGGCTCCAGTGTATTTGGCTAACAGGCTCAACTCTAGTTGGTCTGGGCAAGCTAGGTACTCTAGATCATTGGTTCAAATAGATGATTGGTTCATGGTTGGCCCCATGTATCCTGCTTGCCATGAAGTTTTTTTTTCCCAAGAGCTCTAAGGAGAAGCTGTATCTAGTGGGTTCAAAAACCAGAGGTATAGAGGTCTAGAGGTTGATGGAAGTATATTTCCTGCCACATGGAATCTCAATCTCTAATAAATAGACAAAGAAAGGAATCCCCTGGATTCCTACTTACATGAGTTAATAAGTTCCCTTTTAAATTGTTACATAAGCTTATGTGATGTTTCTATCACTTGCAACAAAAGCAATCTTAATGAGCTCCTTTTCCCAAAGTGAAATAGCATAAAATGAACCAACTGACACTTTTATAAATGGATGTCTTTTCCATATCCAAATTTCATACACTAGACCATTCAACACATTTTTCCACAGGAGGTTTTTATGTAAATTTTCTTTTTCATTTTACTCCACATCCCACTTTGCTCCAATTTAATAAGGATATAGAGAAGAAAGTACTCAAAACTAACTTCATTATTTTACTGGGTTTGGGCAACTGTTCACCTAATGTATAAGACAACTGTTGGGTTTTAACCTTTGACTCAAAGTTTATATAAAGAAAAAATACATACTTTTCTATTAGTTATTTTGTATTTTTTATATTTAAACTTGTGTGAAGTTTTTCTCAGTATTTCAAGAAAAATTTCAGTTCTTGTTTTGCCTGCTTATACATTATAAGCAAAGAATTGCTAGAGGGAGTTCTTGAGCACATAAGGAGGATGGGATATAATGTATAGCTAGAATCCTGGTTTTCCATGATGGATGGATAATCATCTCTGTATCTAGAAATTAGTTTGGACTAACTTATTTTGCAGCTCCTGTTTCTCAATTATTGAGCTTGGAATTCTTCAAACTGACATATAACCCTCCAAAGTTACAAATAAGAGGCAAATGTATTATTCAGTAATAGTTCTAATAGTCACAAGCAAAGACATGGATAATGATTGTTACAAAAAATTCTCTGTTGTGTAAATAAAAGCTCAAAATTCCTTTTTAACAAAAACACACACCTTGTTTGTGTAAAACATTGCACTATATGCTTTGAATAAGATATGACCATTTCCTCCAAGAATCTATATTATTTGAAAAAACGTTATATATACTTTTTGGACATTAAATAAAACATTTGTAAAACCATTTTTGGAAGTAAAAGAGTTTCCATTAGGAAAGTTAGGATAAATTTCTAAATAAATTATGATGAAATTAAGTGCTATAGGAGTTCTGAAGTAGCTTTCATCTCATGTAACAAAAATGAATGGATTATAGGATTTTCTACTAATGTTTTCCAATTAAGATACTTATATAATAAGGTAGAAAACAGGCCTGCATATAATACCTGGACATATAAATTTCTGAAGTCCTAAATATCTTGTTAATATATTATACATCTTATATATATGTGTATAAATATATCTGTATATACATATTCACATATGTACCTATTAATATATATATATATTTATATACATAATACATGTTTTTGGGTATATATACATATTCTCAAGTATGTATATGCTTAAGTATTTGTATATGTTTACAAGCAGACATACATGTAGACCTATTTTCCTGTGTGTAATTTGGTCACTATTTACAACATCAATGGTTACTATGTAGACAAGAACTTTATAGGAAGGATTCAGTTAAATTTTTTCTTTTCCTGCAACAGGTGGATGTGGCAGTATTGACTTCCAAATTGTTGCTGATCAATTTTGGTCATTGTTAGGTCACTTTTGTTAAGTAACAAAACAGCTAAGCCTTTAACATTGACATTATAGTGTCAGCATTTTAAAGATTTTATACCAGTGTCATACTGTTTTAATTACTGTAGCTTTGTAATATATTTTGAAATCAGGACGTGTGATGCCTCAAGTTTGATGTTTCTTTTTCAAAATTGGTTTAGCTATTCGGGGTCTTTTTTGGTTCCATATGAATTCCATTTCTGTTTTAAAAAAAAAAGGCCATTGGGATTTTGATAGGGATTGCATTAAATCTATAGGCTACTTTGGGTGCTAGGGACATTTTAATAATATTAAGTCATCCAATTCATGAACACAGAATACTTTTCTGTTTGTGTTTTCTTTGGTTTCTTTAACAGTGTTTAATAGCTTTTGGTGTACACGTTCTTCTCTTCCTCAGTTTTTATTCCTAAGTGTTTTACTATTTTTTTTAAGATTTTATTTATTGTCAGAGGGAGAGAGAGAGAGAGCAAGAGCACAAGCAGGGGCAGTGGCAGGTAGAGGGAGAAACAGGCTCCCCTCTGTGCAAGGAGCCCAATGCGGGACTTGATCCCAGGACTCTGGGATCATGACCTGAGCCTAAAGCAGCCGCTTAACCGACTGAGCCACCCAGGCATCCCAGTATTTTACTCTTTAATGCTATCATAAATTCAGTTGGGTTGTAATTTCAGATAGTTCATTATTAGTGTATATACATATTAAATATAGTGTGTATACGTAGAGTATATATAGTGTATATCTGGTAAATATATATTAGAAATAGTGTATGATATATATAATATGCATTACATAGTGTATCCTTAGTATATAGTATACGTATATAATTTATATTAGTGTATATTAGTGTATATGTGTACATATGTGATATATGTGAGATATATATGTATGTATATATACTACACACACACATACAAATATCTATATATGTTTATATTAGTGTCTAGCCCTCAAGAGACTGTGCTGGGCCCCATCAATTCTGTGAGACAGGTGAGATAAAATCCAGAACCTACAGTAGTATCCAGACAAATTGGTAATTAGAGGTATAGTCCAACATCTTCAGTGCTCAGAAAGAAGCTGGGAGCTGGGGGTTCCCTCCCAACCATATGACACTGTGTTAGGGTGTGGATTTTGTTGAGGAGGTGTCCCCACTTTTCCTAAGACTTTTGACATTGCTGGTTTCACACCTTTCTAGAGTGTAGGAGCCTCTTATTTTCTGGATTTTTCACAAAGGGAATTGATCCTTGTATTGCTGTTGAATTGGTATGTTGGGGTCCAGTGGAGTGGGAAAAGTTCTGGGCTTCCTATTCCAGCATATTAATGATGTCACTTCTCTGCAATTTTTAATAATGTGGTTAGGGCAGACCCCACCAAAGTGACCTTTGAGTAAACACCTAAAAGGGGTATTGAAGTATGTGGACAAAAAAAGAAAAAATGTTAGCATTCTCTTCAAGGTATAATGTGAGGTATTGCATATTAAGTGTATGTGAGAAAACACCATTCTTATCTATAATTAAGCTTTTTAAAATGTTAGTTTCCCTCCAATTGGTGAATACAGCTAGGGAATGTATATTTCAATTACTTCATTGTGATTTCATTTAACTACGATAGCTATTTGCCAATCAGATAATGATCACTTAATACATACAGCCATTGTTTACACTGTTCATGCCATGAGCTACTTTAGGAATTTAAGTGCGCTCTTGAAAACTGTAAACTATAATTCAGTGGATGACTTCGGTGTCAAGCTAAAACCACTGTAATTGCGGTTACAGACTCTCTTGAACTTTCTTTGCCCAACTACCGTTGCCAGAATGGAAAGGTTATAAAGTTTAAATCAGTCAATGCTAGGAGGGACTTTTAACACTTCTCTATTTTTTCAAATAATGTTATCAAACACCTGGGCACCTCATGCTCAGAATCATGATGCTTCAGTAAGGACAGAGACAAATATTAATTCAAGAAAAAAAGTGACATTATATTATAGATGTGGTACAAACATCACCCAACATGTTTATTTTCTGTGTAGTAAGGTTTGATTTCCGTCAAAATCTACAAACATTTTTATGTGGATCCGTTTTACATAAAGATAAAACAATTCCTTCTAAGGAAAGCGGAAAGAGATTGGAAAGTGAAAGACACAAAACCTTCAGTTATAGTGTTCTGCTCCATATAGAGAGCAATGTCTTTAATTACCAATCAGTGTTTTTGAATTAAATCTTATCAAGTGAAACCAAATCTAAACTACATCTCATTGGAAATTAGTACACTCTTAATGAGAAGTGCAATTTAATAATTACAATTTAACCAATCGTGGAAGTTAACTGCAAAAAAGCTATCTATTTGAGATCCTAAGAACTTAAAATAGTATATAGTGCAATACTGAGGGTCTTGTGTGCTGATATTCATGGAACAGTATTTAATAGATTAGGTCCAATGGTGTGATAAAATATAGTACTTACATACAATCTTACATAATACTTGTGTATAACCTTTTGCAAACCATAGAAATAAGGTGCATCTTTCCTTTCCTCTATTTTTGTACATTAATTGTTAATCTTTTGCATTACCAAGATTTTTATGAATTTTATTGAAATATCATTAAGTTCTTAATGTAAAAAGTTTAGTGTTTTTTGCACGTTAACCTTTCATTAATTTATTACTTGAGTTATGATTAATGTCATTTTATTGGTAAATAAACGTTTCCCTGCCTTCAGAAGGGAAAATAGGTTCTATAATACCTGAGAGGAAATAACATAAAAATAAAAATATAAGTCTTATAAACTTTACCTAATTGTTCAGGATCCAGAAGAATATCAGTTTAGAGCAAATACCCAATAAATACTTGCTGATTAGTTGATTCTATGTGTTCAAAGAGCCTCAGAGATATGATAAAGATATATACTATGCATGAGTAAAAGTCGATATATAATTCTCTGATATTTTGATTGCACCTTTCACAGTAGCTTTCTATTATACTAAAATAATTATTCTGTGTAGATAGAGACATAAAAACATAGATAAATAAATCTATGTATCACATTATTCTAGTGTTAAAATACTTGTTAGGAAAATGTTTAAATAAAGAGTGACTTAAATCAAGTTATCATAAAATCTGTATGCCACTGTTTATACGCTGACTCTCTAATGTTAATACACATATAAACCAGCCGCGGATCTTGTTAAAATGTTAAATGATTCTGATTCGGGAAATTTGAGGTATGGCCTGAGAGTCTGCATTTCAAACAAACTCTCAGGTGATGTTCATGCTGCTGGCACAAGGCCCACAATTTATGTAGCAAGATTTTCCCCAAATGATGTACACCCATTATACCAATTCAAACAGGTGATACTGAGAGATGTAAACATTACTTTATGTAATGTTGCTGCTATAGAAAAGAAAGGAACCTGCCTGTTCCTCAAATAAGGTAATAAAATTATCATTTGCTGAAAATATCATCCACCATTTCTCCTGCAGATAAAGTCATGAAAAAAATAGGCCTCATGACCTTCTGGTTGTGACCTTCTGTCTGTCAGAAACTGCCACGCCTAAAATGAAAGCTCCAGATATGTTCAGGTTTTTCTAAAAGAATCATAATGAAATAGTGGCTGGTAAGAAGAGTACTCCCTAAAGGTTAGTTAATATAATTACAGTGAAAATACATAGGGAATAAAAAACAGATTCTTGCTGTTAAAAAAATTTCTGCTTTGATTAATTGGGACCTATACTCTCCCCTGATTTTAGCAAGGTCCAGAGAATACCTGTTCAATAAATACCCTGGATGATAATGCTCTGACATCTTGTCTCAGCTTGAAACAGTATTTCTTTCTTACTGTCTCTTCTAATTTTCCAGCTGCCATGTCTTGGAACTATCAAGTTGCCTCCTTCTTGCAAAATTACCCTCTTCTAATTTGTTGTTTTTGTTGTGGCTTAAGAAACCGAGTAAACAATCTCATTAGATTCATGTCTAAAATTTAAAAAAAGAGGCTGTGAATTAGGGAGGAATTTGGAGGTAATTGGTAAATATTTTGTAAGGGCTTTGGTGATTTCATTTTGTGCTTCCTTTCTAGCGCATGAGAGATTTTCTTTCTTTTTTTTCTGGGTTTTTGTCTAAATTCCAGATAATTGTGGTGGGTAAGTGACATCTAGAAAAACTGTCTTCTTACTGGTTTTAAAGCAATAATAATTAGCATAACTTAGCAAGAAATCCAAGTTAATTAAAGTAACAGGAGTGCATTTTATTGCATTTTATTCCCGGATCTAATTATTTATAGGTTAGAGATTAAGAAACTTCACAGTCTTATTTCTTTCCTCAACATGAAAACCTTTACAAGTAGTGTCATCATATATTGTTGAAAAACTGAAAAGGAATTCTAACATCTTCAGATAAAAAGCAATTTGGGATTCCAAGCTTATCTGTATTTTAATTTTTGCTCTTGGATCAAATAGTCCAAGTTCACTGAATTGCAGTTAGTCTATTCACCAAAATCTAATTCTATAGCTATGTCAATATAAATGAAGCCAAAACATAATGAAAAATAAATTTCCATCAATTTGTTTTATTTTTTGGCTAAGATCCAGAAACTCTATTTCCATAGTTGTTAGAGCATTCTTACTCCAGGCAAATTAAATCAACTGCATCTCAGGCTCATGTTCACAATTCACCTACAATGTATAAATCCAAAGAATAATTTGCCTCAATATAAGGCTAACGGTGGACATGGAATCTGAAATAAAATATTCTTGTCGACTGCTGATTTGTGCATGCCTCTCCAGAATTCTACCCCTCTCTCACTGATAAAAAGAACTCCCATTGGCCTGGCAGACCCAATGCTTGTGAAAAGATTTAAGAAGTCTTGGCAAGTTGATTATTCAAGGCCTTAGCATCCTTACAAGAGTCCAGATGTGACCCCAATTCATTCTGGGGCCTGAATGTCCTGACAGGAGTTGTATAGTTCATGTCAAGTTTTTCTTCTCTATTTAGCCCTTTTTTCCTTTCAGTTGTTTTGATTGCTTACCTTTCTTCCAACCTACCTGCTCTCTTACTGTGTGTCATATGTTACACTAGGCACTGGTGACATTGTGATATTTGTCTTTTACCTATCCTCAAGAAAAATACAAAATCTTAATTCTAAGTTCATATGAGAGTACCCTCAGAAATTTCTTTATTACTAGATTCATTTGTAATTTTTCAAAGCAAATTACATTTTTTAAAATTCTACCCATTGTCTTTTATTCTATTTTTATCAAACTTTCTCTGTCTTTCTCACTGGTGATGAGAATGAAACCTTATTTTGTCTTCCTTTTCTTGTTTATTAAATGGCTTAGGGGCGCCTGGGTGGCTCAGTTGGTTAAGCGACTGCCTTCGGCTCAGGTCATGATCCTGGAGTCCCGGGATCGAGTCCCCCATCGGGCTCCCTGCTCGGCAGGGAGTCTGCTTCTCCCTCTGACCCTCCCCCCTCTCATGCTCTCCCTATCTCATTCTCTCTCAAATAAATGAATAAAATCTTAAAAAAAAAAAATGGCTTACAATACCACCTGTCTCATAGAGTTGTCATGAAGATTAAGTGGGAAAAACATATGAAGTGCTTTGAACATTACCGGGCATGTAATAAGAGCTCAATACATTTAGCTAAATAATTATCAGTCCTAACATCGTTATAATTAGTACACCTAAATTTTCTCTGCAATTAACAATCCTAGGAGTATTGGCCATTAGAGAGAGCAAACATGAGAAGGCTTTGAGCCTAGTGAGATCAAGCCTGTGCTTGATAGGCACTGTATTAAATAAACACAAAGAGGTTTATTCCCCTTTTAATTCCCTTTTGAGAATTTGGATTATATTTAGGAAATAGATAATTTGATTTAAGTTTGTCTTTGACATTGCTCTAACAGGAGCTAATCTTCCTTTTCCCAAAAGAGAGATGAAACAACAGAACAAGTCTTGCCTGTGCGAGTATCCAGCTCTATTTTAATTAGAATTTTATGGTTACCTTCCATTAATAAAAAGTAATACTGGCTTCCATTTATGGGGGAATATTATGCTTTCCATTTAAAAGTCATATGTGTAATAAAAATGAGTTAATTAAAATATTAAGTAAATAAAATAAGTTGTGGATATCTCAACAATTATAAAGGCAGCACAGAATAAGTCAAGTTTGGGAAATGCTGATATAGTCCAACATTTTTATTTTACATAAGGGAAATCTGAGTCCTTGAAAAAAGTAACTTATCCAAGATTAGGATCCAGGCCTAATTCGTTTAAAAACTTACTGATGTGCATCAACATCATACCAGGTTTTATTATAGAGAATAATGTTCCATGGGTTCTAATTCTAACCCTATTAGACAATTTAGATTTTTATAGAGCAGGAACTTTTATCATTATTTAGCACTCATGTGCCTACCTTGCACAAAAGGACTGGATAATATTTGACTATTTGACCTGATCTCAAAAGAAAGAAAGGAAAAATGCCTACCAAAATAAAATTTTAAAAAGAGATGAATTTAAGAATTCTTAAACCTGGTTTACATTTAACCTAAGATGTGATGCAGAATTGTATTGATAAACATACTGCACTGTAAAACTGATTGTCATTGATGGATCTATTCTTATGTGAAACCTGCTCTATAGAACACAACAAATACACTTCAAAATATTAAAGGAAAGAGGCTTTCTCTTCATGGCATGATTTAGAGAAATGATACGTTTCCCAAACTCCACTAGATAAATGATCACAAATATATTATCAAAACTGCAGCCTGAAATTTTTGCTCACATTTAATAAATTCCAATTCAATAAGAAATTGCCTGCTAAATTACAGCCTAAAAACTGAGGGTCAATCTGATAACTAATGATTTGGTGTCATGAAAGGCAAAAAAAAAATTTTAGAAAGAAAGGACTAAATCTTTTCAAACCTAGTAATTTTAAAGCACAGGTATAAAACTTTTTAAAATAAAATTAAAGGGAAATAAGGAAGTATTGAAAATAAATTTTGGGGGGATGCTAAATAAATTCTAAAATTCTCCATAATTTTTTAATATTAAAATAAAGGATTAATTAATCAGCATTAATATAAGAATATCCACAGGTTGTGCAACTTTGAAATATGTCCATATGAGGGCAAGTTGTGTGAATTAATTTATAATAATATCATCATTTATTGATTGCTTACTTGGAAGTCATAGGACTTAACAGCTTGAAATATCTCATGTAACTATGACAGTCTTCTAAACTAACCTAATAGAGGAGAAAACCAAGGTATAGATCAGCTATAAGGAGAGTCAGAATTTAAACCCAGGTCTGATTCCAAAGCCATGAATCTCAGCTCTACTCTTCTTTCCTGATTTACATTTATATTCATGCTTTACATCTTATGTTTATTCTAAAAATAAAATTTCATAAATCTTTGAGGCTCCTTGACTGTAGTCTTTGATTTTTTTTTGGCTTGCACTCAAGAATGAAACCACTTTGAAATGTTTTAAAATAACGTTTTATTCTTTGTAATTGGAAAAGTAGCTGTAAAATGCATTTGTCTTTTTATGATTTATTTTCATAGTTTTAAAGTTAGTTATTCATACTCTGTTACTTTTTTTTTCTGTCCTTGACTTGTTTTAAGTTTGTATTTTAAGTAGTATTAGGGAGGAGGCAGTCGTTTTCTCAGCATATTCAGGGGAGAAAGATCAGGATGGTGAGAAATATTAAAGCAGTGTTTATGCTGAATGGTTAGTGAAATGGACTTTGGAGTAAAACAAATATGGGGAGACGATAAGAGCAAGGGAGCATGACTAATGTCTTAAAAAATACCATATTTTAGGGGCGCCTGGGTGGCTCAGTTGGTTAAGCGACTGCCTTCGGCTCAGGTCATGATCCTGGAGTCCCGGGATCGAGTCCTACATCGGGCTCCCTGCTCAGCGGAGAGTCTGCTTCTCCCTCTGACCCTCCTCCCTCTCATGCTCTCTGTCTTTCATTCTCTCTATCTCAAATAAATAAATAAAATCTTTAAAAATAAAATACCATATTTTATAACAGAAATTATCTTCATATAATGAACTCAATCCTCAAAACAATCCCAGGAGTTACGAAGGATAGGTATTATCCCAGTATTATAATTGAAGCACCTGAGGGTCAAGAGTTCAAGTCCTTTGGCAATATGACACAATTAGCGAAGTGGCAAATTCTGCTTTTGAGCACAGATTTTTCTGCCCCTCCCCCACAAAATAAGTACATCTTTGAACAAATATGTAGTTTTTAAGGAATGTCAATTTTTTAAATTTTTTTTAATTGAAGTAGAGTTAACATACAATATTTTACTAGTTTCAGGTGTACAACATAGTGATTTGACATTAGGAAATGCTCACCACAATAAGTGTAGTTATCTGTCACCATGTGATTATTAAAATATTATTGGCTACATTTCCTATGATGTACTTTTCATCTCCATGACTTACTTATTTTATAACTGGAAGTTGGTACCTCTTAATCCCCTTCACCTATTTTGCTTATCTCCTTTCCCTTCTGTCAACCACAAGTTTGTCCTCTGTATTTATAAGTCTGTTCCTGTTTTTAGGAGTTGGTTACTTTTTGGTTTTGTTTTTGTTTTTGTTTTTTTTATATGCCACATATAAGTGAAATCATATGATACTTGTGTTTCTCTGACTTCACTTAGGGTAATACCCTCAAGGTCTATCCATGTTCCCACAAGTGGCAATATTTCATTCTTTTGTATGGTTAAGTAATATTTCATTATGTGTATATACCACATCTTCTTTATCCATCTATTGATGGACACTTGTGCTGCTTCCTCCTCTTGACTTTTGTAAGCAATGCTGCAATAAAAGAAAGGGTACATAAATCTATTTGAATTAGTGTCTTCATTTTCTTGGGGTAAATACCCAGTAGCGGAATTACTGTATTAGATGGGATTTCTATTTTTAATTTTTTGAGGAACCTCCATACTGTTTTCCACAGTGGCTGCACCAATTTACATTTCCACCAGTAGTACATGAGGGTTCCCTTTTCTCCACATCCTCACCAACACTTGTTATTTCTTGTCTTTTTTATACCAGCAATTCTGACTAAGGTGAGGTGATACCTCATTTTGGTTGGATTTTCATTTCCCTGATGATTAGTAATTCTGATTTTTTCATCTGTCTTTTGGGCATCTGTTTGTTTTCTTCGGAAAAATGTCTAGTGAGATCCTCTGCCCATTTTAAAAATTAGATTGTTTTCTTGGTGTTGAGTTGTGTAAGTTCTTTATATATAATGCTTTTTTGGATATAACATTTACTGATATCTTCTCCCATTCAATAAATCACAGTTTTGTTTTCTCAATGATTTGCTTCTCTTTGCAAAAGTTTTTTAGTTTGATAGTCTTGATTGTTTACTTTTGCTTTTATTTTCCTTGCTTGAGCACATAGATCTTGAAAAATATTGGTAAGGCTGAGGTCCAAGAGTTTACTGCCTCCCTTTTAGGAATTTTATTTCTGGTCTTACTTTAAGTCTTTAATCCATTTTGAGTTTACTATTGTATATGGTGCAAAAAAGTTGTTCAGTTTTATTCTTTTGCATGTAGCTGTCCACTTTACCCAGCACTATTTAATAAATACACAGTCTTTATCCCATTGTTTATTCTTATCTCCTTTGTCGTAGATTGACCATATGAGTGTGGGTTTATTTCTGGGCTCTATATTCTGTAATGAGCTCTGTGTCTATTTTTTGTGCCAGTACCATTCTGTTTTGATTACTATAGCTTTGTAGTATAGTTTGAAATCACAGATTGTGATACCTCCAGCTTTGTTCTTCTTCCTCAAGATTGTTTGATTATTCAGGGTCTTTTGTGGATCCATATAAATGTTAAGATTATTTGTTCTACTTCTATAAAAAACTATTGGTATTTTGACAGGGATTGCATTAAATTGTAGATTACTTTGGGCAGTATGGATATTTGAGCAATATTAATTCTCCATAATCTATAAGCATGTCTTTCCCTTTATTTGTGTTCAGTATTGTTTATCAGTGTCTTACAGTTTTCAGAGTATAGGTTTTCACCTTCTTGGTTAAGATTATTCCTAGGTATTTTATTCTGTTTGGTGCATTTGGAAATAGAATGATTTCATTAATTTCTCTCTCTGCTAGTTTGTTATTAGTGTGTAGAAACAAAACAGGTTTCTGTATATTGATTTTGTATCCTGCAACTTTACTGAATATACTTCTGAGGTCTAATAGTTTTTTGGTGGAGTCTTTAGGGTTTTCTATATAGAGTATCATGTTATCTGCAAATAGAAATCCCATCTAATACAGGTAGATTTCATATTTATTACTTCTTTACCCATTTGGGCGCCTTTTATTTTTTGTCTGATTGCTGTGGCTTGGATTTCCAGTGCTGCATTGAATAAAAGTAGTGAGAGTGGGCACCCTTGTCTTGTTCCTGATCTTAGAGGAAAAACGTTCAGCTTTTCATCACTGAGTACATGTTAGTTGTCATTTATATATGGCCTTTATTACATTGAGGTATATTCCCTCTAAGCCCACTTTGTTGAGAATTTTTATCATGTTTGGATATTGGATTTTGTTAAATACCTTTTCTGTATGAATTGAGAAATTCATAATTTTTATCCTTCATTTTGTTAATGTGTTGTATGTATAACATTGATTTGCAGATTAGTGAACTATCCTACATCCCTGAAATGAAACCTACTTAATCATGATGAATTCCCCTTTTAATATATTGTTGGATTCAGTTTGCTAATCTCTTGTTGAGTTTTGCATCTATGTTCATCCAGGATATTGGCTTGTAATTTTCTTCTTTTATAGTGTCTTTCCCTGGTTTTAGTATCAAGGTATTTCTGGCCTTTCAGAATTATTTGGAAGCATTCCTCCCTCTTCTCTTTATTTTTTGGAGTAGTTTGAAAAGGAAAGATATTTACTCTTCTTTAAATATTTGGTAGATTTCATCTGTGAAGCCATCTGGTCCTATACTTTTGTTTCTTGGGAGTTTTTTGATTGCTGATTCAATTTTGTTATTAGTAATTGGTCTGTTATGATTTTCTACTTCTTCCTGATTCAGTCTTTGAATATTGTGTTTTTCTAGGAATTTATCCATTTTTTCTGGATTGTCCAATTTGTTCAAGTATAATTTTTCATTGCAGTCTCTTATAATCTTTTGTACTTCTGTGGTGTCAGTTGTGACTTCTTTTCTTTCACTGCTGATTTTATTTTCATTTCTGAGTTCTTTTTTTTTTTTTCTTGATGAGTCTGGCTAAAGGTTTTCTTAGTTTATTTTTGCAAAGAATAAGCTCTTAGTTTCATTAATCTTTTCTATTTTGTGTCTATTTCATTTTTTTCCACTCTTTATTATTTCCTTCCTTCAAGTAACTGGGTTTTGTTATTTTTCTACTTCCTTTAGGTGTACTATTAGATTTTTTGAGATTTACTTGTTTGTTGAAGTGTAGGCCTGTATTGCTATAAACTTCCCTTGTAGGAAACTAAAACTGCTTTTGCTGCATCCCAAAGATTTGAACCATTGTGTTTCCATTTTAATTTGTCTTAAGGTATTTTTTAATCTTCTATTTAATTTCCTTGTTGATCTCTTGCTTGTTTAGTATCATGTTGTTTAGCTTCCATGTGTTTGTTTTTTCCGTTTTATTATAATTGATTTCTAGTTTTATACTATAGTTGTTGGAAAAGATGCTTGATATGGTTTCAACCTTCTTAAATTTATTGAGACGTGCTTTGTGCCATAACATGTGATCTACCCTGGAGAATGTTCCATGTGCCCTTGAGAAGATTGTGTATTCTGCTGTTTTGAAGTAGGATGTTCTGTAAAATTCTATTAAGTCCAATTGATCTAATGTGTTGTTCAAAGCCATTGTTTACATACTGATTTTCTGTCTGGATGATCAATCCATTGATGTAAGTGAGATGTTAAAGTCCCCTTCTATTATTGTATTATTGTCAACTTCTCTCTTTATTTCTGTTAATATTTGCTTTATGTACTTAGGTGCTACTCTGTTGGGTGCATAGGTATTTACAATTTTTAGATCTATTTTGGCTTGATCTCCTTATTGTTATGTAATGTCCTCCTCGCCTCTTGTTACATTCTTTGTTTTAAAGTCTATTTTATCTTAAATAAGTTTGTTGTTGTTTTTGCTTCCATTTGCACAAAAGATATTTGATGGAATATCTTTTTCCATCCCTTCACTTTCAGTCTGCATATGTCTTTAGGTCTGAAATGAATTTCTTGTAGGCAGCATATAGATAGATCATATTTTTTACCCATTCAATCACCCTATGTCTTTTAATTGGAACATTTAGTCCATTTACATTTAATGTAATTATTGATATGTGTGTACTTACTGCCATTTTGTTAATTGTTTTCTGGTTGTTTTTACAGCTCTTCTCTGTTCCTCTTTCTTCTTACCTTGCTCTCTTCCTTTGTGATTTGAGGACTTCCTTTAGTATTATACTTGGATTCCCTTCCTTTTATTTTTTTCTGTGTCTGTTAAACGTTTTTGATCTTTGGGTCCCTGAGGTTCATATATAACATCCTATGTATATAGTTGTCTATATTAAGTTAATGGTCACTTCAGTTCTAATATATTGTAAAAATACATTTTTACTCTCCTCTCTGCCTTTTATGTATATAACATCATATTTTACTTCTTTTTGTGTGTCTCTTAACTAATTTTTGTGGATATAATTGACTGTACTTCTTTTGTCTTTTGACCTTCATACTAGCTTTATAAGTGATTAATCTACTACCTTTACTGTAGTTTGCTTTTATCCATGAAATGTCATTTCTTTCATAATTTTCTTACCTGTAGTTTTGGTCTTTCTACTTTAAAAAGTTCCTTAACATTTCTTATAAGGATGATTGTAATGATAGATGAATCCTTTAATTTTTATTTGTCTAGGAAACTCATTAAACACTCTATAGCTCTCCTTCAATTTTAAATGGTAACCTTTCCAGGTAGAGTATTCTTGGTTGGAGGTTTTTTTGTTTTGTTTTGGTTTTGTTTTCTTTCAGCTGTTTGAACATATCATGTCACGCTGTATTATGGACTGCAAAGTTTCTGCTGAATGATTCTAATAACCTTTGTGGAGTTATCCTTGTTCTTAACTAGTTGTTTTACTCTTGTTGCTATTAGGTTTTTCTTTTTTTTTTTTTTTTTAATTTTTTTTTTTTTAAGGTTTATTTATTCATTTGAGAGAGCGAGAATGAGAGAGAGTACATGAGAGGGGGGAGGGTCAGAGGGAGAAGCAGGCTCCTCGCTGAGCAGGGAGCCCGATGCAGGACTCGATCCCGGGACTCCAGAATCATGACCTGAGCCGAAGGCAGTCGCTCAACCAACTGAGCCACCCAGGCGCCCTAGGTTTTTCTTTTTATCTAAGCTTTTGACATTTTTATATATTCTGTATCTTTAATTGGACCTCTTGAGTTCATCTTGTTTGGGACTGTCTATGCTTCCTGGACCTGGATATTTGCTTCCTTCTCCTGGCTAGGGAAATTTTCAGGTATTATATCTTAAAATCTATAGTATTCTGTCCCTTTCTCCATCTCTTTTCTCCTTCTGGGACCATTATAATGCAAATTTTAGTACACGTTCTAAGAGATCCCTTAAACTATACTCATTTTTAAAATTCTTTTTTTTTTTTTTTCTGTTCAGCTTGAATGATTTCCTTTACCTTGTCTTTCAGATTGGTGAACATTCTTCTGCATCCTCTAATCTTCTGTTTATTTCCTCTAGTGTATTTTTCAGTTATTATATTCTTCAACTATGATTGGTTCTTTTTTTTATTTTCTATCCTTTTATTGATGTTCTCACTGCATTTATTCACACTTCTCTCAAAGTCCACTGAGCATCTTTATGACCAATTACTTTTTTTTATTATGTTATGTTAGTCACCATACAGTACTTCATTAGTTTTTGATGTAGTGTTCCATGACTTTGAACACTCTATCCAGTAGATCGATTATCTCCATTTTGTTTAGCCTTTTCAGAAGTTTTGTCTTGTTCTTTGCTTTGGAACATATTTGTCTGTACCATTTTGTCTGACTCTCTGTGTTTGTTTCTTTCTGTTAGGTAGGTCAGTTACACCTCCTGGTCTTGAAAGTAGCGGTCTTATGTACAAGGCATCCCATGGGGCCCTGTAATACAGTGCTCCCTGGTCACCAGAATCAGGCGCTTCAAAGGAGTGCAAGGGAGGTGGGCTGCATAGACTGCTGTGAAGTGTCTGCTGTGAGGGCTGTGTACACCTTCCTCTTGTGACTGGGCTACAACTGCTCTGCGTGTGCTGGTATGCAGGGCTGACCCCCAGATGGCTGGTGACAATGACCAGCCATGACTATTGTGGGTGCCCTGGTGGGTAGGGATGCCTTCCTGCATGGCTGGCTGAGACAACTGGCTGTAGCTGCTATGAGCATGCTGGTAGTCTGTTCTTCCCTCCCCTCCCTCAGAGTATTAGTCACTTTGGAGGGAAGCTGGTTCTGGCTGAGGCTGCCTGCCAGGTATTATGTGGATATAATCAATTCAGGAGATGCCAGTCCCACCTGAGGCTGTCTGCCATGTGTGGTAGGTAGGGTAGCATCTGCTTGAGAGAGCACCTGCTGAGCTGGGCAGTTTGGGTGGGGTGGTTTTGCATGAGAATGCAAGGATGGGTAAGTAGTGCAAGCAACATAGATGGAGAGTGTCAGAACTGACTCCCACCAGCATCCTGCCAGCTAAGCTGAAGGAGGGCAGGAAAAATGGAACCCTCTGGCACTTCTCTTCTTGGAGAAATTTCCTACAGATCCCTGCCTCTCCTGCACATGCTCTAAAATTTGTCAATAAATCACCTTTACATATAACTCAGGCACTTTTCAAACTGCTGCCTCTGTGCTGGGTCTTAGAGTGGATGGTATAGTGTGCTGGCCCTTTAAGAGTGGAGTCTGAGTTGCCTACAGCCCTCCACCTCCTCACAGTTAATCCTCACTGATTTTCATAGACAGATGTTATTGGGGCTGATCTTCCTGGTGCAGATCTTCAAGGTGAGGGTGCCCACTATAGGGCTTGATCCCCTCATTCCTCTGAGTGGACCTCGATGAGTGTGATAACCTTTCCACTTGTGGGTCACTGTGTGAAGGGTTTCCCAACTGTGTTTCTGCCCCTCCTACCTTTCTTGATGTGGCTTTTTCTATCTTTAGTTGTAAAAGAGCTCTTCTGTTAGTCTTCAAGTCATTTTCAGAGTGAGTTGCATTATATGTAGTTATAGCATCATTGTGTTTGTGGGAGAAGGTGAACCCAGGATCTTCCTATTCTATCTTTCCAAGTTCCATCTCTTTATTCAGATCATTTTAAAAGTGATAAAGCATTATAGATAACATTGAGTTTCATTTATAATTTCCCTTGATCCCATTCTCCTTGTCATCTTCTCCCCTCAGAGTATTGGCGTGATCTATGGAACCATTTCAAATGTACTTTATGTGTGTGTGTATATAAAATTATCAACATGGATTGCACAAACTATAAAGTGTCTGAAATATCAATCTACTTACATGCTGATTTTCAAAGACAGATGTTATTGGGGCTGATCTTCCTGGTACAGATCTAACCAGGAAGATCAGCCCCAATGTGATCATTGGGGCTGATCTTGTGACCCTGGTGCAGATCTAACCAGGAAGATCAGCCCCAGTATTAGGAAGACCCAGGAGGGTCTTCCTAATATTCATGAAATGTGGCAGGCTAGCCAGCCACAAATGTGAAAAAGGACTTTAGTGTTAGTAGTAGTAGATGGACTAATAGAATTTTCATGTATGTTTTTCCCAAACCCCAGTTCTCAAGGGTAATGCAAAGATGTCCAGAAACCCCTGCACATCCTGTGAATAACTTTACAGGAGAGGAACCATGAGCTTAGAGATCCCTAAGCTTTTATAATGGACAGCAGACACATCTGCCCTTTATTCCAGACAGAGAATTTGCCTCTCTCTTTGAAGGATATTTCCTATTAAAAAAAAAATCCTTGAAAATATAATTCAGTATAGTTTAGGATAATTTATATAACAGAATTGTTTTTTTTTTTCTCTATTTCATATCATATTGTGTCATGGAAAGAAAATACTCTTAAGTTCAGAGACATAGATTCAGGCACCACTTTTAGATTATCACTTTCATGTAAGACATGTTTAATTTTATTTTATTCAAATTATTATGTATACCTTAATTCCTGAATCTTGTAATTTCACACACAGACATAGAACATATATTTTTGTAAGAAGCCTTAATATTACAGCAAGAGCAGTGACTTAAATATATAGTAGTTAATCCTTTGGGATTGGATTTTGAATTTGCTAAAAACAAGGTGAATTATTATTTCTAAAAGAAAGTACTGTAATAATTGTAATAAATTGAAATTTTATTATGCCATTCTCCTAAGTATATTCAAATAGCTATTTAGTATGCCAAAAAGTATGACTATGATTATCCATTTTTTCATAAATTGGCATTGAACTATGCAGTATGAGCCAAAAAAAAAAGAAAAAATATTTGTAAACAATATTTAAAGTGTTACTGAAGAAATAGAATTAAATGTGATATGTGTATTTTCTTATTGCCTGAGAAGTTTGTTCTCCTTAAGAGATTAATGATTTGACAAATAAGGAAACACAGTCATTTTGGGAAGTTAGCTTGATGTAATCAAAGCTGGACAAGTGTCAGTACCTTCTGGTCTGGGAATACCCCAAGATGCTGAAATTGGAAATCATGAATATAACCACCTCTGGGAGAAACCCCGTCTGTTCTTTTCATCTTATTTAGAAGAGTAAAGAAAAATATCAGCTTTCAGGAAAGGAGCATTCAAGGATAACTCAAACAGCCGGAAAAGAAATAACCAGATATATTCACATTACTAGATAATCAGAGAACATTGTGAGTTAAATTTAAAATTTTATCTGATTTAAAGAAATTACTCAAATAATACGTCCTTTTCTAATTACCTGGGAAAAGGCTGACACTTTATTAAGATTCCAGTACTAACAAGAACACATCACACAAATTGATTTATTTCATAATGACTTCCTGTAGATACTTAAATATTTTTTGAAGTGTATTACATACAGTTCAAGAAGGGTGTTCAGTATAAGTAATCAGACAAATAATCATTAGAAAATCTTCATGTATAGAATTAGTATTTTGGCTTTGTGAATATAATAATAACTAATTTGTTTGATTTAAATTGTAATAATTATTTAAAATAAGTCATGAATTACCTACTAGGAGAGGCATGGTGCTAAGCACTAGTGTTGCCTCCCTTGTTTTATTGACAGTCTAATAAACAGGTACACTACTTAGTCTTTTTTACAAACAATTTCAATTAGGGACACTTGTACCCATCTTCTTTAACACTTTCATCATCTAAGACACACACATGTTTTGCCTACACTAGCTTATTAGGCTATTTTATGGAACAAATGACAGTTTTGAATGTATTTCCTCATATAAAATATAAAGAAATGGACTAGATTGTTTCTAAAGTTCTTCCATTTCTTGATACTCTGCTCTGAAGAAATAAACAACTGTTGAGCAGAAGAGTGGAAAATCCAGGGGTCTGGCTTTGCCATTTATCTTGGTGATCTTGATTAATGGTCTCATATCTCTCAGTCTCAGTGTTATCACTTGCAAACAAATACAAATATTTTGAGGAAGATGTGATTACCCATATACTATATCTAGCATAGTCTCTGGCACATCTTGTAAAACCTGATAATATGGTAACTATTTTAGTGTCATTATTAGATAAATGATAATTATATATAAAAGACAAATAGGCAAGGGCTAGCTTTGCTTGGATATTTGAGCATAATCCTAAGAGAAATGTGCATGTCTTGACAGGATTACGAAAAAGAGTGACATGTTTATATTTGCATTTTATAAATATCATCAGGATAACATTAAAGAGGGTAAATAAAAACCTACGTTGGAAATTTTTCCCTCATTAACTGTTTTTGAAAAGCACCCTAAATCCCACAATTTGGCTTATATTTATCCCATCCTTGATTAAGGGTTGACCAGTTTAGTTTAAACCAGTCAATCATTAGATCTCATCATGCTACACATTATTACTTCCTAAGTTGGCACATGACCCAATTCAAAGTGGTCAAATAAAGGAGACTGTATTCTGGGCCTTTTTCTACTTAATAAGTGTTTTTTTCTCTTTCTTACTGGAGTTCACTGTAGAAGTTTGTAACTTTAAGAACTCCTGACAGCCATGTTGTTGTCACAACAACAAAATGTCAAGAATGAAGTGAACACCACCCAAAAATTAATGAAAACTTCGACGAATGAAGAAGCAGTAGATATGGCTTAATACTTCGTCATAAAGATTAGAGAAGACAACGATATGGACTTAGTAGTATGTGGTTCATTTGGAGAAGGGGATGGTGGTGAAAAGGAAAGAATAGATAATGGTTCCTAGGTTTCTGGCTTGTGCAGCTATACGGATGGTAGTGTCATTTGCTGAAGCAGGGAATACTGAAGGAGCACTGAATAAGAAGTAGGTAGGCAAGTACATAGATTTATTTTAGAATCATCTATAAGTCAGGATTCAGCTGGAAACTACCACAGAACCACTCCCGGTGGTTCAAATGAAAAGGAACTTAATTCAGAATTAGATGCTTACAAAGTCACCAAAGGGGCTACAGATGCCTAAAGTCATGGTAGATTCTGTTTACTTCAAGATCATTATCCTGTAGTTCTGGCTGAGATATCAGGAAACTACCACAACCTCTACCCCCAATATCCACACTGTGGTCTGTCACATCCTGGCAACCTGTCATCAAGTGCTGCCATACTGGTGTTGTGAGCACTACACTCACTTTTGTCTCACCTGGGTCACCAGAAAACACAACAGAAGCAAGGTAGCCTTCACTTCATCTATATCTCCCAGATACCAAACCAGGACATCTCATTGGCAGAATCAAAATTAAGTCTAGAAACTTATTTGCAAGAAAACCACAAAAATCATAACCAAAACCAAAACCAAAAAATAAAAAATAAAAAAAACAAACAGAAAAACAAACAACAACAACATCAAAAAAAAAAAAAAACAACAACTTCATAGTCTCTGTGATACAGGTAGAAATACAGATAGGCTTTAGATAGATGCTATCTGCCAAGAGATCATCTCTAGTTAAATTGTCCCCTGGTCTCTTAGGTATAAATGATTAGTAAACAAGTAGATAAATGGGTCCAAAATCTGTGTATATAAGTTTCAGAATGTATAGAATTTATAAGATAGATGCAAAAAGAGCCATCGTCCTGAATTGTTAGAAATCAAACTAACATCTTCAGACTAAAGATCTTAGACTCAATTTCAAAGAAAAGGGCATCTACCTGGATAGAAAGCCATGAGTTTGGTTCCCACAAAGGGTCTGAGTTGTCACTATGGGAACTTGAAGTATTAATCCAAAGTCCATGTTCTAATGTCCCAAATAGTCTTCAGGCAATCATCAAATTGTAACAAAGCATGTATGTAAAAGTGTCTTTTCTTCTGAAGAAAGAGCCAGTTTTAATCAGATTATTTAACACAGCAAAAAGTAAGAACCATTGTTTGGAGTTTCTGTCAACCTAACATAAGAGATACTGCTAATAAGCAAGCTTTGAATTGGGTCAAAGAGAGCTTTTCAAGGTCTTAACTATAAATAGGTAGCTTGTCTACTTAGACCATCTCTAAAGCATACATTTGTCAATAAGAAAAGCAATGGTAATGTCATGATTTTTGCCTCAATGTAATTTCTATAGACGGGAAATTGGGTCAGCAAGGAGATCACACTAAGAAAGCTTATTCTAGGAATCAAAAATGACAGATTGTTCTTTTCCCCATTGTATATTCATGCCTTCTTTGTTGAAAATCAATTAACCATATATGAGTTTAGTTTTGAGATCTCTATTCTGTTTCATTGATCTATGTGTCTGCTTTTGTGCCAATACCATACTGTTTTGATTACTGTCATTTTATAGTATAGTTTGAAATTAGGGTGTGTGATACCTCCAGCTTTACTCTTTCTCATGATTGTTTTGGCTATTTGGGATCTTTTGTGGTAACATAAATTTTAGAATTGTCTCTTTTATTTTGTGAAAAATGTCATTTTGATAGGAATTTTGATATGGATTGCATTGAATCTGTAGATTACTTTGGGTAGTATAGACAAGTTAACAATATTATTTCAATCCATAAGCATGGATATCTTTCTTTTTACTTACATCTTCTTCAATTTCTTTCATCAGTGTCATATAGTTTTCAGTATACAGGTTCTCTCCCAGTTAAATTTATTTCTAGTTATGTTATTCTTTGGGATGTAATTGTAAATGGAGTTGTTTTCTTGATTGTCTAATTCATTATTAGTATATAGAAATGCAACAGGTTTATATATTTAGTTTTGTATCCTGAAACTGTACTAAATTCATTTGTTAGTCTAATAATCCTTTGGTGTACTCTTCAGGGTTTTCTATATATAGTATGATGTCATCTGCAAATAGTGACAGTATTACCTCTTCCTTTCTAATTCATATGCCTTTATTTCTTTTTATTGCCTAATTGCTGTGGCTGGGTCTTCCAATGCTATGTTGAATAACTGTGGGGAAAGTGAGCAACCTTGTCTTGCTCCTGATCTTAGAGGAAAAGTTTGCAGTATTTCACTGTTGAGTATGATATTAGCTGTGGGCTAGTCATATATAGCTTTTATTATATTGAGGTACATTCCCTCTATACCCACTTTACTGAGAGTTATTATCATAAATGGATCTTTTAAATAAATGGTACTGGGAAAAATAGACAGCTACATGCAAAAGAATAAGCCTAACCACTTTCTTAGACCATATGCAAAACTAAACTCATAATGAAGTAAGACATGAATGCAAGACCTGAAACCATAAAACTCCTAGAAAAAAACATGGGCAGGAAGCTCCTTGACATTGGTCTCAGAAATGTTGTTTTGGGTTGGGGAAGGGAAAGGAGAGGGAAAGGCAAAGGAAACAAAAGCAAAAATAAAAAAAATTGAGACTACATCAAACTAAAAAGTATATGCACAGCCAAGGAAATGATCAACAAATGAAAAGGCAAACTACCGAAGATATTTGCAAATCATATATCTGATAAGGGATTAATATTAAAAACATATACAGAACCCATACAATTCAACACCAAAAACAATCCAATTAAAAAACAGGCAGAGGACCTGAATAGACATTTTTTCCAAACAAATGGCCAGCAGACACATAAAAGATACTTAACATCACTCCTCATCAGAGAAATACAAATTAAAATCACAATGAGATATCACCTCACACCTGTCAGAATGACTAGAATCTTCAAGACAAGAAATACCAAGTGTTGGTGAGGATGTGGAAAAAAAGGAACCCTCGTACACTGTTGGTGGAAATGTAAATTTGTGCAGCAACTGTGGTAAACAGCATGAAGTTTCCTCACAAAAATTAAAAACAGAACTTCTGTTTGATCCAGAAATTCCACTACTTGTTATCTATATGAAGAACATAAAAACACTAATTTGAAAAGATATATGCACCCTTATGTTCACTGAAGCATTATTTACAATAACCAAGATATGGAAAAAGTGTACATTGATGGATGAGTGAATAAAGAAGACGTGGTATGTATGTATATATACACACACACACAAACACACACATATGCATGGACACACACAATGGAATAGTAGTCGGCTATAAAAAAGAATGAATCTTGCCATTTGCCACAACATGGATGAATCTCGGAGGTATTAAACTAAAAGAACAAAGTCAGAGAGAGACAAATATCACATGATTTTGCTTATGTGTGAAATCTAAGAAAAAAAAAAACAACACAAGACTTACAGAGAACAGACTGGTGGTTGCCAGAGGAGAGGGGAATTGGGGGTAGTAAAATGAATAAAGGGGATAAAGAAGTACAAAATTCAGTTATAAAATAAATCATGGAGATCTAATATACAGCATTGGGAATATTATCAATAATATTGTCTTAACTTTGTATGGTGACAGATGGTAATAGACTTATTGTGGGGATCACTTCACAAGGTATACAAACATCGAATCACTATGTTGTGCACCTGAAACTAATATAAAATAGTACCTCAATAAAAAAAATAAATAAAAATCCCCTCCACAAAATTGGGAACTTGACTAGACCAAAAAATTTTGGAAAATCCTCTAGATAATTCCATCTATCAGGCAGTTTGCACAAGAAGAAAGAGGACTTTGTGAAGTCCATTAAAGATAATTCATTACTATCGGTCATATATATATATATATATATATATATATATATGAAGAATGACAAGGGGGGATATTATGAGTCATTGAAATTTTTAGGACGTTATGCTACTTCTATAAAAGTTAATTCTGTTTGGCTGTTTTTTTAATTAGGTTCCAAATGCCAACTTTGTCAGTAAGAATAGTCTTGATTACCTCATGTTTCCCACCAACCAACAAGAGTTTGATACCCTCAGAAAGGTAACCTAACACTGAGTACCTGTGTTCTCTCTGGCACAAGGTCTGGTAGTTAATATAGCACAAGGGTTTCTTTATGTTGGCATCAAAAATTGGGAATTAATTATGATTGTAGCTGTAATCAATGTGTATATACTCAAACTTGCTTCCATAAAAAAAAATGAAAGTGAATGAAGAACATTTTAAGGTCCAAAATATTTGGTAACAAAAATATACAGGTTCCAAAGAGTAGAAAGCTATATAAATAAGCTGTACTTGGAGTTCACTTTTTAAAAAATGAGTGAATAAGAATGAGAAGGACAGAGGAAGTAGAATGAGCTAAAGCAGAAATGTGAGGAAAGAACTGCAAAAAAAAAGTGAAAAAGAGGCAAAGTTCAGTAAAAGGACATAGCTTATGATTTACAATAATAATTATGTTGTATTAGCAGATATACTTCCCAAAGAGAAGTGTATGAATACATTTGGTGTTCTTTATGAAGTCAGTTGCCCTGTCTCTTCCTCAAAATACTATTGAGAAGCAGTCATCCTGAGATGTAATCAATATAAAACATGATACAGTATGGGAAATTATGGCATGTTACAAAAGAATATTGAAATTTTACAAAAGGAGAAGTAATGTTAAATGCTGAAAGGTGACGGAGATCACAAAATGGAGCACACAGTGATTCATTTCTCCTGAATTAGAATAAATGGAAAAACAAATACATTCTTATGGCATCCTTAACACATTTTAAAGATTTTATTTATCTATTTGAGAGAGAGAGAGAGCACAAGCAGGGGGAGCAGCAGAGGGAGAGGGAGAAGCAGGTTCCCCACTGAGCAGGGAGCCTGATGTGGGACTCAATCCAGGGATCATGACCTGAGCCGAAGGCAGATGCCCAACGACTGAGCCACCCAGGCACCCCTCCTTAACACATTTTAGAAGAGAGGATTTATCATACTGATAAACACAAATCCATTGTCCTGGTTAGCATATTTTCATGAGAGAAGGATGACTGAGGAAATGCATTGCAGAATCATTCCACTCTCATTACATATTCACCAAGTTAAAAAACAAGCGTGTGTGTGTTTAAGTGACTTTTTTTTTTAAGATTTTATCCATTTATCAGAGAGAGAGACAGAACAAGCAGGGGGGTGCTGCAGAGGGAGAAGGAGAAGCAATCTCTCCACTGAGCAGGGAGCCCAACGTGGGGCTCCATCGCAGCACCCTGGGATCATGACCTGAGCCAAAGGCAGATGCTTAACCAACTGAGCCACCCAGGCGCCCCTTAAGTGATCTTTAAGTATCTTTCCCACCTGGTATGATAATATGGTAACTAGCTAACATATGTATTCTGACCTGATTAGCAATAATATTTTTATGTAAATTAATTACTTTTCTGTTGTAAACTAAATTTCATGTGAGTATGGGTTACAAAAACCAGGTTTCCCAGAATCTCATGAGCCCAGTAGAAGCTGATTATGAAAGCTGAGGGTCTCACATATGTGTTAAACATACTAAGGTGTAAGAACTGGTTAATTTCAGTGCATCTAACAGAGTTACTAACTTACTACAGAAATTTACTTTTCAAGAAAGTAAATCTGTCTCATTAGGACTTTATCAAATATAATCATATCCTTTCTACTGAAATAACTTCAATAAGACCACAATACTTAATATTAATGGGAAAATATAGTATTTCAACGGTAAAGATAAATAATGTCTAAGAACTCACTATATATTGTTTTAAATGAGTCTTTTTTCTCAAACAACATAATTTATATATACCTTACCTAACAGAAGTGCATATCTGATGTAAACATCCACAGGTTAACTGAACTATTGTAAGAATTCTTTCAACTAGTTTGAATTTGAATTTGTCATGTATGATGTATTATTTTTATTGCTTTAGGGTAAAATGTACCCTAAGAATCTGGCAGGAATCAGAGTGACCGATGACTCATAGTATGAAGACTTCCCTAAACAGAGAGTGGTTGTGCAAGAACACAAATGAGAGGTAAACAGTGGAGGTGCAAATGAGTAAGTCTTCAGCTGAAAATGTGCATTATGCAATACCAAGTCCACGAGCTGACTGTAAACAGGCACCGATATCAGGTTTCTAGTGCTTTCTGGCTTAGGGTTCATTTTCTGCCAAGAAATGAAATTCATTGTGAATTGTCCCCAGAAATTAATCTTCTGCTATGTGTTAAATCATATGTGTGAACTAGGCACAAAAAGCTGATGCAATAGTTTGTACCTTGAAGTCAGAAAATTTACCAGTGTGCATGCTATTTATAGTAAGTTTAACGGAGAACAGGCCTTGGCTCCACATAAGATATACATTAATAGCCTATCCTGAGCATTATGTATTCTTTACCTCCCTTTCATCCTCTGTCCACAGTCATCATTTTCTTCATCTTACTGTTCAGGACCCAATATCTGTGCTACAGGTTGGGTCTCCAGGCACGCAATCTTCACAATCGTTTGTGTGGTGATCTAATCCTATTGTTTAAAGGGCTCACAAAACTGGATCAATAGTCCATTTCTTTCTGACATGAGCATACAGCCCTACCACCATTTTGCTCTGTACCGGGGAAATGCTATAAGTTGTTATCATTTTTCCTTTTCAAGGTAACAACTCCAAGTTTAGTAGAGATTCTTTCTATTTCTATTTTTATAGTCTTAGTTCTAGTTTTCTTTTGGGGCTCAAGAGTGTTGAGGAAAGACACACTCTAGGTGTCACCCTAGCTGCTGGTCTTAAGATTTATTTTACTTCAATTTCCACAGCATACTCTCCTCCTGTTCTGACTCCACAGTCTGCACACATTTTCACTCTGTCAGCGTCTCCTCTTTCATCTTTCCATTAAATATATCTGTAACTCTCTCTACACTCCTGCACTGTGTCCCTTGTCACTGTCTGTGTGCAAGGGCAGATGAAATCAGTGCTTTATCACCAGAGGAGGTGATTTGGGGTAAGGGTTTATGACCTGGAGAATCTACTAGAGAGGAATAATTTATTCGTCAAAACTCCCTCCTTCCTATTAAGAATATCTATTGAATAAATTCCTGATTTCACAAAGTTTTATTTCCCTTTTTCATCCAATGACTGTCAAATGGAAAGAATTAGAATACTGTGAGATGCAAGGAGATATTGACTTATAGATCATGTCACATTAACATTCTTGGAGAGCAGCAACTAAGTCTACTCACTACTCCTAGCCAAAGATTATAAAAGATTTGTACCATTTTCTCCATATACACCAGCCTAGAGGTCAAATGGAAATATATCCCTTTACTTCTGGAAAGAAGGAATATAGTAAAGAGAAAACCAATAATTTTACATTTTAAAGCTGCAGTCAACAGTGACATATAATTCTTAAAGCAGTTATTACCTAAAAATAACTCATTTCTTGTAATTAGCAATAAAATGTTTATACGCCCTCAAAATTGGGTCAATTCTCAATGTTTTACATGGATTAATTTATTTAACTTCTTTATAAGTATGGGACAGGTAGCTGACAATTGCTCTGATTTCTTACCTGACAAGATTAAGAGATTATAAATAAGACTTTAAGAAACTCACCAGTCTGTAGACTTACTAAAATATGACTACAAAGCATGAGAAAGAGACCAAAAAGGAAACTCATAAACACTGTTTTTCTTTTTAAAACTCCTACTGCTTTGGGTGCCTGGGTGGCTCAGTTGGTTAAGAATCTGCCTTCGGCTCAGGTCGCGATCCCAGGGTCCTGGGACTGAGTCCCACATTGGGCTCCCTGTTCTGCAGGGACTCTGCCTCTGTCTCTGCCCCCCTCTCTCTGTCTCTCATGAATAAATAAAAAAAATTTTAAAAACAAAACAAAAAGCCCCTACTGCTTTAACAAGTTCATGTTTTTTCTTTAGCTTCAAATGTTAGCAAAGGCAGTGATAAAGAAATATGTATGCATGTATATATATATATAATATATACATACATACACACATATACTATGCTTTATATAGTGTATATATTATATATAATTTTGCATGGCTCTCTGTGAAGAAGTAGCAAAATTATTCCCCCAAAATAAAAATGGTTTGCAATTTTTATTTATCTGGAAATGATTTCTGAGAAGCCAGAAACTCTTGAGTGCATTGATCCGAGTATTCTCCCTGCTGCTCCACTACCTACCACAGAATTGACATCCAAATATGGTATATCTCACACCATCCATCCATTGCTTCTGTCTCAGGTCTTCTTGTCATATTGGGAGTTAAAATCTTTTGATTGTGAATGGCATGAAAGTGGTAAGAAGTGTGGAGGAAAAAAATCAAATAACTCTGCCTAGTCAGGTAATTTTTTTCTCTTTGTGTGTTTGCATTTAGATATGGGCAGATAGGAGACTAGGGGAGTTTTTAATACATTGTTAGGGCCCCCACCTTCTGGGAGCCTGTGCAGCATTTCTCCCTTCTTCTTCCTGAATGGCTGTGTAGATCTCAATAAATGCTAACTATTACATAATGATATATAGTAATGTGAGATAAGGTATCACACTTATTATAATTAGAAATCTCAGAAGTTGACAAAGGACTGAGTATTGTGTTTATGATGCCTGTGAGCATATATTTCCTGAAGGGAGATGAGAAAGACTGAGAAGGCGTAACTAACTTCTACCATAATTAGGAGAACTTCAAAGGTATTTCTTTATTTTATGATTCCTTTCCTAATAAATTATTACTCTTTTACCAAAAGGAAGTATCTACATATTTAGGTAAATAGGTCTATATATAAAATGCAGTATCTTCTGAGTTGCTAAATATTGAAATAAATGTATCAATTACATGCTCCAGGGCTTTTGTAAGGAGTGTAATTTATAAATGTAATTAATAAAGAAGTTACTAAGACTCTACTGAATTTACAAAATGCACTATGGGGCATCTACTAAACCCATTCAGAGTGGAACTATAAATAATTTAAACTGCTATACTTGTCAGAGTAAATGAGAAAAATCTTTTTTGATGTAATGGTCTTGTTTACTCACTGATTTGATGGAGCTACCATTTTCTCACCGATTTTCCATCAAGAAAAATGAAAGCATATCTATATGTTTCAGGAATATGTAAAACACATAAAACATATTTTTTACCACATAGTGGAAGGATGTCTCAGTAAGCTGTCTCTCTTCTGTAGATAAGCCAATCTAATTCTTGGTCAATGGCTATAGGAAGCAGGGGTTATTCCACTTTTATTTTACAGATTTTTCTGAGTCTAATCTAAAGCAACATTATATTTAAATTTTTAATTATTTTATCCTTCTTGAAATATACCCCAAATTGTGAAAAAAATGCAAATGTATTGATCATTGCTCTATACTCAATAAAATGATTCTTTTTTTCCCCAAATAGTTACTAACATAGCATATGGTATTCTATTACCATCCTCTTTGAGGGTAAAATCTGATGCTTCTGGGAAACATGGTCGTAAAACCTTCCTGTGCGATGATCTCTAGGGTAAAAATCTTTAATTGCCTGTTCACCAACTTAATAGGATGAAAATGCTGAGCTACCTTCTTGACGCTGTCCTTTTTTTTTTTTTTTTTTTTACCCTTTGTATGGGGAAAAGCTGCTTTCAGTTTCACTAAAAAAAGCAATAGAATAGATTTTGTCTCGGGCGCCTGGGTGGCTCAGTTGGTTAAGCGACTGCCTTCGGCTTAGGTCATGATCCCGGAGTCCCAGGATCGAGTCCCGCATCGGGCTCCCTGCTTGGCAGGGAGTCTGCTTCTCCCTCTGACCCTCCCCTGTCTCATGCTCTCTCTCTCTCTATCTAATTCTCTCTCTCAAATAAATAAATAAAATAAAATAAAAAGAATAGGTTTTGTCTCATCACATATGCTGGACAGCAGGGCAAGCTGCATGTATTCAATTTCTTCTAGTCAACAAAAACTTTTGAAAGCTTCCTTCTCTTTCCAATCCCAGTGCTAATTTTTACAACCACATGTGAATTACTTCATCTGCTAATATCTGAGGATATAAAACCCCTTGGAAATCTATCCCCAGTTTTCAAAAGTTTGTGATGCCTTTAAACAGACACACTAGCAAACACAGGTAAGCATAAACATGATTTTTAAATATTTAAATTACAAAATTAGCAGAAAAACTAAAAAAAAATCAAGTACTAGGAGAAGAAGGAAGAAAGAAAAGAGAATGTACTTTATATGTGTAACATCCTCAAATTCACAGAGGGAAATGTCTTTGACATGCTCTATAAGTTTATATCTTACTACAGTGTCTGGAGTACAGTAAGTGCAGATACCACAAGGGGAAAAACTCAGGGAATACCAAAGAGTTATCTTTAAGTCCTGGATCTGAGGTTCATAATGTATAGGGAGACTGTGCTCTCATGATTTCTGCAGTTTCTGTACACTCCATAATTTCCATTTTTTTTATTTGCAAATATTGGATCAAAGATGACTATTCATATTAAAATATAATTATCAAGAAATGATGTATAGGGGCGCCTGGGTGGCTCAGATGGTTAAGCGTCTGCCTTCGGCTCTGGTCATGATCCCAGGGTCCTGGGATCGAGCCCCGCATCAGGTTCCCTGCTCAGCGGGAGGCTTGCTTCTCCCCCTCCCTCTGCTTCTCCCCCTGCTTGTGTTCTCTCTCCCTCTCTGTATCTCTGTGTCTCGAATGAATAAATAAAAAAATCTTAAAAAAAAAAAAAAAGAAATGTATAAATTTGTTAAAAGATTATGTCAACCATTCACTGAGCCTCCAAAATGAGAAGTTTTACAAATAACTCAAGAAAATTTTAAATTATTATTTTAGATTTAGAAACAACTAAACATGTAAAAGTTTGGAACAATTTCGTGGTTGTATTTATTATTGCTTAATGACTTGAGTATAATTTATGGTTCTGTGACTTAAAAAGTAACATCAAGTGATAACCATGTTCTCCTGCTTTTGGTAATAATAAGCATCTGGGTGTGAAGTTAATATAATGAGTAAAAATATATTTAAAAATGCATTCCTATAAGGACCCAAAGAAAGAAGTCATGAAGAGCTATTTCTATTCAATACTTTATATTATCTCAAAAATAGGAATTTTTTATATAGGAGATCAATTTTGTTTCAGAGTTCATACAACAAATACTTTGTGCCAATGCCATTTCAGTAATTGAAAAGTGTATCTTTGTGTCCATAGATTAGGAAATTACTGGCCAGAAATGACTTTATGACCTTAAATCATGTGCATGTTATCAAAAAATAATTGAACATTTAGACATTGTTTCATATGGCATAAACCAAAATTAAAACCTAATTTTATTATCCAGCTTAATTTTGTAATGTTAATTTGTAAAGTTTTGTTTGTTTAATTCTGTAAACAAACTTTTTTTTTTTTTTTTTCAAATCATTTGATGAGGGAAAAATATGACTCTATCTTACTTTCTCCTTTTAACTGTTCCTTCTATTACCTCTTTCATCTGTTCCTATTCCCTGGTTCTCATTCCTCTCTACACTGCTTTCTCTTTCATTCCCAAGAGTGGAAAATAAAAGATACACGTATTTACACATATAAATATACATATAGACAGAGTCAAGAGTGTTGCCATGCAAGGAAAAGGGCTTGGGAATTAAGTGAAAACATTTGATACCAGTATTAATCTAATCCTGAGGAAACCTGATCTAAGACATATGTGCACTGAGTTACGCATATTAAAGTACAATATAGGGTGCCTGGGTGGCTCAGTCGTTTAAACGACTGCCTTCGGTTCAGGTCATGATCCTGGAGTCCCTGGATCGAGTCCCGCATCGGGCTCCCTGCTCAGCGAGGAGCCTGTTTCTCCCTCTGACCCTCCCCCCTCTCATGTACTCTCTCTCTCTCTCTCTCATTCTCGCTCTCTCAAATAAATAAATAAATCTTTAAAAAAATAAAGTACAATATAAATTCAGTGTGACATGGTAGCAATGGTCAGTGTATTTTTCTTAGGCATGTCTTTTTTATATATAAATTAAATGGAAACTAAATTAGCCATGAAGATTATTTATTGCATTTGGTAGTCACAAATGGTATTGAATAGCAAAGCAACATCAGAATGAATATTTTATAAACTAGGCTTTGATTAGTATATATTTATATCCATGATATAAACAGAAAATTATAGTTAAATTAATCATTATATATGCTGCAAATTTTAGTATATAGTAAAAATTACCCTAATGATATACATGAGGAAAATAAGTTTCAGGAAAATTCTTTTTATTACCATTTACCATCTATATACACATATAGATGTGTATATATATGCATTTGTGCATAAATATTTTTCAACATAAAAGTATTAGTATTATTGGTTTTGGTTTACATAGTCCATAGATTGCCAACTTATGGTATATGTGACTTTGCAAAAAGCCATATGTAGAATTTAAAATATTTATTATGAGACCAGGCCTTTTTTATCTGAGTAAATTATGAGGAATTATGCATTAAACTAGAATAAATAAATTATGAGGAATTTGTTAAAAGAATAAGTGGAACTACCAGAAAAATAAGACTACTTTACCTAAAATACTGTTTGTTCCTTTTATATTTACCAGTTGAGATTACAGATATTTTTAATACTTATTTTTTAATATATAAAGTTGTTTTTAGATGATAATCGAATGTATTTAGCTTATTATTTGGAAGAGCCAAATAATTATGAGGTATTAGGATATTTAATAAATATTTCTTAGACTCCATTTTCAGAGATTACCTTCCTGACCTTTTTATGCTTGATTAGAGTCCTGTGACTAGTTCTTGACCAGGAATTGTGGATAGGAGTTGAGTTTGTTACTTATAGGCCTATGGTTTAATTGCAGGTATAAGACACTGAGGAGTGCTTTATTTTTCTCTGGCATAATTATGGATAGTATTTGACATGTAAGGTGCCCCATCAGTGTGGTTTCCTGAACAAATATATTCATCAGAGACTTTGCCAATGTCTCATCATAGACATACAGGTTGAATAAGAAATAAAACATTATCTCTAGCATCATTCTCAGGCAATGAAATTTTGGGCTTGGTTATTGGTGCAGCATAATCTAGACTATCCTGATTGAAACAATTCCTAAATCACTTTTCAATTATAGATCCTGATGCTATTAAGAATGAACATGATGAGGGGCACCTGGAGGCTCAGTGGGTTAAGCGTCCAATTCTTGGTTTGGGCTCAGGTCATGATCTTAGGGTTGTGAGGTCAAGGGCCACGTCCAGCTCCATGCTGAGTTTGGAGCCTGCTTAAGATTCTCTCTCTCTCCCTCTCTCCCTCTCCCTGCCCACCTCCTCTCCCTTTCTCTCCCTCTCAAAAAAAAAAAAAAAGGGCATGATGAGTCAAATGGGGCAATGAATAACATTTTACTCATGGAGGAAAGGTCAGATTTGACAAAGCTGATTAAACATAAAATGAGAAGAAAAATTCCCACTCTTTTCTCTTATATTGCTGCACTTACTCTGTAGGACTTCCAGGTCAATGTTGAACACAAGTGATGAGAAATTATTTTTTACTTGCTCCCAATGTTAGGGGAAAACATTTTACAAGTAGGATATTAGTGTTAAGTTTTTCATAGATCTCTCTAGAAGGCTAAGAAAATTAGTATCTATTCCTACTTAGCTCAGAATTTTTATCCTAAAAATATGTTGAATTTTGCCATGAATTTCTATATCTGATAATATTATGATTTTCATTTTTTAATCTGTTATGGCGAATAACATTTATTTTTCAAATGTCCAAGCAACTTTTCATTCCAGGATGAGCCAAACATGGTCATAATGTCTTATCATTTTATATATTACCAGATTTCATTTGGTAAAACATTGTTAAAAACTGTTGCATGTATTTCATGAGGGAATTTGGTTCTGGTGTTTTGTTTTGTTTTCCTATTAATGTCTTTGTCCGGTCTTAGTATTGGCCTCATAAAATGAATGAGGATGTGCTTTGCCTTCTTTTACTTTCCAGAAGAGTTTGTGTAAAAATTATTTTTTCCTTCAGTGTTTAGCTAATTTACCAGTGAAGCCATTTAATTACGGGAGTATTTATTTCAAAATTCAGTTTCTTTTGTTAAAGACAGGGTAATTCAGATATCTAGGGTAATTGAGCATATATAGTTTTTCTTGAATGAGGTTTGGTAGTTTCTGCCTTTCAAAACATGGTTACATTTGATGTTCAGTTTTTGAAACCTCCCCCTGAATTTACTGATCCTTATATTTGATTATACATCTTGGTTATACTATCTGTTGTCCAAGTGAAGGACATGAGTGTCACCCTTAACTCTGCACTCTTTACCTCTTTCTCTCATTCATTCAAGTCTGTTGATTCTACTAGTTTTATGTGTCTTGAACTAGTCAAACCTACATCATTTCCTAATCGGCCTCCTTCCAATCTCAAGTTTCCAAAATATATTCCAAAGACATGATGGATAAATCTATCTAAGATATACATTCAGACACTAATTTTCCTTGCCAAAAATCTTTCAGTGGCTCCAATGGCACTTAGAACAAATTCCAAATTCCTTACTTTTGCATATATGGACATTCATAGACTGGCCCCCACTTAACTCTCAAACTTCAAATCTGAGCACCCCAACTCCCTCCTAGAATTCCAACCCCCATCTGTAAACCTCTGTTCCTGCCATAACAGACTGCTTACAGTTACTCAACTTCCTCCTGGAAGCCTTCCATGATTCTGACAGCTAGATTAAGTACGGTCATATGCACACTCATAACATTCAGGGCTTATCCTATCTGAGCAATCATTATGTTTAAATGTTAGTATATTTATTTTTCTCTTCCATTAAACTATTAATCTAGTACCTAGTATTTTCCCAGATACACATATGTTAGCTATCCAGCAGATGGCTTTTAAATGAAACAGTAATTCAAAACATTCTAAAATCCTAGAAAGAAAGATAAAGTTAACTTGGGGAGATTTATTACCTCACATTACCTCAAATGGAGAATGTATCACATGTAAATAAATCAGGATTCATAATTTAAATTTAATTTAAATGTAAACATGGAATAATAGAAATAATGGTTTCAATTAAACCAGTAAGAGATTTTCTTTCTATCATTAATCCAAACTGTGGAAATAGCCGTTTAAGATGCACAACACCTGCATAAAGTCAAGAACAGTACAGTTCTTTATGAAAAATATTTACTGGGTTGTCTTCCTTTGGGTTACCAGACATACACACTGTCTTCATATTAAATATCAGCATTGTATTTATCTTTGCCAAATAATCTAAAATCCACAAGGTTTAAGAACAGAAAGAGGCAACTCTATCTCACAATATGCTCAGCTACTTAACATAACAATAGTCACTCTAGGCTCAGAACTGTGCATCCAATGAACACTCCTGTCCTGGATATTTAAGAAACTTCTCCCCTTAGGATAATATCTTATTCTTTCTCATATGATCTTCAGGTACACCAACTTTCTTTTTTCTCGTCCTACCAAGTATATTCCCTTTTCTTCTGAGAAAACTGAGCTGTTATTCATGCAATTCTATCCAGTTTCACAGCTGGATGAGGCTGCGTGGTAAGGGTAGAGACATTTTAATTTATAGGTGTGGAAGAAGGAGGGGAGAAAGAGACCACTACCTTGGCCAGTTTTTGAGGAAAAGAATATTTTTTTTTATTCTTATGTTAATCCCCATACATTGCATCATTAATTTTAGATGAAGTGTTCCAAGATTCAATGTTTGTGCATAAAACCCAGTGCTCCATGCAGAATGTGCCCTCCTCAATACCATCACCAGGCTAACCCATCCTACCACACCCCTCCCCTCTAGAACCCTCAGTTTGTTTTTCAGAGTCCATCGTCTCTCACGGTTCGTCTACCCCTCCGATTTCCCCCGCTTCATTCTTCCCCTCCCGCTACCTCCGTCTTTTTTTTTTTCTTAACATATATTGCATTGTTTCAGAGGTACAGATCTGAGATTCAACAGTCTTGCACAATTCACAACGCTTACCAGAGCACATACCCTCCCCAGTGTCTATCACCCAGTCACCCCATCCCTCCCACCCCACCCCCCACTCCAGCAACCCTCAGTTTGTTTCCTACAATTAAGAATTCCTCATATCAGTGAGATCATGATACATGTCTTTCTCTGTTTGACTTATTTCACTCAACATAATACCCTCCAGTTCCATCCACGTCGTTGCAAATGGCAAGATCTCATTCCTTTTGATGGTTGCATAATATTCCATTGTATATATATACCACATCTTCTTTAGCCATTCATCTGTCGATGGACATCTTGGCTCTTTCCACAGTTTGGCTATTGTGGACATTGCTGCTATAAACATCAGGGTGCACGTACCCCTTCGGATCCCTACTTTTGTATCTTTGGGGTAAATACCCAGTAGTGCAATTGCTGGATCATATGGTAGCTCTATTTTCAATTTTTTGAGGAACCTCCATACTGTTTTCCAGAGTGGCTGCACCAGCTTGCATTCCCACCCACAGTGTGGGAGGGTTCCCCTTTCTCCGCATCCCCGCCAACATCTGTCGTTTCCTGACTTGTTAATTTTAGCCATTCTGACTGGTGTGAGGTGGTATCTCATTGAAGTTTTGATTTGGATTTCCCTGATGCCAAGCGATATTGAGCACTTTTTCATGTGTCTGTTGGCCATTTGGATGTCTTCTTTGGAAAAATGTCTGTTCATGTCTTCTGCCCATTTCTTGATTGGATTCTTCGTTCTTTGGGTGTTGAGTTTGATGAGTTCTTTATAGATTTTGGATACTAGCCCTTTATCTGATATGTCATTTGCAAATATCTTCTCCCATTCTGTCAGTTGTCTTTTGGTTTTGTTGACTGTTTCCTTTGCTTTGCAAAAGCTTTTTATCTTGATGAGGTCCCAATAGTTCATTTTTGCCCTTGCTTCCCTTGCCTTTGGCGATGTTTCTAGGAAGAAGTTGCTTCGGCTGAGGTCAAAGAGGTTGCTGTCTGTGTTCTCCTTTAGGATTTTGATGGACTCCTGTCTCACATTGAGGTCTTTCAACCATTTGGAGTCTATTTTTGTGTGTGGTGTAAGGAAATGGTCCAGTTTCATTCTTCTGCATGTGGCTATCCAATTTTCCCAACACCATTTGTTGAAGAGACTGTCTTTGTTCCATTGGACATTCTTTCCTGCTTTGTCGAAGATTAGTTGACCATAGAGTTGAGGGTCCATTTCTGGACTCTCTATTCTGTTCCATTGATCTATGTGTCTGTTTTTGTGCCAGTACCATGCTGTCTTGATGATGACAGCTTTGTAATAGAGCTGGAAGTCCGGAATTGTGATGCCGCCGGCTTTGCTTTTCTTTTTCAACATTCCTCTGGCTATTCGGGGTCTTCTCTGGTTCCATACAAATTTTAGGATCTTCTCTGGTTCCATACAAATTTTAGGATTATTTGTTCCATTTCTTTGAAAAAAGTGGATGGTATTTTGATGGGGATTGCATTGAATGTGTAGATTGCTCTAGGTAGCATTGACATCTTCACAATATTTGTTCTTCCAATCCATGAGCATGGAAGTATTTTCCATTTCTTTGTGTCTTCCTCAATTTCTTTCATGAGTATTTTATAGTTTTCTGAGTAAAGACCCTTTGTCTCTTTGGTTAGATTTATTCCTAGGTATCTTATGGTTTTGGGTGCAATTGTAAATGGGATCGACTCCTTAATTTCTCTTTCTTCTGTCTTGTTGTTGGTGTATAGGAATGCCACTGACTTCTGTGCATTGATTTTATATCCTGCCACTTTACTGAATTCCTGTATGAGTTCTAGCAGTTTGGGGGTGGAGTCTTTTGGGTTTTCCACATAAAGTATCATATCATCTGCAAAGAGTGAGAGTTTGACTTCTTCTTTGCCAATTTGGATGCCTTTGATTTCTTTTTGTTGTCTGATTGCTGTGGCTAGGACTTCTAATACTATGTTGAATAGCAGTGGTGATAGTGGACATCCCTGCCGCGTTCCTGACCTTAGGGGGAAAGCTCTCAGTTTTTCCCCATTGAGAATGATATTGGCTGTAGGTTTTTCATAGATGGCTTTTATGATATTGAGGTATGTACCCTCCATCCCTGTACTCTGAAGAGTTTTGATCAAGAAAGGATGCTGTACTTTGTCAAATGCTTTTTCTGCATCTATTGAGAGGATCATATGATTCTTGTTCTTTCTTTTGTTAATGTATTGAATCACATTGATTAATTTGCGGATGTTGAACCAACCTTGCAGCCCAGGGATAAATCCCACTTGGTCATGGTGAATAATCCTTTTAATGTACTGTTGGATCCTATTGGCTAGTATTTTGGTGAGAATTTTTGCATCCATGTTCATCAGGGATATTGGTCTGTAATTCTCCTTTTTGATGGGGTCTTTGGTTTTGGGATCAAGGTAATGCTGGCCTCATAAAATGAGTTTGGAAGTTTTCCTTCCATTTCTATTTTTTGGAACAGTTTCAGAAGAATAGGTATTAATTCTTCTTGAAATGTTTGGTAGAATTCCCCTGGGAAGCCATCTGGCCCTGGGCTTTTGTTTTTTGGGAGATTTTTGACGACTGCTTCAATTTCCTTAGTGGTTATAGGTCTGTTCAGGTTTTCTATTTCTTCCTGACTCAGTTTTGGTAGTTGATACATCTCTAGGAATGCCTCCATTTCTTCCAGGTTATCTAATTTGCTGGCATAGAGTTGCTCATAATATGTTCTTATAATTGTTTGTATTTCTTTGGTGTTGGTTGTGATCGCTCCTCTTTCATTCATGATTTTGTTGATTTGGGTCATTTCTCTTCTCTTTTTGATCAGTCTGGCCAGGGGTTTATCAATCTTGTTAATTCTTTCAAAGAACCAGCTCCTAGTTTCGTTGATCTGTTCTACTGTTCTTTTAGTTTCTATTTCATTGATTTCTGTTCTGATCTTTATTATTTCTCTTCTCCTGCTGGGTTTAGGCTTTATTTGCTGTTCTTTCTCCAGCTCCTTTAGGTATAGGGTTAGGTTGTGTACTTGAGACCTTTCTTGTTTCTTGAGAAAGGCTTGTATTGCTATATACTTTCCTCTTAGGACTGCCTTTGCTGCATCCCAAAGATTTTGAATAGTTGTGTTTTCATTTTCATTGGTTTCCATGTATTTTTTTTAATTCTTCTTTAATTTCCTGGTTGACCCATTCATTCTTCAGTAGGATGCTCTTTAGCCTCCATGTATTTGAGTTCTTTCCGACTTTCCTCTTGTGATTGAGTTCTAGTTTCAAAGCATTGTGGTCTGAAAATAGGCAGGGAATGATCCCAATCTTTTGGTACCAGTTGAGACCTGATTTATGACCTAGGATGTGATCTATTCTGGAGAATGTTCCATGGGCACTAGAGAAGAATGTGTATTCCGTTGCTTTGGGGTGGAATGTTCTGAATATGTCTGTGAAGTCCATTTGGTCCAGTGTGTCATTTAAAGTCTTTATTTCCTTGTTGATCTTTTGCTTAGATGATCTGTCCATTTCAGTGAGGGGGGTGTTAAAGTCCCCCACTATTATTGTATTGTTGTCGATGTGTTTCTTTGCTTTTGTTATTAATTGGCTTATATGATTGGCTGCTCCCATGTTAGGGGCATAGATATTTACAATTGTTAGATCTTCTTGTTGGGTAGATCCTTTAAGTAGGATATAATGTCCTTCCTCATCTCTTATTACAGTCTTTGGTTTAAAATCTAATTTGTCTGATATAAGGATTGCCACCCCAGCTTTCTTTTGGTGTCCATTAGCATGGTAAATGGTTTTCCACCCCCTCACTTTCAATCTGGGGGTGTCTTTGGGTCTAAAATGAGTCTCTTGCAGACAGCATATCGATGGGTCTTGTTTTTTAATCCAGTCTGATAGCCTGTGTCTTTTGATTGGGGCATTTAGCCCATTTACATTCAGGGTAACTATTGAAAGATAGGAATTTAGTGCCATTGTATTGCCTGTAAGGTGACTGTTACCGTATATTGTCTGTGTTCCTTTCTGGTCTATGTTGCTTTTAGCTCTCTCTTTGCTTAGAGGACCCCTTTCAAGATTTCCTGTAGGGCTGGTTTTGTGTTTGCAAATTCCTTTAGTTTTTGTTTGTCCTGGAAGCTTTTTATCTCTCCTTCAATTTTCAATGACAGCCTAGCTGGATATAGTATTCTTGGCTGCATATTTTTCTCATTTAGTGCACTGAATATATCCTGCCAGTCCTTTCTGGCCTGCCAGGTCTCTGTGGATAGGTCTGTTGCCAATCTCATGTTTCTACCCTTGTAGGTTACATATCTCTTCTCCCGAGCTGCTTTCAGGATTTTCTCTTTGTCTATGAGACTCATAAGTTTTACTATTAGATGTCGGGGTGTTGACCTATTTTTATTGATTTTGAGAGGTGTTCTCTGTGCTTCCTGGATTTTCATGCCTGTTTCCTTCCCCAAATTAGGGAAATTCTCTGCTATAATTTGCTCCATTATACCTTCTGCCCCTCTCTCTTTCTTCTTCTTCTGGGATCCCAATTATCTAATGTTGTTTAGTCTTATGGTATCGCTTATCTCTCGAATTCTACCCTCGTGATCCAGTAGTTGTTTATCTCTCTTTTTCTCAGCTTCTTTATTTTCCATCATTTCATCTTCTATATTACTGATTCTCTCTTCTGCCTCATTTATTCTAGCAGTTAGCGCCCCCATTTTTTATTGCACCTCATTAATAGCCTTTTTGATTTCTACTTGGTTGGATTTTAGTTCTTTTTCTTCTCTAGAAAGGGTTTCTCTAATAACTTCCATATTTTTTTCAAGCCCAGCTAGTATCTTTAAAGTGATGATTCTGAACTCTAGATCTGACATCGTACTAATGTCCGTATTGAGTAGGTTCCTGGCAGTCAGTACTACCTCTTGTTCTTTTTGTTGAGGTGACTTTTTCCATCTTGTCATTTTGTGCAGAGGAGAATAGATTAATGAGAGAACAAAATGCTAGCAGAGTAACCACGTCGCCAGAAAATATACTCTAAACAAATCAGAAAAGACCTGAAGCAGTGGGAAAAGAAAGGGAAAGAGAGAAAAAAGAGAAAGAAAAAAAAGAAAAAGATAAAGATAAAAACAAAAACAAACAAAACAAAACAACAACAACAAACAACAAAAAAAAACCAGAATGTGATCAAATATGATCAGGCTGGTATATAGATCAGTGCCATACACTAGATTTGGGGTGTATTTTGGTCTTTTAGAAGAAAGTGCCTCCCCAAATTTTAAAGAAAGAAAAACTTATATATGTACAAAAATAAGGGTTGATATGATGAAGGGATGGAATATGACTGTAAAGATGGAAATTATAAAAAATTTTATAAAAGGAATTGATAAGAAGTTGTTTGAAAAAAGAAAAGAGGATTTAAAAAAAGAAAAAAGAAAAAAAAAGGGAGAGGATGTGATCAGGCAGGGGAATAGAAAACACCATATACTAGAGATTTAGGGTATATTTTAATCTGTTAGAAGAAACTATCTCAAAATTTTAAAGAGAGAACAACTTCTATATATAAGCCAAAAATACGGGTAACTACTATGAAGGGATAGAATATGACTCTAAAAATGAAAAATAAAAATGTTTTTTTTTTTTACAAAGGGATTGATAAGATGTTGGTTGAAAAAGGGAAAAAGAAAAATTCAAAAAGAAAAAAAAGAAAAAAAGACAGTTAAAAAAAATTAACTTTAAAAGACTAAAGAATCATGGTAAAAAAGCCGTGAATTCTATGTGCAGTAGTCCCCTAGCGCTGGAGTTCTGCCATTCTCATTGATCAGTAAACTTGGTCTTGGCTGGCTGTTCTCGCTGATCTTCTGGGGAGGGGCCTGTTGCCGTGGTTTCCAAATGTCTCTGCCGGAGGCGGAATTGCCCCACCCTTGCCCCCTCCCGGCTAAGTAATCTGCTCGGGTTTGCTCTCCGGGGCTTTTGTTCCCTGCGAGCTTTCCGTACAGCTTTGGAGGCGGAGAGTGAAAATGGCAGCCTCCCAATCTCCGCCCCGGAGGAGCCAAGAACTCAGGGCCCCGCTCCTCAGTGAGCCCCCAGAGAAAAGCCGTCAGTCACTCCCGTCTCCCCGGTCTCTGGCCGCACTCCGTGCTCATCCGGCCTTTGACCGCGTGTTTCTATCTCTGGCACCCAACCCCGGGTGGAGTCTCCAAACCCAGCAGATCCCTGCGGTGCACTCCCGCGCGGCTCCTCCCGGGGGAGGAAGGTGAGTCTCCCCGGATCTACTGCTTGTTGGGTCCCTGCTAGAGAAGCAGGGGCCCGACTGTGCCGCAGATCAGTTTATGGCCACCCCGAGCTGAGCGCCCGCGCCTGGGCTCCGCCTCTGCAGCCGGCTTCCCTGCTCCAATACCTGGGAGCTCTGCCACACTCAGGCACCCCCGGTCTTTCTGTGACCCCGAGGGTCCTGAGACCACACTGTCCCAGAAGGTTCCACCCCCCGCTTAGCCACCAGAGTGACGTCCTTCGGCCGAGCAGACTTTTAAAAGTTCCGATTTTGTGCTCCGCGGCTCTATCACTTGCCAGAAGCGGCAGACGGAGGCCCCTCCCCCGCCGTCTATCCTCCCGAATATCACCTCGGATTCACTTCTCCGCACGTCCTACCTTCCAGAAAGTGGTCGCTTTTCTGATGAGAGAGTTGTTGCTATTCCTTTCTTCGATCTCCTGTTGGGTTTGTAGGTGTTCAGAATGGTTTGATCCCTATCCAGCTGAATTCCTGAGAGGAGATGAAATCCAGGTCTCCTACTCCTCCACCATCTTGCTCCGCCCCCCGAGAAAAAGAATAATTAAAAAAAAAAAATTACGGGGCGCCTGGGTGGCTCAGTCGTTAAGCGTCTGCCTTCGGCTCAGGTCACGATCCCAGGGTCCTGGGATCGAGCCCCGCATCAGGCTCCCTGCTCTGCGGGAAGCCTGCTTCTCTCTCTCCCCCTCCCCCTGCTTGTGTTCCCTCTCTCGCTGTGTGTCTCTCTCTGTCAAATAAATAAAAAAAAATAAAATCTTTAAAAAAAAAATTACATCTTTCATGGGCAGCTGGCTGGTTCAGTCAGTAGAGCATACAACTCTTGATATCAAGGTTATGAGTTTGAGCCCCACGTTGGGTGTAGAGATTATTTAAAAATTAAATCTTAAAAATATAATATTTTTCATTATATTTCTTTTAGAATATCTCCTAAGTGTTATTTTAAATATTGGAATGTATGCTGGGTGGACAGAAAGTAATGGTCACCACACTTAGTAAGTATAACTAGAAATTCGGGAGTCAAAGTTAGTATTACTTCAACTTCTTTACTCAGTAGCTGAGATTTAATATTAGTTACTTGGTCTTCTTAGGCCTTAGTTTCCTTATTTGTAAAATCAGTATAATGATATCTACTGCATCAGTTTTTTGTTGTTGTTTTTTTTTTTTTCATTAGAAATAAGGATGATGATCTAGAAAATACACTTAGTTTAGTGCCTGGTACACAGTATAAAGCAAAGAATGTAACATCCATTATCATTAATAACCTTTCACCTCTGCTAGACACCCTGAAAATTTGGGCTCAAGCCAACAATGGTTGTACTTCAGGATACTCCTCTACTAAAATACCTGCTAATCCATTTGTGGATAATGTTGCAATGACAAAAGTCACAGTATATTCTGGGTTCTGCTGCTCTCTATTGCAAGCCTAGGACATATTATTGGTGTTTGCGTTGCTAGTGCCAGTGCTGCTACCCTTAAAAAAGAGATTTACATAAGTGTATTATTTGATATTGCAGATGGAGGATGATTCCCTATTTAAGTTATGTTTGTGTTAGTGGGGAGACAGGTAATTAATTTGAGTGTCACAGTGGACAAAAGGACCAAAAAGTGTTTCAGAAAAACAAAATACTTGAAGAGTCCTGGAAAAGAGACTTGGAATGAATGTCTCTTTGTGTAAAAGTATTACTTAGCAACATATAAAAGGAATCATTTTGAAAATGCACAATATCACTAAGGGCCATATAGAATGCACACTGTGTCTGCACATAACAAAGTGTACTAGAAAATATTTAGTCAACTTGATCAGCATATGCAATATATCATATTGAGAACCCAACCTAAATCTTATTGTTTACCTACATGCAGTTATATTTAGCAGTTTCACCTGAGGTTATTTGGGAAGGTACTGGTAGAACTACTAAAATTTTACTGTTTTCTCCACAAAATAATACATCTTTTTAAAATCTTTATTTCCTAAGTTGCTCATTCAAATTCAGTTTATGCTCATTTTGCGTAGAGAATGACTGTCCTGACCCTATAGGAGCACAGGAAGCCTGGGAAGTGTCTGGATAGATGTCTGTCCTGATACGTCACTAAGTTCTTCTGACCCTGAAAGAGAGCCAAGTTATTACTCTAAGAAAGGAAGAGTATCCATTAGGGTTTGCTACTCGGTCACTCATTGGTCCAGCTTCATTCTGGGACTGTTCTAATTAGAAAAAAGAAGGACAATGCAAAACTAAGACTGTTGCTGCTCTGAAATCCTTCAAAGTTTAGAAAGATGCTCTTCTAAAGATTAATGCTAGCTCCACTTCTCAGTGGTCAATTTGGAGAAACAGACCAAAGTTGGCTTCTGTTATTTCTAATACGGCATAAACCTTTACGCCCAAAAGGTTTGGGAAGAAGCATTAAGTACACACCAACAACATAATTCCTATTAGCTCCTCATAGGACACTTGGAGTCTCATGTGTAAAACATTTTTTATTTTTCCCATCAAGTACATATGGAAATTACCTTGGATTTTCATCATTAATTTTCCTATTAATCTGGTCTCTTAGACTCTTATGTTCTCCAGGAAATCCTCTTTCTTTTTCTACTCTTTTGTTCCTCTTCCAGGTCCTAAACCACAGATAGCATCACATCTTTAAGCCTTTATGACTTGCTGGCTAAGACTTAAGGACTTCGGAATCTTCAGAGTAAAACACCTACAGGCAATTATTTGTATTTTCCTAACAGCGATAAATTCTCAGAGTATAACTTCAATTCCTTTAACAAAATATCTCTTTACCCAACTTACAAAAGAGACTCTCCATATATAGTAAGTGAACACAAAGGAAAAAAAAAAAAAAAAACTTGGATGACAGGAAAAGAAAATCTTGTATGGCCTATATATACATTCTCTTTCTGACCCTCAAAGTTAATTATTTCTCTCTAAATGCATCTGTAAAACCAATTTATTTGAAAAACCTTGATAAAAGACATTATAAGTGATATGTTCAGGTGACTGACTCAAAACTTTCTACCCCTTACAGTATTGATAATTTTGATGGATAAAAAGATGTGCTAGATAGAGGTCAAATTTAGGTGGATTCAAGCCTATAAAAAAAAAGCCAAATTTCATTTTTGAGTAGATAGAATGGCCTCACTGGCCTTAAAAGTCACTACAGTTTTATATGAAGCTTGGCAAATTTCCAGTCCTCTGATAGGGACTCATGCATAGGCATAGAGTACAAAGGCCCTGTGCAGGTCGAGATGATCTCAGTATTTATGTTTTGGCACCAACAGTCCATGAAAAATAAATGGCTTATCTTAGCAGGTCCTTCATATTTTTAATAAGTCATTTCACTTCAGCTATATTTCAGATTAAGAGCTATTAAGATCTTTAGTATACCTAAGATGCTTGCATTCAAGTTAATTTCTACATCATTAATTCACTATGTCTGTTTTGTTTTAAATTACTGTGTTTGTGGATAGAGATGTTTATTTCATTAGAAGGTTAAAAACATTTTCCCTAGAAATGATTGTCTGAGTAAAGCCACTTGGTCCTCTTTCTTAATCAGAGTTGGTCACACCTGATAGACTTTAGGATCTTCTTAAAAGCTTCAGAAGTCTGGAGAAACCCAACTGAAATTTTTGTTCTTGTGTTTGTTGTTGTCATCGTTGTTGTTTTGCTTGTTTATTTTGTTTTCATGTAGTCTAAGCCAAATTGTAAAGATCTGCCCCTCCACATGCACTGTCTATTCTTTCATTTTTTTTCCTCATAGACACACTATACTTTCTTTCAAACTAAAAAGATTTCATTAACTTCCATTCCCCACAAACATAAATTGCTACTCTCCCCATCATACAAAGTCACATAAAACCTGCAAATATGAGATACTTGGTTGCCCGTATTGAGGCTTCCCCAGTCATTCCTAGCCCTGAAGTATCCATTCAGTCTGCAATATTGGCCTTTATTGAGGAACTGCGAAAATTGAGATACTTGCTAAGAATTAGAGAACAAAGAAGAAAACACACACGTACACATGCTAATATGAATGACTATTTCATTCTCCTCAAGAAGCTTGCAATCAAGTAGGACGGGTAAGAAAAAGTTTAAAGAATGATGTGAGGAAATTTTTCTTAAAGGATCTTAGAAAATCTATAAGAACCCTACTGCTCAGTGTTGTTTTCAGACCAACAGTGTTTGTATCCCTTGGTAACTTGTTAGAAATGAAGAATCTTAGGGCCCACCCCAAGTCTAGTTAATCAAAATTTGCATTTTAATAATATCCATGGTTAATCCTATGCAGATTAAAGTTTGAGAAGATTTGCAAGTCTGTAGTTAGAAACAGAGACTATCTCAGTCCATTCAGGCTGCTCTAACAAAATACCACAGACTGGGTAGTTTACTCTCACAGCTCTGGAGGCTAGGAGGTCTAAGACCAAGGCACCAGCATGGTTACATTCTGTGAGAGCCCTCTTCCTGGTTCATAGCCAGTGCCTCCTTGTCTTCTACCACTTAAGGCAGAAAAGGCAAGGGATCTCTGAGGGTTCTCAAAAAGAACACTAATCCCATTCCCATGGGCTCTACCCTCATGACCTTAACACTTTGCAAAACCATAATCTTAGGGTGTTAGAATTTCAACACATCAGTTCGGTAGGGGAGGACACAAATAATTCAGACTATAGCAGATATATCCAGAATTATTATCCAGATCTATTCTCTACTTGCTTTAATTCTCTACTACTCTAATAGTTCTATCTCAGACTGGTCATAATAGAAATCAGATTTGAGAAATGGTGGTCACTGGGATTCTTTTCATCTGCCTGTATTGAGATATAAGAATTTTTTTCTTACTCTGTAATATTAAATACTGTGAATTTGGAGTTTTTCTCAGAAGCTTTCTTTTTGCTACTGTAGCAGAGAAAACCGAGTGCTGTGGAAAATAAAAAGCCTTCAATTAATATAAAAAAGGACATCGTAGCTGCTAAAATTGTGTGAGTTGATGGAGGGAGCTGTGAGGATATGCTCTTATCATTAATTTTGTATAAAAGTTGGAATTTCTAATAAGCCACAATTATGCTTTCTATATTCATGTGTCAGGATAATACTCATATAGAGATGTGTATGTGTAAGCATATATATATTTTAAAGCAACAAAGAAAATCTTTTATATTGAGAAGATTTTTTATTCTAATTTGAAAATTTTTTCTGTGTATTATTAACAAATAAGAACTGAGCCAAGTCCTACTTGAGGAAGAGGTTATGTCATTGATAGGAACTAGTTACCAAAAACATGCACATTTCCTTTTAAGTCCATATACTAACAATTTGAATAACTGATAATAGTCACCACACCTAGCAAAATTTATCCTACTCATCCTTTTGATCTGGGTTTTGATCTACATACGTGTCTGAAGTGAACTTAATAATCATATTTCATAGATCTAGATCTCCCTAGGTAACTATACAAAACAAAGATGCTACTAGAAAATCTGCCTTCTTACTCGATTCTAAATTCAATCCAAAACATATGCTCAGCACATAAATGATCCAAGTATTGGCTTAAGTAATTAAGATACCAAAATTAATAATACAGTGGTTCTGTCCTGAAGAAAACTATTAAAGGAAACAAGTATATTCAATTAATTATTACACAAAAAAAGGCTACTACAAATTCTTTGAGACTAAAATTATCAATTTCCTATGAGAAAATAGGAAATTCTTGACAGAGAAGATGACAGTTAATGAGTGTCTTGAAGGTTTGGCAGGATATCAAAAGTTAGAAAAGAGAGGAAAAGACTTTTCTATTCATTAACTTGACAAAGCCCAAGAACTGCGAGCAATCATGGCACATGTAGGACACGGCAAAATTCTGAAGTTAGCAGTGGGAATAGTGTGTTAAAAGGAGTGATAAGGAAAAAGGAGAAGAAAACAATGCTGAAAATGGGTGGGTGGGTTTAAGGAGCATGATGTTATAATAAGAAATATGTGTTTGGTCTTTGTCCCTGTACCTGGCACAGAGCTCCTAAAAACCTTGGAATTTTCTAAGTGATAAGTGCAATAATGGTGAAAGGGTAGTTTTTTAAAATTCATAACAAGCTCCTTTCATCCACACTCAAATTTATGTTAATGAAGTGACTTTTGAAAAGCCCCAGAAATGAGGGTTTATTACGAGGGGAACTATGTGATTATAGGGTTGAACCTTCAGCCCCATCACCCAACTCCAGGGAGGGGAAAAGGGCTAGAGGTTGAATAAATCATCAGTAACAATGATTCAATCAATTAGGCCTATGTGATGAAGCCTCTCTAAGAAACTCTTACTGAAGGGGTTCAGAGAACTTCTGGGTTGCCAAACATGTATAGTGTTAGGTGAGCCGCACTCCTGGAAAGGGTTTGGAGTCCTCTGCACCCCTTCCCATACACCTCACCCTATGTGTCTCTTCCATTTGGCTGCTCCTGAGTCATATAACCTTTTATAATAAACTGCTTATCTAGTAAGTAAAGTTTTAGGAAATTATGAAGAGGTGGTAGGAACTTATGGTTTAAATAGCCATTAAATAGCTAGTTGGTCAGAAGCACAGGTGGCAACCTGGACTTGTTATTGGTGTCTGAAGTAAGGGGCAATCTTAACCTCTAGGGTCTGCTCTAATTCTGGCAGTTAGTGTCCAAATTGAGTTAAATTCTAAAATACCCAGTGGATGTCCACCAAAAATTGGAGAATTGCTTAGTGTGAAAAACCCAACATATCCGGTGTCAGACTACTGAGTGTGGTAATAATAGAAACCAGAGTAGGAAATAGTTTTTCCTTTCAGGGAAAAAAGCCCTACAAATAAGTAACTATGTCAAATGCTGTTGTGATAGTTGAAGCAAGATATAAGAATGTACTTTATTTAAAGAGGTTAAATAGGAAATGGAGAGAAATTGGAGACAGTGAGGATAAATGTTTTTTTCAAGGAGTTTAGCTATAAAGGGAAAGAGAAAAACAGTGATAGCTGAAGGATAAAATGGGTTTAAAATAATTTACTGTGGTTTGTTATTGTGAGACATAAAGATATGTTTGTTTTCTGATAGGAATAATTCAGTAAGAAAGGAAATAATGATGATGTCTTTGAGGGCATGATAAAGAATGAGGAGCTTGGTAGTTCATTCTCAGAAAAAGAACATAGGCTATAGTAAATGGGCCCAGATAGGTATTGTTGGGTAAATCATAATAGGAAGAGCTAGTGAGAATGGAAATTCTTATAATTGCTTCAGTTTTTCTTGTGAATTAGAATAAAATTGTATGAGCTTATAATGAGGATGAGGATATTGTAGGAAATGATACCTTTTAGAAATGAACAAAAACCAAGAAGTCCTCTTTCATGTTTCACAGAAAAGACAATAGACTAAGCATCAGAATCCTCTCTGGGGGATTAATTATTAATGTGACACTAGTAACATTATTGTATGTTATTTTGAGGTAAAGTGCGACTGACTAAACCAAGAGTGGGTAAGCCATTAGATATAAGTAGGTTGTGTGGCATAAACAAGAACTGCAAAAGGTTAGAAAGGCTGGAGTGGAATGCTCCAAATGATTGACAACAGCATAAAGTTAGCTAAAAAGGGAATAAAGTTCATGCGGAGGATGATAAGAGGTGAATAAAAAGTATTTGTGTCACTGGATTTAAACTTATATTTGAATTAAACATTTGCTGTCAGTGGAGTAATAGAGTGTGATTTGGAAAAGCATTGATATGATAATGGAACGGCTGGGTAAGATGGAAGGCAAGATCATTGGAGGAAATTTGATCATGTAACTGAAAGGAGTACAATTGACATGGATATTGAAATTATCAAGAGCAATAACAGGCGTATTATTGGAGAGACGGATAATGACCCAGGAAATAAAATATTCAGGGAGGGAAGAGGAGAGATTAGGTGAGTTGCAGATGACTACAAGGAGTAGTACCAGAAGATAGAGTGCATATGACATGAGAGTGAAACTAGAGAAAGATGAAGGAAATATTTACAAGCGCTTAAAGAGTAAGGAGGCTTTCATTACTGACCTTGAATTTAAGGTAGCACAATGAAGGTTAAGGAAATGGAGGGATGTAGCAGATGGGGAAGAGAAGAATATGTATAGGATCATGAGAATTATAGTCCAGAATGTAAAGTATGACCTCTGGTCCTGTGCTTCCTGTTGTACAGGAAAAGGAATGACAAGAGTAAATCCTGTAGATGTCAAGAGAGAAGGCAAGATTGGAGAAGTCTTGTCAAAACTGAGGATGAATTCTGGGGCCCCCCACCTAATGTTGCTGATGAAGGTTTGGGTTCGAATAGAGGGTTATTATTACTTCTAAAATCAGTTCAAAAGGACACAGGGATCTTAGCATGAAAAACACTTCTTTTAAGTTTAAGAAAACAGAAAAATCTTTCTAGGACTCTGTAGTAGACAAAGATGATTTAACAGGCACAAATCATAAAATGAAAAAGTGAAAATATGTGCCTTACCCTAGTCTTCAAAATTCAGTACTTAAACAAGTAAAAAGATAATATGCAGGCTGAGAGAAGACATTTGCAATATTTATGACCACCAAAGTTCTCACAGAGTATTTAAAGAATTCTGACAAAGGTATAAAAAAATTATAAACTTCAGAAAAATAGTAGAAAATATAAATAGGCAATAAAATTAAGGTATCTGAGGGGGGGAAATGTTGAAGTTCTTTAGAAAACAAAATTAAAACCACAAGCAATAAGAGACCAATTTATAGCCCAAACCCTCTGTTTGAGTAAGTATAAAAGTTTCACAATACTAAATGTTGTAAGGATCTGGACCAAGTGTAAACCTTTTTTATGGTGAAAATAAAATGAGTACAATCATTTTCAAAATATGTCTGCAATATCTAGTAAAGTTAAAGGTCCCAGTTCCCATGACTCTAAAATCCTCCTCTACATATATATTTTTGAGAAACTCTGGCTCATACACATGAAGCAGCATTGTTTATGAGAGCAAGGATTTGGGGAGTCTCTCCAAATTGGTTCATCTCCAGAAGGCCTTGAATACCAGTGATCTAAAATCTCCTCTAAAATACAGTTTGCTAATTGTTCCAGGTGTAAAGAAAAACAGCTTTCTCAGTATAATCTTAATTAGGCCATCCAACAATCTGTCTACTTTATCTGAAACTATCCAATATATCAACATTCACTTGTCCTCAACTGTTACTCCCACATCTATTCCTCCCTCAAAGAAACTCCCACCTCACTATGTTCCCTCTTTTTATCATTTTGCTTCTCTCAGCATGTTTCTGTCTCCTCCATCACCGTGTTCTGACCCTCCTTGCTTTTACACACCCCTCCTCAAACCTGTTCCTATTTTTCCACTCCCCAGTTGCTCAAAGTTATTCAAGATCTTGGTCCTGCTCCCCTACTATTCAGACCCAGGGAAGGAAAGTTAAATGACTTCAATGCCTTCTCCTCAACTAATTAATTTTAAGCCTTGGTCTGTATCTGATCTACATGTAACAATAAAGGACCCCCCTGACCCACCAACAGGGAAGGATTTTCTATAAAATTGAGGGATAGGAGAACATTTCCATCAAAAGCTGATATGAATTCCAAAATACAAATCTGTGGGACAATTATTTCCATAAACCCTGGATAGCCTCTCCAGAGACCGATTTTTTTTATGGGAATTGTGCCTATTTATATCTATTGGACTGGATCCTATTTATAGCTAATCTTATTAGCCCTCATCAGTCTTCAACCAGACTATTTTCTTAACTACTCTGTGACCTCGGATTTTTCCAGGCACTAGGTGATCCAAAAGGTCTATAAAAATCTGTTTCACCTACAAGCTTAGGTGTAAAATTCCAACACTAAAAGCCATCTGTGAACTACTTTTCTCATCATGTTCCTAAGAGAGAAGAGGCTAAAGCATTGGGAGCAAACCTAAAAGACTTGACTGCCATTGCAGATCATTTTTGGGCAGCTTTTGTGCTTATAGGTGTTGCTATGAGCTATAAGTTCACTGGAAATCCTGCGATTTACATACTTTGCTCTGGGAAATTATCAGGACTCTGGACAATCTTACCACAAATAATCAACATCATTGCCAAAGTCCTACAGGAACTCTAGTGAATGGTCCTCTATAATCATACAGTATTAGACGTGATTCTGGCTTCTTAAGGATACACTTGTGCAGTGATTATGGTGACTGCTCTGTATATGTTCCCTGAAAACTCTGATGTGTATGCCACCAGTGAATATATTCAGGAAATTTATTGCATCACTGCTACCATTCTCACTCTATTATCTAAGAACACTTTGGGCCCAATATTCTGAATTCTCCTGACTGGCTCCCCTCAAATCTCTAATCTTTTTACTCTTACTCAGATTTCAATACTCATTATTTTTATTCATTTTTTGTGTGTATGATGTGCTTCTCCCCAGCTTTACTGAAGTATAATTGACCAATAAAAATATAAGATATTTAAAGCATACAATGTGATGGCTCAGCAACTGCTTTTCTATTTTGCTTCTAGGAATTGAGCTTTTTTTTCTTTTCTTTTCTTTTTAAGATTTTATTTATTTGACAGAGAGAGACACAGTGAGAGAGGGAACATAAGCAGGGGAGTGGGAGAGGGAGAAGCAGGCTTCCCGCTGAGCAGGGAGCCCGATGTGGGGGCTTGATCCAAGGACCCTGGGACCATGACCTGAGCCGAAGGCAGACGCTTAACGACTAAGCCACCCAGGTGCCCCTTTTTCTTTTCTTTTTCCACAAATAAATGATACCATAAAGTATTTGCCTTCCTCTGTCTGGCTTATTTTACTTAGCATAGTGCCCTCCAAGTTTATCCTGAACCATGTTGTCCCAAATGACAGGATTTCCTTTTTTTTTTTTTTTTAAGACTGAATAATGCTCCATCGTGTACACAAACACACTCCCGATATTCCTTCCCATTTGTCTATTGATGGAAACCTAGATTGTATTATTTTCATATTATGGCTACTGTGAATAATGCTGTGAACATGGGAATACACATACTTCTTTGGGATAATGATTTTGTTTCCTTTGAAAATATATTCAGAAGTAGAATTGCTGGATCATATGATGATCCCATTTTTAACTTCTTGAGGAACCTCTACTATTTTCTATAGTGACTCTACCAGTTTACATTCCCAGGAGTATGCAAGGGTTCCCTTTTCTTCTTCACATTCTCACGAGCATTTGTTCTCTCTTATCTTTTTGATAATAGACATCTTAACAGGTGAGGTGGTATCTCATTGTGGTTTTGACTTGCATTTCCCTGATAATGAGTGATGTTAAACAACCTTTCATTTATTTGTATGTTTTCATTGTATATTTTGGGTATTATCCACTTATGTGGCTTGCAAATATTATCTCCCATTCCATAGCTTACCTTTTCATTTTCCTGATTGTTTCCTTTAGGCTGCAGAATATTTTTAGCTTGAGGTAGTTCTGCTTGTTTATTTTTGCTGTTGTTGCCTTCCTTTTTGTTGTCAAATCCAGAAAATCCTCAGCAAGACTAGGAAATTACCCCCTGTGTTTTCACGGAAATTACCCCCTATGTTTTCTTCCAGGTATTTTATGGCTTCAGGTCTTACATTTAAGTCCTTAATCCATTTCAAGTTAATTTTTGTGGCTAGTATAAGACAGGGGTCCCATTTGATTCATTTGCATGCTACTTTCCAGTTTTCCTAGCACCACTTACGGAAGAAACTACCAGTATCCTAATATTCTTGGTTCCTTTATTGAAAATTAATTGACCATATGCATGGGTTCATTTCTAGGCTCCCTATTCTGTTCATTAGTTCTGTGTGTCTTTTTAATGGCAATACCATATTTCACTTACTATAGTTTTGTAATAATGCTTGAAATAAGGAAATGTGATGCCTCCAGCCTCATTCTGCTTTCCTAACATTGCTTTGGCTCTTTGGAATCTTTTGCAATCCATACAAACTTTAGGAATATTTTTTCTATTTCTCTGAAAAACACCATTGGAATTTTCATAGGGATTTCTTTGGGTGGTATGGACATTTTAACAATATACTTCCAATCCATAAGCCTGAAATACTTCTGTATTTATTTGTGTACTCTTCTATTTCTTCATCATTGCCTTACAGTTTTCAGTGTACAGATGTTCCCCCTCCTTGGTTAAATTTATACCTATTTTATTCTTTGTGATATTATTGCAGATGGGATTGTTTTCCTAAATTCTTTTTTGGATAATTTATTGTTACTATATTAGAAACACAGCTGATGTTTTTATATTGATTTTGTATACTGTAACTTTACTGAAATTGTTGATTAGTTCCAACAGTTTTTTGGTGGAGACTTCAGGGTTTTCTGGATATGATTTGAGTTGAATCCTATAAATGTCAGTTACAATCAGGGTAGTTGACACTGTTGTCAGAAAACAAAAATAATTTACTTCTTCCTTTTCCGTTTGAATGCCTTTCTTTTTCTTGCCTAATTAATCTGCCAAGGAATTTTAACACTATGTTTAAAAGAAGTGGTAAGTGGGGGCGCCTGGGTGGCTCAGTTGGTTAAGCGACTGCCTTCGGCTCAGGTCATGATCCTGGAGTCCCGGGATCAAGTCCCACATCGGGCTCCCTGCTCAGCAGGGGGTCTGCTTCTCCCTCTGCCCTCTTCCCTCTCGTGCTCTCTGTCTCTCATTCTGTCTCTCTCAAATAAATAAATAAAATCTTTAAAAAAAAAAAAAAAGAAGTGGTAAGTGGCATATAGTTTTTCAAGTAGTCTATTATAATCCTTTGTATTTCTGTGGTGTTGGCTTTTATTTCTCTTTCACTTCTGATTTTATTCATGTCCTCTCTTTTTCTTATGAGTCTGGCTAAAGGTTTATCAATTTTCTTTATCTTTTTAAAGAGTCAGCTCTTGGTTTCATTATCTTTTGGGTTTTTTTAGTCTCTATTGTATCCACTCTGATCTTTATTATTTCCTTCTCTCTACCAACCTTGGGCTTTGTTCTTCTTTTTCTGGTTCCTTTAGGTAAGGTTAGATTGTTTGATATTTCCCTTGTTTCTTGAGGTTGGCTCAAGATATTTGCTGTAAATTTCTTAGAACTGCTTTCGTTGAGTCCCAAAGATTTTGGACTATTATGTTTCATTTGTCTCCATCTGTTTTTATTTCCTCTTTGATTTCTTTGTTGACCCATATGCTGTTTAGTAGCGTGTTGTTTAGCCTCCACATGTTTGTTTTTTCCAGTTTTTTTTCTTGTGATTGATTTCTAGTCTCATACTATTATGGTTGGACAAAATGTGTCATATGATTGCAATCTTCTTAAATTTATTGACACTTGTTTTTTGGCCTAATGTGATCTATCCTGGAGAATGTTCCATGTACACTTGAAAAGAGTTCTTCTGTTGTTTTTAGATGGAATGTTCTATATTTATCTGTCAAGTCTACCTGTTCTAATGTGTCATTCAAAGATACTTTTTCCTTATTGATTTTCTGCCTGGATGATCTACCCATTGATGTAAGTAAGATGAGAAAGTCCCCTACCTACTATTGTATACTTGTCAATTTCTCCCTTTATGTCTGTTAATATTTTCTTTATATATTTAGCTGTTCCAACGTTGGATGCTTACATGTTTATAATTGTTATATCCTCTTGTTGGATTGACTCTTTTACCACCAGGTAACACCTTTTTTTGTCTCTTAATACAGTCTTTGTTTTAAAATCTATTTTGTCTGATATAAGCATCACTGCTCTGGCTTTTTTTTTTTTGCTTCTATTTCATGGCATATATTTTTCCATTCTTTCAGTATGTATATGCTTGTAGGTCTGCAGCGAGTCTCTTGTAGGCAACATAAAAATGGGTCTTTTTAAAAAAAATCTATTCTCCCACCCTATGTCTTTTGATTGGAGCATTCAGACAATTTACATTTTAATGTTTTGTTCATTGTTTTCTAGTTCTTTTTGTAGTTGTTCTTTATTCCTTTCTTCTCTTGCTCTCTCCCCTTGTGATTGGTGACTTTCTGTAACGTTATGCTTGGCTTTCTTTCTCTTTATTTTTTCTGTATCTATTAAAGGGTTTGAGTTTGTGGCACCATGAGGTTCATAGCTAGGATCCTAAGTATATAGCAGTCTATAGTAAGTTAGTGATCACTTAGGTTTGAACAGATTCTAAAACAACTTTTTTACTCCCTCCACATTTTATGTGTATGTTTTCATATTTGATATCTTTTTATCCATCATTTGCTTCTGCTATGGCTTCTTTTAAGCAGAAAAGAAAAGTCCCTTTAACATTTCTTATAAGGCTAGTGTAGTGGTGATGAATTCCCTTAACGTTTGTTTGGGAAATTCTTTGTCTTTCCTTCAATTTTGAATGACAAACTTGCCAAGTACAGTATTTTTGTTTGTAGGTTTTTCCTTTCAGCTCTTTGAATATAGCACACCACTCCTTCTTGCCTGCAAAGTATCTGCTGAAAAATCAGCTGATAGCCTTATGAGGTGTCCCTTGTACATAATGCTTTGCTCTTTCAGCTGCTTTTATAATTCTCTCTGTATCTTTAACCTTTGGCATTTTAATGATTATGTGTGTTGGCATGGATTGCCTTGAGTTCATCTTTTTGGAATTTTCTGTGTTTCCTCAACCTGATGTCTGGTTCTTTTGCCAGGTTAGGGAAGTTTTTAGCTTTTCTTTCCTCAATACATTTTCTCCCCTTTATCTTCTCCTTCTGGGACCCCTGTAATGTGAATGTTCACTTGATGTCCAAGAGATCCCTTAAGCTGTCCTCATGTTTTGATTCTTTTTCTTTTTGCTATTCAGCTTTGGTGCTTTCCATTACCCTATCTTCCATATCACTGATTGGTTCTTCTGCATCTGCTCACCTATTGTTGTATTTTTCATTTCAGTAATTGCATTTTTTTTAAAGATTTTATTTATTTATTTGACAGAGAGAGACAGAGAGAGAACACAAGCAGGGGAAGTGGGAGAGGGAGAAGCAGGCTTCCCACGGAGCAGGGAGCCCGATGTGGGGCTCATTCAGGACCTGAGCCAAAGGCAGATGCTTAATGACTGAGCCACCCAGGTGCCCTCAGTAACTGCATTCTTCAACTCTGATTCTTTCTGTATTTTCTATTTCTTTGTTGAGGTTCTCACTGAGTTCTTCCGCTTTTCTCTCCAGTTGCATAAACATCTTTATGATCATTAAAGTTTTTTTTTTTTTAAGATTTTATTTATTTGAGAGAGAGAGAGTGAGAGAGAGAGGGAGCACAAGTAGGGGGAGCTACAGGCAGAGGGAGAGGGAGAAGCAGACTCCCTGCTGAGGAGGGAGCCCAATGTGGTACTCGATCCTGGGACCCTAGGATCATGACCTGAGCCAAAGGCAGTCAATTAAGTGACTGAGCCACCCAGACGTCCTATCATTAAAGTTTTTATAAAGCATATTGCTTACCTATGTTTCATTTTTTGTCTTGTTCTTTTGTTTGGAGCATATTCTTGTCTCCACATTTTGTTTGACTTTCTCTATTTGTTTGTGTGAATTAGGCAGAACAGCTATGTCTCCTAAACTTGAAGAAATGATCTTATGTATGGTCATCCCTTGTGTAGACAATGTGTGCCTGGTGACTTTGGCTGGCTGGCAATAGCTGAGGGTCCCTGGGCACTCCATGCTGGAGCTGCCCAGTTGGGATGGCCAGAGCTGAAGTGGGTGTGGATTGGGGTGGTCTTGGGACTCTGTGCAGAGAGTAGTACCCTGGCAGGATGGCTGAAGTTGAAGTGGGTGCAAGTGGGGGTGTCTTAGGTACTTGGCTTGGGCCAGGGTATCCTAAGGTGACTTGCACAGGCAACATATTGTGGGGGTGGGGATTGGATCCAAGCCAGGGTGTGGGTCGGTCAGGATGGTCTCTCAGCTCTCTGTGCAGAGAGCACCTTGGCAGAAGTGGACGCAAGCTGGGGTGTCTTGGGGAGCTTGGTATGTGCCAGGCTGGGGGTTCCCAGGGTGCTCCATGCAAGGGGCACCCAGTCGCTGAAGCAGGTATAAGCCGGAGGTTTCAGAGTGCTCTGCACTGGGGTTGCCCTAGCAAGCCAGTGAAATGGAGGTGAAATGGGGACAGTCTGGGATGTTCCAGAATGCATGATGGCTGGAGCTGTAGTGACCACTGACCAGGGGGATCAGGTGTGTGCTGTTCTGTGGCTGCTTTAGTAGGATGGCAGGGGCTGGTGTGAGTTAGGGGCCCCTGGTTAACTGAGGCAGTTGGCCGACTTCGGTACTTGGAACCTGCCTCCATCCATGCTAATAGTGTGGAGGGGGGGACATAAAATGTGGTGGCCAGCCATCTGACCTGGAGAGAGTTCCAACAGCTTGCCCACCATTTGGAGGAGTTCTAGGGCTGGCTCTTTTGAGCCAGGGCTTTTTTTCCCCTGCCTTAGAGAATCTGGTACTCCTTGAGGAGACAAGCTGGTTATGGTGCCAGATTCTGTTCCCATCTACAATGTCAAGGTGGAGGGGAACATAAAGCCACAGCACTCAAAACTCCAACCTGGAAGTTCCCCTGCCATTTGGTGGGGTTCTAAGGCTGGATCTTTTATATACTAGTTGCCTTTTTAAAAGGTGGCTTTTCTTTTGTGCCCAGGGCACAGGAATCTGCTCATGATTCCTCACTACTATCCCTCCCCACTGCAGTTGGCAGCATTGTGGTAGCAGTTCCCTTTGTTACTGTGTCTACTTTTCTCTTGCTGTTCTCTATGTGGTTTATCTTTTGTTGTGCAGAAGCTGTTCAGTCAGGTGGTCTTTGAAAGGAATTACTCTATAAATAGGTGTAGATTGGGTGTGTCTGTGGAGGAGGTAAATTCAGGGCCTTTCTACATTGCCATCTTGAACCAGAACTCTCGCAAAGTATAAAGAAATAGTTAGGACCTGGAAATTACATAGTTCACCTGGGGCTATAGAGCGAGGTTGTGGGGAGAGAGGAGGTATTTCCCTCCTTTTAGATACTCAACATTTAGTACCACAGATCCTTGCCTTAGGCCCAGGTGAAAACTTTTATCTTAGGTGCAAACAGTTGACACTTCTCTCTTTATGGTAAATCAGTATTAATAAAAAAATCAAGATCAGCTCTGGCAAAGCATTTGTTATTTGGGAATTATTGGAGCTTGAGTAAAACAAAAATAACAATTTAAGGGCACTTATTTTATAGATGATAAAATGTAAGCTCCTAAAACAAATGAACTTATTGTATTTAATACCTTGTCCTTAGCATTTATCACTTTACAGTGGCATATTACTATGTGCTCAACAAAAATATTTTACAGAGGCCAAAATAATATAACTTTTTAGTGTCAGGGTTGGTACTATAATGCAAGTCTCCTAACTTTAAAAAAAATCTTTTTTGGGGGGCACCTGGGTGGCTCAGATGGTTAAGCGTCTGCCTTCGGCTCAGGTCATGATCTCAGGGTCCTGGGATCAAGTCCCGCATCGGGCTCCCTGTTCCTTGGGAACCTGCTTCTCCCTCTGCCTCTCTCTCTCTCTCTCTGTCTCTCATGAATAAATAAATAAAATCTTAAAATAAAATTTTTTTTTAATTTAGGAGACTAAATTTCTTTAAATCTGAGCGCTCAGGCTCTCTTGTAGTCTTGAGTCTGGCTGTAAGAATCATGTGGAAGACAGATTATTATGAATCTTTTGTCATTATCTTTTTTTAAAAAAAAATTAGAGAGAGAGCATGAGCAGGGGGAAGGGCAGAGGGAGAAGCAGACTCCCTGCTGAGCAGAACGCTGGGCTTGATCCCGGGCTGATGCTTACCTGACTGAGCCACCCAGGTGCCCCTTTTGTCATAATCAGTTAAATAATTTCTTTTAACATTTTAAGTAACTAGTTATTTCTGTTTTACCTCTGTGAAAAAGGAAAACCACAGTCCCCAAATGAAGCCACTTATATTAAGAGCCCCATGTCAGCAAACCAAGACTTAATATCTAAACTGTGGTTTCTTTTTGTTTCAAGTTTTTATTTAAATTCCATTTATTAACAATGTAATATTAGTTTCAGGGTTAGAATTCATCACTTACATGTAACACCTCGTGCTCATCACAAGTGCCTTCCTTAATCCCCATCACCCATTTAGTCCCTCCCCTGTCCACCTCCAACCCTCAGTTTGTTCTCTATAGATAAGAGTCTGTTTTATGCTTTGCCTCTCTTTTTTTCCTCATATATTCATCTGTTTCTTTTCTTAAATTGCCCATGAGTGAAATCATATGGCACTCGTCTTTGACTTATTACACTTAGCATAATACACTTTAGGTCCATTCACGTCATTGCAAATGGCAAGATTTCATTCTTTTTGATGGCTAAGTAATATTCCATAGCATATATGTGTACTATCTCTTCTTTATCCACTCATCAGTCAATGGACATTTGGGCTCTTTCCATAATTTAGCTATCGTTAATAATGCTGCTGTAAACATTGGGGCGCATACGTCCCTTTGAAGCAGTATTTTTGTATTCTTTAGGTAGATACCTAGTAGTGCAATTGCTGGATCATAGGGTAGTTCTTCCATACTGCTTTCCAGAGTGGCTGCACCAGTTTGCATTTCCACCAGCAGTGTGAGAGGGTTCTCCTTTCTTGCATCCTTGCCAACACCTATTGTTTCTTGTGTTAATTTTAGCCATTTTGACAGGTGTGAAGTGATATCTCGTTGTGGTTTTGATTTGTAGTTCCCTGATGAGTGATGCTGAGCATCTTTTCATGTGTCAGCATCTATATGTCATCTTTGGAAAAATGTCTATTCATGTCTTCTGCCCATTTCTTAACTGGATTGTTTTTTGGGTGTTGAGTTTTAGAAGTTCTTGATAGATTTTGGATACTAACCCTTTATCATATATGTCATTTGCAAAGGTTGCCTTTTAGTTTTGTTGATAGTTTCCTGCACTGTGCAGAAGTTTTTTTTTTATCTCGATGACATCCCAATAGTTCATTTTTGCTTTTGTTTCCTTGCCTCAGGAGACATATCTAGTAAGAAGTTGCTATGGCCAAAGTCAAAGAGGTTTCTGCCTGTATTATCTTCTAGTATCTTGATGGCTTCCTGTCTCACATTTAGGTTTTTCATCCATTTTGAATTTATTTTTGTGTGTGGTGTAAGAAAGTGGTCCAGTTTCATTCTTCTCCATGTTGCTGTCCAGTTTTCCCAACACCATTTGTTGAAGAGACTCTTTTTCCCTGTGGATATTCTTTCCTGCTTTGTCGAATATTAGTTGACCATATAGTTGTGGGTCCATTTCTGGGTTTTCTACTCTCTTCCATTGATCTATGTGTCTGTTTTTTGTGCCAGTACCATACTGTCTCGATCACTATAGTTTTGTAATACAACTTGAAGTCTGGAATTGAGATGCCTCCAGCTTTGCTTTTGTTTTTCAACATTCCTCTGGCTATTCAGGGTCTTTTCTGGTTCCATACAAACTTTAGGATGGTTTGTTCCAGTTCTGTGAAAAATGTTGCAGTTTCATCTCCCCCAGGAACATAACCTTTAACTAGTTAACTTTGAATTTCCTGGTCAGCACTAGGAAATTTACTGATAGACCCTTCCTGTTCCCCTCAGGAGAGCAACCTTGCCTAAAACAATATATCCTTTGCTGCTAATTTGTTTCCTTTTTTCCACTTCCTCTCTACGTTAAAACAAAACTTTCCTTTTCTGAAGCTTGATGGAGTTCTTTTCTATATGCTAGATGGGATGCTGACCAGTGAACCATTTTAATAAATTTTAAATTATAAAACCAATTAGATCTTCACATTTATTCAGCTGTTTTTGTTGTTGTTGTTGTTTAACAGATTTGGTGGCAGCAACAGGATCCAAAACAGACCTCTGGTGGCTTTGGGGGACAATAAGAAATATCCTCCTAACCCTCTGAGTTCAGTCTTTCTCACTGTTTGCAAAGGCCTTGAGTAAGTTCACTCTCAGTTCTGAGCTCTGTTTTCTTTGCTTCCAGCTCCCAGTCTAATTGGCTTTCCCTTGCAAGGCCGGGCAGCTTAAACTGGCAGACACAATTCTCAGGTTTTTTAGTGGAAAACCCTAGCCCTTGCCATATTGGGAATTATTGGAGGTTACCTGCCAAAGTTGGACTGGGTCCAATTTAAAGCCTGAATTGGGTCTGGGAATAGACTGGGTCTGATTTGAGCTAGATTGAGTTCAGTTTAGGAACTGGGCCCCATTTAGACTGGACTGAGTCCAGTGGGAGGCCTCAGGTGAATAAAATTTGTTTTAAACGGGATTTTTAAAAGTCCAAGGAGTTAAGCGTGACACATTGTGGCACACCTGCTTATTTTAGGTCTTAGAAGTATGGTTGCAGAAGCCAGAAATATTTTCAAAAATGGCAAAATCTTACTAAGCTTGTTTTTGGTCCTGAAGAATTTGGCTTGGTAACTCTTACGTTGGGGGCATCAAAGTAAGGCCAAAAAGAAGTGTGGGTTACACTCCATTTACAGCTGGGTTGCAACCAAACTGCTGCGGGCCCTCAGGGTATTTACAAGCTGGAGTCCCAAAGGCCATTAAGAGAAACAACCCAATTTGATAAGATCATTTAAGAAGCACACTTAAAAGCAGACTTCAAAAAAATTCCAAAAATAGTTTCACTGAAAGTTTCATTGCAGAAAGCTAATAAAATTAAAAAGACACAAGAAGTACCTAATGCAAAAGACTGTAAGATTGACTCTATTATTACTGCTTCCCTCTCTTCTCCTTTACTTGAATACTCATTCTAGGGCTCTTTTGAAATGCCCTTTAAGCAAGTGCACAGAAAAGTCCACCGAATTAATGGCTCTAAAAACACCTTCAAAGGAGGACCCCCTATGTGCCTCTTCCAGAGTTGATGAGACTCTGAGGGGTTTTCTGATAAACTCCTGCATTAGTCTCTTAAACAGCAAAGGGAAAACTAAAATAAAACAAAATAACTAAATAAAATAACTAAATAACTAAAACAACTAAAATAACTAAAACTAAATAACTAAAAAACTAAAACTAATAACAAAATAACTAAATAACTAAAATAAAACAAATCTATTCCAACACAGATAGATGGTTATGTCATTTCTTTACCATCTAGGCTACAACTCAGTTCTTTCTTTGAGAAATTAAAAGCAACTGTCTTTATGTTAATAAAACTGGAAATGCAGCTCAAGAGAAATCCAAAGTCTATCCCTGTTTACCAATCCTAAAACCTCCCCTATTTATCTCAAAGAGCTTGTAAATTATTGGCTTTTGAACCCAAATTTGAACCCAAATTCTTCTTGAAGGAACCCTGTGTCTTTGAACCCTGTGTCTTTGAAAACAGAAGTAAAATAAAATGGGGAAAGGTCCTTTGAAATTTACAGGAATGAAAAATCATGTTTTCTCTAAAACAAATTAGTAGAAAAATCTTGAGTCATCTGAGCAGGTATCCTTATTACATTTGCCAGAAAAACAGTTTGGATCCAACTACTATTCTATAAACCAGTGAATTTTACATTATCATAGCTATCTTATGGCTAAAAATTTTAAAACAATAAGATCTCTGTATGTTTATATGTCTATTATGGATGTGTGAAATTTTCTACCTCTGAATGCTATCACTAAAATTAATTTATAAGAGCTCTATTTAATTGTTTTAAAAATGAGCATTGGTAAATTAAGCATTTATCTTAGAAATAGAGTAGAAACTAACCCAAAATTTTTTCAAGTTCATTATGATCTAGGATAATTTTTATTAATTCAAACACCAAATTAGTTTTTATTTACTAAAGACATGTCAAAGTTATCAACATTGGATATAATGCAGACATTTTATTTTGGGTTTATTAGTTGAGTGAGCTCATGTTATGTCTTGGAAAATTTGTAAAAAAAAATGTCTCTGAATGATGGCAGATTTGGTCTAATGTCTCATGAGGTTTTTGTGGGTAATTTAAATACAGTTGGGAGCAAGTGATTTAGATAGTTGTAAGATAGGAGTTTTTAGGTTAACTTTTTAACAATAATTATGTTTTATGTCTACTTAAAAATAGTTTCCAAAATCTTTTTGGTAACCTGAAACTTAAAAAGTGATGGAAATTCACTGAATGATAAAATAATTACTGAACATAGGTTTATCTACTGTTGTCTTATCACAGAGAAATTAAAAATAAATTTGGGTTTGTTAGTAAGCATTTTTGACCGTTATTCAAAGATTGTACTATGAAGAAGCATGTTTCCAGAAATTATGAAATGTATTCATAAATTCGTCAACCTAAAGAATGCTACTATAATAGTTCACAATTGATTACTACTTGGTTTTCTTAATTTTACTTAGTTTACTTAATTTTAGAAATTGAAAGTTCCTCAGGGTTAAGAATTCTAATATATGTGAATAAAACTATTAGAAATAATAAGAGAAACATCTCTGCAAAAAAAAAATTAGGGTGTATGCTTTTGGTAATAGAAGATAGGGATGGAAATGCATTTTTGTTGAGTGAAAAGAATATAATTTTGTCCTAAAGCACAGTTATTTAAAGAGAGGAAAATATAGGCAAAATCCAAATGTAAAAAAAAAAAAAGTTACAGATTTCTGGAAAAGGAATCTCTGAAGAGTAATTTTAATGTGTGGTCAAGCTGGCTAAGATAAAAATAAGGGTTTTAATATTTAAAGTACACTGGTACAAAATTTTAAAAAGGACAGATTTTTCTTTACCTTTAATATAATCTGCCTAGAAAAACAAAGATTCTGTGTTTTGTCTTTATCAAGTCTTTGATTACTTAAGTAAACTCAGCCTTCCTGATATTAAAAGAGCTAAGTTTTGCTCAGAACTTTGTAACCTTCTGTATTTACCTGTGAAGTCTTGGTCACTTTGGTTGCATAGATAACTATGATCCTATTTAGTTAAGTGTCCAAAACTAAATTTTAAAGCGAAGACTTTTGACCACAAATTAACTTTGAAATCTTGCAGAGAGTACCTGGGACATTTCAAGGATTTGTTTTCTCATAGAAAGGTAAATGTTAAACTAATTAGGTTTATTTGGTATGCTAAATTACATGGGAAGCATTGTCAATAAGTCATCTAAACCTTCTTAGCTTATATTGTATGGGTAAATATTAATATAAGTGTTATAGAAATTGTAAAAAATTTCTATATCTGGGTATATCAGAATTTTAATGTTATCAGTCATAATTCTGTTGTCAATTTTTTGATCAATTATGAATTCTAATCAGCCCTTTGACAGAAGACTTAAAAATGAAATGGTTATTTACTGACAGTTATTGTTTTACTCAGATGCTTTCACAAAAGTTTCCTACAAATGTGTTTCATCTTCATTGAAATTTATGGAAAGGAATCTGACACATATTCTAGAAGACAGGTTTTTGATAACTTTTATATCATACAATTGAACTGGGTAAGAATTTTCAGAACTAGTAGAAAAATGCTTCAAGCAGAACAAGAATGAATAACATGGGTCAAAATGAAGAGGATTATAATTTTTGTGACTACTTGTTTTAAATATTACTGGTTATCTTATGTTTTACTTTTTTAGACCTTAGGAAGCCTTTTTCTCTTCTTTCTTAAGCTATCAACAATTCAGTAAAATATACTTCGTGAACAAAAATGAAATATGTATTTTTCTCCCTACCTGATCCCTCCAAAATTCAAAAATTCTTGAGCATTCTTTATCATGACTAAATAGTTATTTACATGAGTTCAATGGGAATCTGTTCTTCCCATAATTGAACACTTTTGGAAATGAGAGAGATGTGGAGACTCATATATGACAGTTTTAAAAAGGTAAGGTTGATTTACAGAGCCAATAAAGCCCTTGGGGGGGAAAAAAATGACCTGTTACCTTCCTTACAAGGTTCCAGCAACACAGTCTTAAAAAGAGCTTGAGTGGTCTATTACTATTCTTGGGACACTTATATATATATATAATCAGGCAAAGTTTAATGCAAACAAATTAGTTTCACTATAAAAAATAGAGGGTAATTAGAGGGAAGAAATATTTTGACACCTGTGTATTAGATTCTAATGCTGTTGTGGTTCTGGTATACCTGTAAATTGAACTACTTCCTAACTTCTAGTTTCTGTAAAAATCTATGACTCTCCAAACTAACATTTCCAATTGTGTCCCACTCTTCAGGTTTGGAATCAGTAAAACAAAGACTGCCCTTGAATCTCCTTGAGAGGGACCATACCAAATATTACTAACAGGTAGCAACCAAACCTCAGGGACTTAACCCTTCGACATGCATCTCACAACTGAAAAAGGCTTCACCTGACAGACTCCAGAGACCTTCTTACCAAATTGACCAGGAGGAGAAGAAGCTGACATTGAGGTAAACTGCATCTTCCAAGATACTAGATTATAACTTCATACTTCAAACATGAAACCCCTGCTTCTCTTTCTTTACTTTACTCTGGCACTGGCCTTAAACCATTTTTCCCAGGCCATTGCTAATGGGGGTAACATTTGTCATCAAAAATGGCTATCTGCCCATTAGCAATGCCACCTTAGTGAAAGTAGGTTGTGTCCCAACAAGGTTTGCCCTGGTGATGGTAGTCGTTTTCCTTGGGCCTATTTATGCCTAGATGGCTGGCCCACAGCTGGGTAGTACCTCTCACAAGTGGTATAGAGACGTCTTATTGGTCACCTTCTCTGGATTTATATCACTGAGTTAGGGGGGAAAAAAACCCAAAAAACAAAGCAAAACCTACCAGGAGGCATATATGACTCAGAATTAGCTTTAATTCATCAGGCAATACTTCAGTCTAGGATTAAATGAGAATGTCATCAAGAACATCTCCTTAACTCCTGAAGATATTATGAAATTTATTGCTAAGACAATAGCTGCCCAACAAGGATCCTTAAACTCTGGGCCAAAGTTATTCTTGATAATAGGGAAGCCCCTGATTATACTTTAGCTGAGCAAAGAAGTGGCTGTTGTAGCCATTACCCCCTGGTGTGCCTGGGTTAGCACATCTAGGGAAGTTGAAACAGTTACATAAGGACACTGAACAAGCCACTCAAATTAAACAGTGACTCCTTCAGTGGGGTCTTTGACTTACCTGATTTGACTTGTTTGGGTCTTGGGAACTATAGCTCTGAAGTGCATTCCCAACATTGGGAACTCCTGATTATAGTAATCATAATAATCTCCCTAATGTGTTGTAGTCTCTCAAAGTTTTAAATATATGTCGGCAGCTGGTAGCCACCAAGGAAATGATCTACCTAAAGATCAAAGAAAATGATGGACTTAAAAATCGTGAACCTGAAGTTATGACCTGTGAATATCACACAAAAAATCAACAAAAACTGCAAAGAAATACAGTGCAGTAGCTCAGAGTGGCGCTAATGCTTTATATTTTGATCACATCTCTCACTGAAGCTGAGTTTCCATGTCAGGAAACCAAGACACTACCTAACCATAGTTTCAATTCCCCCAGGAACATAACCTTTAACCAGTTAACCTGGAATTTCCTGATCATCACTAGGAAATTTACTGCTAGACCCCTCCTGTTCCCCTTAGGAGGGCAACCTTGCCTAAAATAATGTAATCTTTGCTAATAATTTCTTTTTTACCACTCCCTCTTCTACCTTTAAAAACCTTTCCTTTTCTGCAGTTCAATGGAGTTCCTTTCTATTTGCTAGGTGAGATGCTGCCGGATTCATGAATTGTTTAGTAAAGCCAATTAGATCTTCAAATTTACTTAGTTGGATGTTGTTGTTTAACACCTCAAAATAGACCGAAGAAGTAGCACTTATGCCACACCATCTCATAGATGAGGGATCAGAGGCTCTAAGGTGACAGAAATAGAAGATGTCAACAACAAATTTAATTCTGGAACTGTTTGACACTAAATCTTGTACTTATGAATACTATCCCAAGTTTTTGATTGAGAACAGTCTGAATCTTAGTTTTCAATTTATTTTTAACCCTTGCTAATGAAATAAATATGTAAAGCTATTACATGCCAACAACAGCCTTGCCTTATCTCCACTTCTATTGTTAATTTGTTCCTTTCTTTACTATTGTTAGAAAAAAAAACTTCAATTGATATTGGCTTTATTTAATGATTCAGGAATCAGGCATTTTTCTATCTAACAGATAGAAAGGAGCTCCAAAATGTGCCAGAAAAGAGAAGGTTTTTAAAGGCACAGAAGGAGTGGAAAAAATGTATTAGCACAGGGTGTATGTTTTAGGCTAGGTAATCTACTGATGGGGAACAGAAGGGGTCTTATCAGGAATTACCTCACAAGTGCTGACCAGGTAATTCCCAGTTGATTAGCTAAAGGTTTCATTCCTGGGAAAGGCTGAAACTGCAATTATATTAGGTATTAAATCTTGGTTTGCTGATGTGGGGCTAAAAACAAGTGATTCCATTCTGGGTCTGTTGTTTCTTTTTAACATTATCAAAGCCTTAATAAGACATTGAAGTACTTTAGAGATACAATACAATATAAAGAATATTAAATTAACACTTATGTACCCAAAATCCAGCTTAAAAACTGAAATGTTACCAAATTGTTGAGGCTCTTTACATAATTTATATAAATACAATCCATTAACTATCTCTTCCTTCCCAATGTAGCCACCATTCTTAATAAGGTGGTTATACCCAAGAAATTTTACCTTAAATATTTATATATGCAGGATTTATAATCCATGGATATAAAAGAATAGATTCCTTTTGTTTTATTTTGCATAATATTCTAAATATGTTTTTAAATAAAAACAAATCTGAACTCAACCAAGAAGAGACTGTCTGGAAAGACTACTGCAATAGAGAGAACATCCAGACAATGAGATCTGCAAGTATTTCTAAATCAAACAGAAAAGACTTTTATAGAGAATAGGAAGCAGGGTCAAACAGAGTCGGCAAGAACTGAGAGGGGAAAAAGGTGGCCTAACAGGTAACGTTTCTTCCTGTTGCCAGCTGATAATCAGAATGAGCTTTAAATGGCGTGTGTTCTACCCCTTTAGTACTACCTTAGAATCCAGAGTAAGCTAAAGTTCTTAGGACTGGGGGGAGAGGGGAAGCCTGACTAAATTTTGGCCAAGCCACATCAGTGACCAAGTAAATAGGCAATTGTGCATGCCTTGGTCATCCCCTTTCTGTCTTTAAATATTTTCAAAATGGATAAGAATTGTGAAGTTGAAATTTGTAGTTTCCAGCGTTAAATTTCTTTTTGGTTGATGGACTAGTTGTATCATCTGTTGAGCGTGTTTTGGGCTATGAGTAATTAGAACATTTAAGAGATCAAGCACTTGGTGACAACTCTGCTTAAGAATATAGCAGAGGGGGGGCTCCTGGGTGGCTCAGTCATTAAGCGTCTGCCTTTGGCTCAGGTCATGATCCCAGGGTCCTGGGATCGAGCCCCACATCAGGCTCCCTACTCTGCAGGAAGCCTACTTCTCACTCTCCCACTCCCCCTGCTTGTGTTCCCTCTCTCGCTGTCTCTCTCTGTCAAATAAAATCTTTAAAAAAAAAAAAGCTTTTGCAAAGCAACAGTAAACAAAACAAAAGACAACCAACAGAATGGGAGAAGATATTTGCAAATGACATATCAGATAAAGGGCTAGTATGCAAAATCTATAGAGGACTTCTCAAACTTGACACCCAAAGAACAAGTAATCCAATCAAGAAATGGGCAGAAGACATGAACAGACATTTCTGCAAAGAAGACATCCAAATGGCCAACAGACACATGAAAAAGTGCTCAACATCACTCAGCATCAGAGAAATACAAATCCAAACCTCAATGAGATACCACCTCACACCAGTCAGAATGGCTAAAATGTACAAGTCAGGAAACGACATATGTTGGTGAGGATGGGGAGAAAAGGGAACCCTCCTACACCATTGGTGGGAATGCAAGCTGTTGCAGCCAGCAGCCACTCTGGAAAACAGGATGGAGGTTCCTCAAAAAGTTGAAAACAGAGCTACCCTATGACGCAGCAATTGCACTGAGTACCCCAAAGATACAAATGTAGTGATCCAAAGGGGCACGTGCACCCCAATGTTTATAGCAGCAATGTCCACAATAGCCGAATTATAGCCAAATTATGGAAGGAGCCTAGATGTCCATCAACAGATGAATGGATAAAGAAGATGTGATATATTTATACAATGGAATATTATGCAGCCATCAAAAAGGAAATCTTGCCATTTGCAATGATGTGGATGGAACTAGAGGGTATTATGCTGAGCAAAGTAAATCAATCAGAGAAAGACAAGTATCATATGATCTCACTGATATGAGGTATTTGAGAAACAAGACAGAGGATCATAGGGGAAAGGAGGGAAAAATGAAACGAGATGAAACCAGAGAGGGAGACAAACCGTAAGAGACTCTTAATCTCAGGAAACAAACTGAGGGTTGCTGGAGTGGAGGGGGGTGGGAGGGATGGAGTGGGTTGGTGATGGACACTGGGGAGGTATGTACTATGGTGAGCACTGTGCATTGTGTAAGACTGATGAATCACAGACCTGTACCCCTGGGAAAAAAAATGCATTAAAAATAATAATAATACAGCAGAGGAGTTTGACCAAGTTGGCAACAGAGGAAGCTCCTAAGATTCCCCATTCCCATAGATGCACCAAATGTACAGTGCAGCTATACATGGTGCAATTGTCTCTGAAAGAGATCCCTAATATAGCTAAGGGACTCCAAAACATGACACAAGTGACTAAATACACACATAAAATTCATTCTAGGGACTGAGGTACTTCTACTCAGAGATCAGGTAAGCTGGTGGACACGACTCCTGCTGTCTCCCTGCAGCCTGCCCCCAAGTCACTAGAAAATCCCTAGAAGGAGCTTGCATACACATCTGCACCCCAGCTTTTGCAACTGCAGCCAAAGGACAGGTCCACAAACATCTGATTCTGATAGCTGAAGGAGCTTCCGTTCATGAGTCCCACAGGACTGCACCCAACAAAGAAGCAACTGTTAATCAGCTCTCTCACCAGGTTTCAGCAGAGGGAGCCACCAAAATTGCCCATTTCCCAGTCTTTCACTGAAGTCTTAATAAATTTAAAAAGATTTAAATCATACCATGTATCTTTTCCAACCACAATGGTATGAATCTAGAAATCAATTACAAGCTGGAAATTTACAAATATGTGGAGATAAACACCATGTCTCTGAACAGCAAATGGATCAAGAAAAAAAAAAGAGGAAATCAAATAATATCATGAGACAAATGGAAATGGAAATACACCATACCAAAACTTAAGGATGCAAGGAAAGCAGGCTTAAGAAGGATATTTATAGAGATAAATGCTACATTCAGAAACAAATATCTCAAACAACCTAACTTTATTCCTCAAGAAAAAAAAACAAGAGCAAAGATTAGAGCAAAAATAAATGAAATAGAGACAAAAAGAAGATGAAAGTAAGAGCTGCTTTTTAAAAAGATAAAATCAATAAAATGTTAGCTAGACATACCAAGAAGAAAGATTAGAACTCATATAAAATTATCAATGACAGAGGAGACATTACAACTGATAATATACAAAGGGTCATAAGAGACTATTATGAACAATTTTATGCCAACAAAGTAGACAAAATAAATGGATAAATTCCCCCAAACACAAGAAATCAAGACTGAACAATGAAGAAAAAGACAATTTGAATAGACCAATTACTAGTCAAATATTGAATTACTTGTCAAAAGTTTCCCATGAATGAAAAGTCCAGGACCAGATGGCTTCACTGGTGAATTCTAAGAATTTTAAGGATTAATACAAATCCTTCTCAAACTCTTCCAAAATACAGAAGAGGAAGGAATACTTTTTTTTTTTTTTATTGTACTGCCCTCCACAAAAAATACACAAATGTTAGTTTTGTTCATTATTATATTGCTAGTTACTATCTCCATTACCAAATTTTCCCCTTTTAAATACATTTTATTTTTGAAAGTATTTATCTAAATTCCAGTTAATATACAGTGTAATATTAGTTTCAGGTGTACAATATAGTGACTCAGCCCTTCCATACATTACCTTTCATATCTATCACCTATTTCATTCATCCCTCAACTCACCTCCCTTCTGGTCACTATCAGTTTGTTCTCTATAGTTAAGAGTCTGTTTCTTGGTTTGCCTCTCTTTTTTCCCCTTTACTCATTTGTTTCTTAAATTCCACATATGAGTGAAATCATATGGTATTTGTCTTTCTCTGACTGACTTATTTTACTTAACATAATACTCTCTAGCTCCATCCACATCATTGCAAATGGCAAGATTTCATTCTTTATAATGGCTGGGTAATATTCCATTGTATATATATTCTTCTTTATTCATTCATTAATCAATTGACACTTGGGCTGTTTCCATAATTTAGCTATTGTAGAAAATGCTGAAAGAAAATGCTGCTACAAACATCAGAGTGCATATATCCCTTTGAATTACTATTTTTTGGGGGGGAGCAAATACCTAGTAATGTGATTGCTTGGTCCTAGGGTAGTTCTATTTTTAACATTTTGAGGAACCTCCATACTGTTTTCCAAAGTGGCTGCACCAGTTTGCATTCCCACCAACAATGCAAGAGTGTTCCCCTTTCTCCACATCCTTGCCAACACCTGTTTCTTGTTTTGTTGATTTTAGCCATTCTGACAGGTGTTAAGTGATATCTCATTATAGTTTTGATATGCATTTCCCTGATGATTAGTGATGTTGAGCATCTTTTCATGTGTCTGTTGGCCATCTAGATGTCCAATTTGGAAAAATGTCTGTTCGTGTCTTCTGCCCATTTCTTAACTGGATTATTCATTTTTGGGGGTGTTGAGTTTTACATGAGTTCTTTATATATTTTGCATACTAACCCTTTATCAGATATATCATTTGCAAATATCCTCCCATTCTATAGGTTGCCTTTTAGTTTTGTTGACTGTTTCTTTCACAGAAGCTTTTTATTTTGATGAAATCCCAATAGTTTATTTTTGATTTTGTTTCCCTTGCCTCAGGAGACATATCTAGAAAGAAGTTGCTATGGCTGATGTCAAATAAGCCTGTGTTCTCTCCTAGGTTTTTTCTTTTTTTTTTTTTAGTTTCAGGTCTCACATTTAGGTCTTTAATCCATTTTGAATTTATTTATGCATATGGTGTAAGTCGCCCAGTTTCTTTCTTTCCATGTTATTGTCCAGTTTTCCTAACACTATTTATTGAAGGGACATTATTTTTCCCATTGGATATTCTTTCCTGCTTTGTTGAAGATTAATTGACTATACTATTATGAGTTCATTTCTCGGTTTTCTATTTTCCATTGATCTATGTGTCTATTTTTGTGCCAGCACCATAATGTTTTGAATACGACAACTTTGTAATATAACTTGAAGTCTGGGATTGTGATGCCTCCAGCTTTGTTTTTCTTTTTCAAGGGCTTTGGGGGTCTTCTGTGGTTCCATACAAATTTTAGGACTGTTTGTTCTAGCTCTGAAAAATTCTGTCGGTAATTTGACAGGGATTGCATTAAATATGTAGATTGCATTAAATATGTAGTATAGATATTCTAACACTATTTGTTCTTCCAACCAATGAGCATGGAATATCTTTCTATTTATTTGTGTCATCTTCAGTTTCTTTCATCAGTGTTTTATAGTTTTCAGAATACAGGCCTTTCAACTCTTTGGTTAGGTTTCTTCATAGGTATCTTTTTTTTTTTTTTGGAGTAATTGTAAATAGTATTGATTCCTTAATTTCCATTTTCTGTTGCTTCATTATATGTATATAGAAATGCAACAGATTTCTGTATGTTGATTTTGTATCCTGTGACTTTACTGAATTCATTTTTTAAAAGAGATTTTATTTATTTATTTCAGATAGAGAGCAAGAGTGAGAGAATGAGCAGGCGAGGGGAGAGGGGCAGAGGGAGAGTAAGAAGCAGGCTCTCCACTGAGCATGGAGCCCATAGCAGGGTTCCATCCCAGGACCCCAGGTTCATGACCTGAGTGAAGGCAGATGCACAACCAACTGAGCGACCCAGGCACCCCTACTGAATTCATTTATCAGTTCTAGCAGTTTTTTGTGGAATCTTTTGGGTTTTTTATACATAGTATCATGTCATCTCCAAATAGAGTTTTACTTCTTCCTTATTTGGATGCCTTTTATTTCTTTTTGTTGTCTGATTGGTGTAACTAGGACTTCCAGTAGTATATTAATAACAATGATGGAAGTGGAGATCCCTGTCTTGTTCCTGACTGTAGAGGAAAAGCTCTCTGTTTTTCCAAATTGAGGGTGATATTAGCTGTGGGATTTTTCATATATGGCCTTTATTATTTTGAGGTATATTCCCTCTCAACCTACTTTCTTGAGGGTTTTTAACATGAATGGATGGACTTTTTCAAATGCTTTTTTCTGCATCTATTGAAACTATTGAAATGATCATATGGTTCTCATCCTTCCTTTTATTAATGTGATATATTACATCGATTGATATGCAAATATTGAGCCACACATGGAACCCAGGAATAAATCCCACTTGATCATGGTAAATGATTATTTTATTGTATTGTTGGATTTGGTTTGCTAGTATTTTATTGAAAATTTTTTCATCCATATTATTCAGGGATACTGGTCTATAGTTCTCCCTTTCATTGGTGTTTATCTGGCTTAGTTATCAGGATAGTTTCTAGAATAAATTTGGAAGTATTCCTTCCTTTTCTACTTGTGAAATAATTTGAGAAGAATAGGCCTTAACTCTTCTTTATATGTTTGCTAGAATTTGCCTGTGAAGCCATCTGGCCCTGGAATATTTTTTCTTGGGAGTTTTTTTTTTATTACTGATTCAATTTCTTTGCTGATTATCAGTCTGTTCAAGTTTTCTGTTTATTCCTGTTTCAGTTTTGGTAATTTATATGTTTCTAGGAACACTTTCAAACTCAGAAGCCCCACATTACCCTGAGCAAAGCCAGACAAGGACACTACCAGAAAAAAAACAAAAAACAAAAAACAATTACAGATCATTATCCCTGATGGGCATATGTGCAAAAATCCTTAACAAAATATTAGCAAGCTGCATTCAACAGTACGTTAACAGGATAATACGCCTTGACCAAGTGTTATTTATTCCTGGGATTGCAGTATGGTTCAACATCCACAAATCAATGAATGTGACATACCACATTGAGAAAATGATAAAAATCAGGTGGTCATCTCAATTGATGTAGAAAAAGCATTTGACAAAATTCAACATCATTTTATTATAAAAACTCTCAACAAACTGGATATAGAGAGGACATAATTCAACATTATAAAGGCCATATAAGATAAGCCCATAACTAACATCATTCTTAACAGTGAAAAACTAAAAGCTTTCCTTCTAAGATCTGATTCAAGATAAGGTTTTCTATTCTCACCACTTCAACATAGTACTGGAAATCCTGGCCAGAGCAATCAGACCAAAAAAAAAAGCATCCAAATTGGTAAGAAAGAAGTTAAACTGTCACAATTTACAGATGACATGATACTATGCATAAAAAATCCCAAAGACTCCACGAAAAAGCTTCTAGAACAGATCAATTTAGTAAAGTTGCAGCATACAAAATTAATACCCACAAATTGGTTGCACTTCTAGTAGCAAAAAGAGAAATTAAGTAAACAAATCCATTTACAATTGTGATAAAAACATAAAATTGAAGACAACACAAACAAAGGCAAAGCTATTCCATGCTCATGGATTAGAAGAATGTTGTTAAAAAGTCCATACTACCCAAAGCAATCTATAGATTCAATGCAATTTCTATCAAAATGCAACCAGCATTTTTCACACAACTAGAACAAATAATACTAAAATTTGTATGGAGCCACCAAAGACCCAAATAGTCAAAGCAATATTGAGAAAAAAGAATAAAGCTTGGAGAAAATCCCACATTTCGGGCGCCTGGGTGGCTCAGTCGTTAAGCGTCTGCCTTTGGCTCAGGTCATGACCCCAGGATCGGGCTCCCTGCTCCTCCCTCCCCCACTCCCCCTGCTTATGTTCCCTCTCTCTGCTGTCTCTCTGTCAAATAAATAAATAAAATCTTTAAAAAAAAAGAAAAAGAAAATCCCACATTTCAAGATATACTACAAAGCTATAGTAATCAAATAGAATGGCACTGGCACAAAAATAAACACACAGATCAAGAGAACAGAGTCCAGAAATAAACCCATACTTATATGGTGAATTAATCTATGACAAAGACAAGTATATACAACAAGGGAAAGACATTCTCTTCAATAAATGATGCTGGGAGAACTGAACAGCTACATATAAAAGAATGAACAGGACCACCTTCTTACACTAAAAACAAAAGTAAGCTCAAAATGGATTAAAGTCCTAATTGTGCAACATGAAACCATAAAACTTCTAGAAGAAAACATAGCCAACAATTTATTTGATGCATTGCAGAATTTTTCTACATAGGTCTCCTCAGAAATAAGAAACAAAAGCAAAAATAGACTACTAGGACTCACCAAAATAAAAAGCTTTTGCCCAGTGAAAAAAACTACCAACAACATGAAAAGGCATCCTCCTGAATACAGAAGATATTTGCAAATGATGTATCCAATAAGGGGTTAATATCCAAAATATATACAGTCATACAACTCAACACCAAAAAACTAAATAATCTGATTAAAAAATGGGCAGAGGATCTGGATAGACATTTTTCCAAAGAAGACATACAGATGGCCAACACACATATGAGAAGATGATCAACATCACTAATCATCAGAGAACTGCAGATCAAACCACAATGAGATAATCACCTTACATGTGTCAGAATGGCTAGAATCAAAAAGACAAACAAGTACTACTGAAGATATGGAGGAAAAGGAACCCTTATGTACTATTGGTGGAGATGCAAATTGGTGTAGCCACATGGAAAACAGAATGGAGGTTCCTCAAAAAATTGAAAATAGAAATACCAGTAATTCTACTACTGGGTATTTTCTCAAAGAAAACAAAAACACTAATTTGAAAATATATATACAACCCTATACTCCTTGCAGCATTATTTACAGTAGCCAAGGTATGGAAGCATATCTTGTCCAAAGGATAAGGAAGATGTGTGTATGTATATTATTTAGTCATAAAAAAGGATCAGATCTTGCCATTTGTGACAACATAAATAGACCTGGAGGTTATAATGTTAAGTGAAATAAGTTAGAGAAAGACAAATTCACATGATTTCATGTATATGCGGAATCTAAAAATCAAAAAACAAACAGACTCATAAATACAGAGAACAAACTGATGGTTGCCAGGGGGGAGAGGCTGGGGTAAATGCAAAATGAGTGAGGGGTGCATGTGAGGTACAGGCTTCTAGTTATGGAATGAATAAGTCACAGGGATAAAAGGTACAACATAGGTAATATAGTCATTGATATTATAATAACATTGTATGGTAATAGATGGTAGCTACACTTGCATAGCATAACCTATAGACCAATGCAATCACTATGTTGCATACCTGAAACTGTATGTCAATAAAAAAGCTTAAAAATTAAAAAATAAAATAAAAAGGAAATAGACAACTGGGGCCAAAGTAGGGTTGGGGATATGGAGAAGGCTGAAGAAATACTGTGCATTAGGTGGGCAATACTGTCTATACCTACTTGAAAACATACTGCAAATGGGTCTACTTATTTTTGCTTCTATTATCCTTGTCCCAATATCTACCCTCTCTTGCCTGTACTATTAAAAAGGCTTACTGATTTTATTAAGGAGTCTCTCTCTTACCATTTTGACTCAATCCCCTATAGTATATTATAAACAAGAATAGCCAGAATAGTATTTTTTAAAATAATCATATCCTGTGATTTCCCACCTGAAATCTTAGAATGCCTTCCCAGTGCAATTATAATAAGAAACAATGTGGCCTTTGCCTATGTGTCTCACCTTTGGCTCATCTCTCTTCCCTCACTTCACTGATACCATGCCAACATAATAGCATTTCAGTTTCTATTCCCTGACCCTACCGACCTTACTTCTGCCTTTGGGTCTATGAACATGATATTTACTCTTCTTTATTATAATCTCTTTTAACAAATCTTTAGTTGGTTGGCTGCTTTTAATGGTTCAGGTCTCAGCTTAAACTTTGTCTTCCTTATGCCCCAATGTAAAGTAGCTTCTTAGTCACAATTTCAAAATCCTGTTCATAGTACACTTTAGGCAGGTGTATTAGGGTTCTCCAGAGAAACAGAACCAATAGGATATATAGACATAGGTATTACAGATATGGAAAAAGATTTACTATAGGAATTATCTTACAATATTATGGAGGTCAAGAAGTCCCATGATCTGCCTTCTGAAAGCTGGTGAACAAGGAGGCCACTGGTGAGTCCAAGGTATGAGAACTGGAAGCTCCAATGTTTGATGGCTAGAGAAGATGGAAGTCATGGGTCAGGAAAATAAAGTCAATTTGCCCTTCTGCCACATTTTTGTTCTATCTGGGCCCTCGGGGTCCCCACCCTTTTGGTGAGGGCAGATCTTCTTTATTCAGTCTGCTGATTTAAATGCTAATCTCTTCTGAAGACACCAGCTATCTGGGCATCTCTTAGCCCAGTCCAGTTGACACATAAAACTATCACAGTAGTATGTAAAGTTCCCTTGTTATTTATTTTGTTCATTTGTTTATCATTTGTTCCCCTGTACACAGACATACACATACACACACACACACAATAAACACTGAAAATGTAAATTCTATAACAGCAGGGTCTCAATAAATTTATTACTCTATTTCAAATGTCTAGTACAACCTCTCAAATAGCAAGTGCTCAATAAATATTTATAGATAGAATTCATAAGAAAGTAAATGAAGATGGAGATATATCCATATATATCCATATTATATATACTCATATTTCATGTTTTTAGGAAAGACAGTGAAATATTGTTTAACACATTATCACTGAAATGGTATCTCTGTAGAACCTGAAATATGCTTTTTAATCGTCTTTGTCAAAAAAGAAAAAGAGTCCATGCCTAAAATCCATGCCTTAGCCTGTAATATTAATAGATGAGCTCAGGTACATATTAAAGAGTATAGATGATATTAACCTCAACCAATTCACACACAGATTTTAAATATCACTTAAATAGTGATAAAGAAAACATCTAATTTGAACTTCAAAAAGTTCAAAATAACTGCTCCAAAAAGAATATAGTATAGTGAATATTCTTTCACAAATACTTACCTTTTCACAAAAAATTATATCAATGTATAATTTTCCAGTGTATTCAAGTGTCTGTCTATCCATTTAGGACCATAGGCACACTTGGAATGATTTTTCACAAAATAACAAAAAAGAAAAAAGGGGGGAGAGAGAGAGAAAAACCTATCACTGTTATACAATTGAACTTATACTATATAGAGTACACTTATAATACACATAGAACAAAAATTTGTAAAATTTTCTTATTTATAAATACGTCCTTATTTACATGGAAACTTTTTTCTAGATATTTGAGATATTTATGAAATATTTCTTCATGAATATTAGTAAAGACAATATAAATATTATTTTCCACATGTGCTCATAAACCTTAATATTTAATGTTTCATGATATTCAAGAAAAAAATATACTATGAAATTGTTTTAAACTTAAACCATATTGTGATTAAAAAAAGCTTGCCTTCTTTCCAACCCAAAGCAAGCTGAACTAAATTAGCAGTATAATATGATGTTTTTACTTTTTTTTATGGTAAACATTTCCAATAAACCATATGGTTATGCAGTATTTGTTTGTTAGGCAGTGCTTATTGTGCAAAAATGGTTTATCCTTTTTATTGGATTTATTCATTCCAAACAATTCTATGTCAGTTCAATAAACAGATAAATTAATACAAGACTGATTTAGAGAAGTATTGGAAAGGGACTAAAGATCACTATGTAGTCCTTTAAGGGGAGAATATGTTCAAGTACTTGTAGAAATATGAATGTTAGATATTTGACTGAGTTAACTAATGAATTTAGTAAAAATTATTGAATTTAATGTTTATTAAAACTTAGCACTGAATTTCTGTTTAGAATGATCAAAGTGGAAATTTTGAATTTAATTTTGTCAAAGGATTTTTATGTAATAAAACAGATTAGGTACATAACATCTGTCTCATTTTATTCCAGGAGTTCTAATAAATAAGCATATTTTCATGATTTAGAGTGTAGATTTTTAAGAAAAAAAGAAAATATCTATCTTACTATATTTCATTCGAAACAATATGTGCCCAATATCATAAAATTTATCTCTTTATAATACAAATCATTCTCTGGTATTTGGAGGATAAATACAAATTTAAGATTCTTTTCCCAAGGCATAATTCTATTTATATTTCTAGAAAAAATAACAAGATCCTTTCCTTACAGCTTTTATTTTATTTAGCTATGTTATCTCCCTCATTTTTTTTCTTTTTAGTTTTTCTAATAAGTGGATACAACTGAATACAGACTTTAATAGCATTTTTACTACAATTATGATCTAAGGATATTCACAGAATACAACCATAGATGTTTGGGAATTGGCTCATCACTCATATTTTCTATTGGCCAATTCCTCAGTACTTTATTATTTCTTTTTATTTTTTTATTTTTATTTTTTTTAATTTTATTATGTTAGTCACCATACAATACATCATTAGTTTTTGATGTAGTGATCCATGATTCATTGTTTTTGTATAACACCCAGTGCTCCATGCAGTACATGCCCTCCTTAATACCCATCACCGGGCTAACCCATCCCCCATCTTCCCCTCCCCTCTAAAAGCCTCAGTTTGTTTCTCAGAGTCCATACTTTAAATGGACATCCTCTAGTGACTCTGAGCCCTTGATACTGCACAACAAAACAACATTGAATGAGCATAAACTGATAACCTCACTTGACTTCACAGTGTGATAGATATAAAAGGAGTGTAACTGTACCACCCAGTTGGGTTATTACCTTGCTCAATTGTTTTGCCTACTAGAAGGCAACTGTTTTGATGACTGATAATGAGACAGGTTCTAGTACATAAAAATTATATACTCGTGCTCACACTTAGGTTCTTTGGTAAAGACCAAATAGCCAAGAGAGCTATGAATGCACAGACTATAGGTTAGAGTAGAAAATCAATTAATAAATGGAATAGATCAGATGGGTGTTAGAGGAGTCATTTCAACTCTTTGCAGTTAATTCACATGTCATTAATATGCTATTACTTTCATGTACTATATTGTATGCCCTATTATATCTTAGTAAGGATATTATCTTTTCCAGATTATGATATTGAAAATACTTAAATTTGGAGACAAAAAAATTGGAACAGATGGCCATTCAATCTGTATGCAAAATGAGAAAATCTCAATGTAATAAGAGGAAAACTACCTGCCAATAACTCATACTGTAGCTTTCCTAACTTGAAAGAGTACAAAGAATAAAAATGTTAATTGTGCTATAATACCAATTACACTAATTAAAACAAAATAGCAATATCAACAACATATAACAACAAGGAAATATGACCTGAATCTAATACTAAGAATGCTGATAAAAATGATTTAAAACAGGTTGTAAAACGTGAAGATATTTTGAGTGATGATGTATGCAATGAGGGTTTGGGGACAATAGTATTCTTACTCTCTTTTATTTTATTTTTTTAAGATTTTATTTATTCATTTGAGACACAGAGATACAGACAGAAAGAGAGAACATGAGCAGGGGAGAGACAGACAGAGAGGGAGAAGCAGGCTCCCCGCTGAGCCAGGAGCCTGATGTGGGGCTTGATCCCAGGACCCTGGGATCATGACCTGAGCTGAAGGCAGACGTTTAACCATCTGAGCCACCCAGGTACCCCTCTTACTCCCTTCTAGAAACCTGAATGATTTCAGATCTTCAGGGCTGGCCTAACTCCATAATTCAGGCCAAGTGGGTTTCACTAATGCCAAGACAGTAGACAGTGTTTCCAAGGGCAACACGCTGCTCCTTATACCCAAAGGGCATAAAATATGGATTAACTTATGTGCCACCAAATAATATCAGATGGTACTCTTGAGGAGAATACTCCAAATGTACAAATTATTCTTTTAATGAATTATATTTCTTGAATATTTGTATCATTTTTAAAAATTCTTCTTGAGGTAATACCAAGGCAGTATTAAGCTCAGACAGAATAAAATGGGTCAAAAAAGCTAAAAATAACATTTAGAAACTTCTTGCAACCATAGATATGTCAAATCAATGAACAGGATTAACTAAACTTAAGTGCTTAGAATAGACCTCAATATATGTTAATGGTAATGATTTTATTAGGAAATTAGTGGGAATTATATTGATGATTTTTATCTCATTTTTAACTCTACCAAAGCATTGAGACATTTTGAAAGTAGTAGTCTTTAAGTGAATTAATATAAATAAAAGAGGACAAGAAGTTATTTAAATATACAATAAGATTGACTATAGTTTTATTCTGTTAGTGGGAAAAGATGCAAATTTGGAAATTGGGCAATAATTTAAGTGCATCCTCAGTCCATCCAAAGACCTTTTCAGTAAGAATCAAAGAAGTATCTATAGCAATGACGATAATAATGTAACAACATACTTGCTGTTCTTTCTCAATTAAATATATGGTCTAATGTTTGTGGATGATGTTACATCTATTCTTTATACTGTCTTGATTTGAGTGGGTATTCAAAAATATTTTTATTACTGCTTATTATTTTCACTAAGAAATAATACAAAAGATAATTGGATAAATTACAGCATATATAGTGAACATTTATTTCTTTCTTTCCTTTTTTTTAATTTTATTTTATTATGTTAGTCATACTTTCTTTCCTTTTTTTAAAAAAGATTTTATTTATTTATTTATTTACTTATTGTGGAGGGAGGGGCAGAGGGAGAGAGAGAATCTCAAGCAGACTCCTCACTGAGCATGGAGTCTGATGCTGGCTGGATCTTACAACCCTGAGATCATGACCTGTGCTGCAATCAAGAGTCGGATGCTTAACCGACTGAGCCACCCAGGCACCCCACCATCTTTTTTTTTTTTTTTTTTAAGACATAAGCTCTGTGTCTTCAGATAAACTTCTACCCAGGTATTCAAGAATGGGTGGACTAATTATAATTTTTTTTTTAGAAATTTTATTTATTTGTGTGTGAGAGTGAGCAAGCACAAGCAGGGGGAGTGGCAGGCAGAGGGAGAAGCAGGCTCCCTGCTGAGCAAGAGCCCCATGCAGGACTCGATGCCAGGACCCTGGGATCATGACCTGAGCCAAAGGCAGATGCCCAATTGACTGAGCCACCGACTAAGTCCATCCCTGGGTGGACTTATTTTTAAGGTAACTCTCCCACTTCATTACTTTATTTAGGAACACACGTCAAGCTGATGAATATATGACATAGTTCTGGTCACAACTGGACATCAAAGACAGTGGCATTTATACATCAGTTATACATCACAATCAGATTTCCTATAAGGAGAAGTCTGATGAAGCTTCTAGAGGAAGAAATGTTTTCTTGTTTTTCAAATAAAGCTACTTAACAAGACAGCCTAAGTAAGAAGTCCGCCCCCCAGAAGGGGGAGTATGAGAAAGAACTGCTGAAGAACCCACTTGTTAAAAACATCCCTGGAGCCATATCTCCAGCTCTGTTTCTAGATTTATACTAATGGGGGAGCCTAAAGAAACTCTTGTTGCTTTAGACTTCTGTTGTTGGAAACCAAAAGTATTCTAAATGATTTTCAGTGTTTATGAATAGAATCTTTTTTTATACTTTTGTTAACTAATTAATAATGCTGAATCTACTCTCTTACAATTATTCTCCATTCATAGCAAAGTTAATTTGTACAAGGTAACATGGTTGTGGGTTAAAAGAGTTGACAATGTTGTAACTGGAACTATCGCTGCAATACTGAAGTATATAGACATTAACAGGGGTCACTTGATGAATATGTGGAAACAGGGTTACAAGGACAGATTGGTGGATAGAGCAAGTGTTAAAAATTAATTCCTTGAATTGTTAAAAGTAAAATTTAAAAGAAAAAAAATACTGGTTGGGAGAGACCACATCGTATGTATTTTTGGAATGGAAACGGACATGTTGCCATAAGACCAATCCCTGCCAACTTTCATATTCCCATCAGAACACTCCTTGGGAAAATTAGAAGACCACTGCATCACTCAAGACAACTAAACTGCAATATCCCAACTCCAGGCTTATAGCAAAGCTTAGTATCTTGGTAATGCTACATGTCCATCGTGGATGGTTATGATTCTGCCCAGTATCACCTTGATTTGGGGAACAAGTTGACTAAGCTATCTATCAGAGGAATAGCAAACATAAAAGGGGTCTGGGGTCTCCTGGGTGGCTCAGTTGGTTAAGTGTCAGACTCTTGATCTCAGCTCAGGTCTTGATCTCAGGGTCATGAGTTCAAGTCTCATGTTGGGCTCCATGATGGATGTGGAGCCTACTTAAAATTAAAAAAAAAAGAAAAAGAAGAAGAAATAAAAGGGGTCTGGCAAGCCAAGGGTGACAATATATTGTTAAGAAATCACAGTTCATTTTTGCCCATATTTCATTTCTCAAAGTCACATGCCCACTCCTGAAGTAAGCAAGATAATATCAAATCCTGCAAGAAATGGTGGCGAGGGACATAAATCACATGGCCAAACCTAAAATCAAAGAATCACCAATGTAAAATCCTAGAAAAAGAATTGAATATACATAATCAGTAACAGTGTCTTGCAACCACACCCATCTCTTTTCTTATTCTACCTCTAACCCTAAGCCTTGCCTATGAGGTGTTGTCTTAGCAATGTTAGAATTAATCTCAATACCCACTGCCTCCACGGGAGGCACAATAGGAGTCTGGATACCTTCTGTTAATTCTGATTTCCACATACCTCTACGAGTTCTAGGTGTTCCCTTTTCTGACTCTATCAATTCCTGAAACTCTTCCTCTAATCCCTTTAGAATCCACATACTTTCAAAACATATTTCCTTATATCTTCAAACAGTTCTCTACATTTTCCTTTCTCTTTCTTGTTCTCCCTGGAACCTAGCTCTCTCTTGAGGACATTGCTTCCCCTGCTGCCCTTCTAACTGGATAATATTTCCTCTCCTATATCTGTATTACTCAGATAGAGTACATTTCCTCCTTGTTCTTTATTTCTATTTCCAGGTCATTTTACACACTTTGGTAATTACTTTTCTACCCCATCTTTGAAGTGTCTGCCATCAGCCTTTATGTTTTAGTTATTTCCTGCCTCCAGGTACCCCACCTCATTGCTTGAAGATTTGAGTTCCTTCTTCACTTGCAGTACCTCCAAAATTACTCCAATCATATTTTGTCTAATTTTAATATTCAGTTACTAATATTTTCTATAATCTCTTCTCTCAGTTACTCTATCAAACACTAATCTGGGTGCTCCAAAGGGATTCTGCAAATGTAATAAAGGTCTCCAATCAGTTGAAATTAGATAAGGTGACCATCTTGTGTGAACCTGACTTACTTAGGTGGGCCCTTAAAAGGGCCTAGGCTCTTTTGGGTAAAATAAATTTTAAGAATGAGAGGGATGTGGTATGAGGGCTATTTCCATGGTAGGGGACCACATAGCTAGGAGTGCAAGCTGCCCCTATGAGCAGAGAGCAGCCCTGAGATGACAGCCAAAAAATATATAGTAACCTTAGTCCTACAACCACAAGGACCTAAAATTTGAAAACATCCTGAATGAGCTTGTAAGTAGATTCTTCCCTAGAGCTTGGCCAACACCTTGGGATTTGCCCTGGGATACTGAGCAGAGAACCCCATCAGGCCAATGCTTGAACTTGTGACTTACAGAATTGTGAATAAATGGGTGTTTCAAGCCTCCAAGTTTGTGGTCATTTGTTATGTAGCAGTGGAATACTAACAGTCAAACTGAGTCTTCTATGAGCCTACCAGTTCCTCCATGACCTGCCCCCTCATCACTCAAGCTCACACATTCCCCCTTCCCCAAGTGCTGTCCAGTCAGCACTAACTTCTTGACACTCCTTGAAGTTCTGTGAATATGCAAGCATGTTCTGAATTCACACCTTTTTATTTCCTCTCATTTCCTAGAATGTTCTTCCTAAAGTATTTGCATGGTTCACTCCTTAACCAACAGTACATCTTTTGTTAAATGCAACCTCTCAGTGAGAACTTCAATAGCCTTGTATGTGAAATTACAACTCTTTTCTCACCTACAATACTCTATATCTCCTTTTACCTCTTTTTAGCATATAATAGTTATCAGGTATACTATACTATTGTGATATTCACTAACCTCATTTGTTTTTATACATTATAAAAATACTGTTTCATCAGTGAAGGGATTTTTTTCCATGTTAAATGATGTATCCCTAATTCCAAGAAGAGTATCTAGCATATAGAAAGTATTTATTGCGTATTTGTAATAAAAATGAAAAATATCCCTTCTCTTATTCTATTGCAATTTCAGTAATCTTGGGTATAGCAGAAAGCTAAATAGAAGTTGTGGCAGTGATAACTGGATTAGGGACCTACTTTTTAGAATTTTGGTGATAGATTTCAGACTTATTCTATGTTTGGGGTATAAAGGTTCTTCAAGGAATCCTTAAGAAATAAGTTTGTAAACAAGTTATAATTATTGCTAATAAATACTAGCATAAAGATATGTGAATAAACAAATTTTAAGATTATGCATATCCAATTCCATTTCTGTCAATACCATAATGAGTTTTTCTATATACTTATTTTAATTCTAATCAATGAGCAACTGAAATTGAACAATTCCAAAGCACTAACATTCAAATACAATATGAGACTGGTAATTCATTACAACAAAAGTTGATCTTTTGAACAAATTCTATCATTTCTGCATGTACTTTACCACCTAGCTCCCTAGCTTTACAGTAGTTAAGAGCATGTGCATGTATGCTCCACACACATACACACAAAACACAGAACCACTGGATTCAAAGAACAGCTGTTAAGCTATTTCCTGATTTTTGCCAACTTCTTAGATTTTTATAGTGATTTCATATATATATACACATATATGTATTTTTCTTCAAAATAATTTGATTCCTTCCCTTTTAAATATCTTTGAGCAAAGTGTATTTCCTTCTTACACATAAATTGCCCTCTTCAATAGGATTTATCGCAGAATACTGTTTACTATTTATTTTACAGAAGGGGATTTGGGAGGGGGAGGGGGAGAGGGAGAGAAAGAATCTTAAGAAGGCTCCACCCTGGGCCTAGAGCCTGACACAGGGCTTGACCTGATAACACTGAGGTCATGACCTGAGCCAAAATCAAGAGTCAGACGCTTAACCAAATGAGCCACCCAGGAGCCCTTGTGTAATACTGTTTTTATCACCCTTCTTCAGCATTGCCATTTTACCCAATCTTTTAAGAAAAATACCAACTCCTGAAATATTTAGGATATATAACAATTTAGATATATAACAAACAGGAACTTATTTATCTTTGATTATGGAATATATGGCAATGTGATTTTATTACTATGATTATTGAAATATTCACAGCTACATAAAATACATTTAAAAATGACCTTCCACTGAATTTGTATTTAATAACTGCTCCCATGTTTGTCTCACATATAAAACTGGCTAAACTGGCAAGTATTGCTCTTTTAACTTGCCTGTGCTTTCCAAACCTCCATGCATATGACAAATCAACATTAATCTGTATCTGACTCATCCTTTACATATATGTGTGACTTCATTTTTTCATAATCTATTTCCAAAGTATTTTTCTCTAACTTCTAATACATGCCCATGGGAAAATACCTGGAAATGAAGATAATATATTTTGATCCTATTGTGCAGATCAATCACATTTCTGCTTGTCCCAGCAATTTTCAACATGCTGGTAGAATAAAGAAGTGATGCACATTTCATCATGCCAGAATGTACTATACAAACGTATCCTGGTTAGCTAAAAACACATTTTTTTTTTAAGATTTTATTTATTTATTTGACAGAGAGAGAATGAGAGAGAGAGAGCACATGAGAGGGGGGAGGGTCAGAGGGAGAAGCAGACTCCCTGCCGAGCAGGGAGCCCGAGGCGGGACTTGATCCAGGGCCTCCAGGATCATGACCTGAGCCGAAGGCAGTTGCTTAACCAACTGAGCCACCCAGGCGCCCCTAAAAACACATTCTTATAAGACATGCTGGGACTCAGTTGGCTACAGTATGGTGGAGAAAAAAAAAAGGAAGACTCATTCACACATAAAAAAAGCAGTGAACTGAAAACCAGGACAATCTCTGATTCTATTTCTGGTTTTCCCACTAATCCCCTCATTTCCTCTATTAACTCTAGAAATATGCTTAACAGCTCAGTGAAATCAGGAGGTAAGACTATTGGAGATTTTAAACTGGCAAGCTGTATTTTGGTTTAGTATAAAATTGAATATTGTTCTTAAAATAGTCTGGATTTCTAGCTTTTTCTGAGATAGTATCAGATGGTGGGGAATGTCTGTGTTCTGTTCTTGCCAAGCATGACAACAGTATTTGCTCTCAGAGGACCACCCTCTTGAGCTACCACACCCCCAGTTCTCCTGAGTGAAGAACCTAGGGCCCACTTCATTCATTTTTGTTATTTACTTGCCTCTGTATATATTTGTATTTGCAACACATAGACTAAATGATTTCTTCAGTCCCTTCCTGTTGTAAAACAGGATTTTCTGGTAACTTTTCTTTAGAATGCTACAATGACCTCTCCTACGGTAGCAAATTCTAGCTGGTATATAACGCTCTCCAAGCTGAAACCTTTGGGAACTTCTGGGAACTTCCTTAAAAGGATGGAAATATGTTCAGAGGTTTTGAATATATTAATTGAGATGAGACGAGATAGTTTGGTTTTGATGATGAATGAGTTCTAACATGAGGTCCTGGATTAATGGACCAGTGGGGCCTGGATTAAGGTTCCAGTGTTGCCAAAGAGTAAGGAAGAGCCTAACAGTCAACCCGAACAGTACCTGAATGTGGAAAGCAAGGTAATGCGAACACTCTAGCAATGGTAGAAGGCAGTCTGCTGTGATGGAGACTTCAGCTCCTCAGCTGTGTGCCTCAAGCCAGCCTGGTATCCGGTAGGAATGTTAATGAGTCATACGGTTAAACTGCTATGTGTGCTTGATTCAAAACTTGGTGTTGATGTTAGCTTTTAAAATACTAATAAAAATTAATTTAACCTCTGAGATTTATGTAAAATTACTGGCACTTTCCTTTTCATTTGTGAAGAGGTAAGAGTTCAGTTTATCTAATTCAGTATTTGATCTGTTGTTTAGGGTCATGTTGACAAGAAAATCCCGAAGATGATAAAAATAGGAACTAAAACAGTCCTTCACTACTTAAACACATTGTTTCTCCTTTCAGTTAAGGCACATATTCAACTTGGGAGTAGAACAGTTCTGCATTGTGAGGATGGTCCCTTGCACTGCAGGGTGGTGAGCATCACTGTTCCATGAGCATGATATGCCAGCAGACCCTTACCCCCATTCATTTCCAAATGGCCCCAAAGTAGAAAGGGACTTTGCAAACTACTGAGCAGAGAGAGAGAACTAATCCCTGTCAATCTCACTGATTTTTGTCTCGTAGATTCTCCGCCTCACTTCCTGACTCCACCTTTTTTTCCCAAATATGCCAAAGTTCCGTGAGATGAGAGTTTTGCATTGCTTTTGACATGGTACACTCATTTTAATCCTCTAAGGCAAAGCTAAAATTCCATTGCCTTACAGAAGTCTTCATTGACCATTCTTTCTAAGCATACTCAACTCATCTTCAGCCCATTGTGTGACATCACTTTGTTGACTTCTTCCACTGCTTTCTCCTCCTTCTTTCTGTTCTTTTTATTCCTTCCCTCCCTCTCTTTCTCTCTCTCTCTGCACACTCATACATACACTCCTTTTTTATTTTTTAAAAGATGTATTTATTTTAGAGAGAGAGAGAGAGTGGTTGGAAGGGGCAGAGGGAGAGGGACAGAGAATCCCAAGCACACTCCACTCCGAGCAGAGCCCAACACAGGGCTTGTTTTCAGGACCCAGAAATCATGACCGGAGCTGAAACCAAGAGTCAGATGCTTAACTGACTGCGCCAGCCAGGTACCCCTTTTTTTTAATTTTTAATTTTCATTTGAAACAAAAGCCAGTGGCATCAATGTAGAAAAGTTTCTGGAACACCCTACCCCCATTTTTAAAGCACTTGTGTATATTTATAGTTTACAAAGAAACAGAAGCTTAAAACTGAACCACAGGCGAGATTCATAATATCATAATACATTATAGCAGGAACACTTGGTATTTGTTATAAAGATACCTGGCTCCCTTTTGTGCAAACTAGGTTCATTTGAGTCTATCAAGACTTGTGAGGGATTATTACTATACTTAATTCACAACACAGTGTTCATATGACCTTTTTGAATAATAATGAGTACAAATACGGAGCCAGAGTCCCTCCAGTACAGTTACTTCAGTGCTAGGCCTCCATGGGACAGGAATACAAGTTAAACTCTTTCTTACTAAAATGTCCAGATCATTCCACTGTGGTGACTTTACCTCTCCTATCCCATGGGAATTTAGAAATTTCAATAAGCAACTTCTTAGCCAGGTAAGAAGTTTTATGTATTATGGATAAGCTTTACGTTGGTTCTTCGATATATATACAGGTAATTACAGGTTATTTTGTGAGGTATTTTGAAGGCATAGAAACTGGCTTAACCAAACTGGCTTAACAGTTTTTTTCTAGTGCTGCCAATTTATCCCCTTGTCTTCTTGATATCCTTTGAGGTTATCAAGATCCTTAAGATCCTCTAAACGTTCTAAAGTTATTTAAGGTGTTCTAAAGGTTATTTCTGCTTTTCTAATATAGAATGTAGAGAACAGTTTTCCCAATATCACATTACCAGTATTATAAATTTTAGATCTTCAATAGAAAAATTTACCTCCATTATTAGGAATTACATTTTTAATATGATTGTATTTGCAGGTAGTCTCCAACCTATGATTCTCCACTTTAATACACCTTGGTCTTAGATAACATTTTTAAATTTTGATATGGCTATGCAGTTTATAAAGCATTCTCAAATATATTATCTCATTTAATTCTTACAACTCTAAGTGCAAGCATTATTAAATGCATTTCCCCATAATTTTTATTAGGGCAATATTAGAAGCAGACTAAAAGCCCTATCTTTGACCTCAAGTTCTTCTTGCTGCAACTCACCATGACAGACAATCCTTTAAATAAAATCATATCTATATGTTTAATCCAAGCCCAATATTGCCAAATCCTTCAGCTTTCTTGATAGATGAAATGAAAATGGTCAGTAAGTAAGTGACCCTTTGTCACAGTTTGTTTGGGATGTCCCAGTTTATGACTATTTGTCCTGTTTTCTCAAAGTTCTTGTTAGTATATTATCTGTCTCACCCTTTTCACTTTCAAGTGTATCCTGGCTTGAACCATAAACTAAATGGCATGTAATATTAAACAGTGGAATACTTGCTGAGGAAAATGGAAAATGGAACATTTATGAAAAGCAAATGATACAGAGTACGAGCAAGCCATAGAAGAAATGGAGACCATTTACAGATTCTAAGATAGTTCAACCTAAACCATATTTGGAAAGCCCCAGTTTATACAATCAGTGTACATCTGGCAGATAATCCATTCAGGTAGTGATCTACAGCATCACCGTAGGTCAATGTTTACTCAAGGCTCTATTGCTGTCAATCAATGTATTAGAAAGCCTACTTCCCTTCAACGCCAATCCTCTTCTCCCAGTCCTTTGTTCAACACAAACTTGCTTGTCAAGAAAATTGAAGTCAAAACCATCAGGGTCAGGCAAAGGGGATTTTACCACTGCTAAGAACTTCAGTGATAATTCCAAAAACTGGGCTGGACTCCAGAAATCTGTTGTGTGATGATCACAGAATGGGCTGTCAGATCATCTTTGTTCTCTGCTCTTAAAGCAGAACTGATGGCAATGCTTTGCAGTTTCTTTTCAAGGATGAAAAGAAGATATGGGATAGGAAAATAGGTAGAGACCATATGGAGATTTCCTGCCATTGTACAAAGAGCCTAGGGATGCTCATTCTTTATTCAGAGCATTCACACAGCTGCTAAGAATTAAGTGACAGTTTTTCAATCACCATACCCGACCCCTACCTTGATTCACTGAAGTGAACCAAAGGGGGGCATATTCCACACTGGCATATTTTTCTTTGCCAGAAGATGTAAGTGAGCTAATTAAAATGGACAACTTTCAATAACTTAAGAAGCTAAGGAAAGGATGTAGTCAATTTATACTGAAGACCTGAGGATGGCAAGAGCCACATTGTGGTTGAAAGAAATGCTTATAAAGCAATGTCATAGCAGCTCAAGGCTTTACAGCTTCTATCAAATATTCTGTGCATACAAAAGCAAAGCTCAGGGTAAGTCCTAGATAAAATTAGGATGCAGGTAAACTTATCTGCTCCTTTCTACCATGTTTTCCTTCCAGGATCTCTTCTTCTCTCTTTCCTTCATACAGTGCCTAGCTTTTTCCTGGGATGAGTTTAGACCACTTGACTCAATACCTACCACCATTTACACCACATGTAATCACTATCAGAACTGTTTTCCAAATACAATACCCTCCAAATCAAATACATTCATAAATAGAGCACCTGGGTGGCTCAGTCAGTTAAGTGTCTGCCCTCAGCTCAGGTAGTAATCTTGGAGTCCTGGGATCAAGCCCCTTGTTGCGCTCCCTACTCAGTGGGGAGTCTGCTTCTCCCTCTCCCTCTGCTCCTCAGCCCTACTTGTGCTCTCTCTTTCTCAAATAAATAAAACATCTAAAAAAGTGCTCTAAAAATAAATTCATAAGCAATGAGAAGGAACAATGAAGACAATGAACTGTCATATTTTTTTAGTGAAAACTACATTCCTGATTGGGTGCTTTGTGTTTCATGTCAGTTATATTATTTGATCTCAAAACAATCCCTGTTTAAGTATCATTATACCCAATTTATAGATCAACCAACTATTCTCAGGTTTACTATCTTACAAAGGTCATGCAATAATTGACTTGGCACTAGCATTTAAGGTTATCTTCCCCACTCCCTTTATCGAAAAAGACTTTATCATATCTCTTGCTTTAAAAAAAATTTTTTTTTAAGATTTTATTTATTTGACAGAGAGAGACACAGCGAGAGAGGGAACACAAGCAGGGGGAGTGGGAGAGGGAGAAGCAGGCTTCCCGCCTAGCAGGGAGCCCGATGTGGGGCTTGAACCCAGGACCCCGGGATCATGACCTGAGCCGAAGGCAGACGCTTAACGAATGAGCCACCCAGGCGCCCCCCTCTTGCTTTTTTATTTAGATCACCAGTAAAAAAAAAAAAAGAATCTAAAATGATAATTTGTTTTAAATCAGGAGTATGTGTTTAACTTAATTTGCTTTCTGTATTGTAATAGTTAACTCTTGGAAAAGAAAATGCACTCAGGGAAAATATAATTCAATAAAGTTGACTCATGATATCAAAATAATAGGAGACATGTTTGGAGGAAGGAAGACTTGAGGTTTCTAAAAAATCCCTTTCTGTTTTTAATGGTTTTTCTTATCCAAATACATTACAAGTGCAGTTTTCAAAGTTTTTAAAAGATACTGATTCATCGTGGAATTTATTTTCCAAAAAAATTTAAAAGGGGGAACATTCAGCCTGATCCTAAACCATTTTAAAGATAGAAAATATTCAAATTAAATTCATGACTATAAAGTAATAAACTCTCTCTGAAATAGAAAGTATTAATTCTTTTGTATGAAACAAGGAACTAGTATAACACAAAGTAATTTCCTTTTGCACCTTTTATTTTAAAATGCAAAACTTCAAAGAGCCTTTACCATGAAATGCTTCACACCTTGTCTCACTATCTGAGCTCTGAGAAAAGACCACTCCCCCTGGAGAAGACATTTCTGCTGCACTTCTTTGTTTAATGCTGTCACGGATGATCAGTGATAATAAAAAGTATTTACCACATTATATGCTCTCCATTATGATAGAACTTTTCTATTTGAAAAGTATTAAGCATCTGTGAGTTTAACTGCAGTCGAGAAACTGTACTTTTCAAAACCATCTTTGTTACCTGGTTGGAAATGGTATATTTCTTGTTGTCTGCTTTTTATGTAACACTTGCACACAGTCTTTGAATTTTACTCTGAGAATTGATTTTTTTCATACCAAACCATTTATACCTCTGAGATAACATTGAGAATACACACACACACTTTTTTTTTTTTTTTTACCAAAGCAAAGCTAATAAATGTGAAATCCTCTCTCTGCACTCAAGATATCAAGGTAAGGAGGATACGTTTGAAAAATTGCTCTAATACATCAGAAAATATAAAAATCAATAAGCTATAAAAGCTAAAAAGCTTCTTCAATTTTGTCCCCTTATTGCTTAGTGTAGGCAGCCAAGGCCCAGAGAACGATCCAAGGTTGCAAAAAGCCATTATACATCCAGTTGTGTATTGCAGACAATATGTGCGGCTCTGCCAGGAAGGGACAAGTGTGCATCTGCCAAAGAGCAGGGAGCTCTGAATGGCCTCTAAGTTCCTGTTTGTTTAATTGAGAGCTGGAAAGTGTGCTTGAGAAATCAGGCAGTGAAGACTGTGTTTTTTGTCACTTTTGTGTAAAACTAAAAAGATCTGAAGAGGATTTCCCTCTTCCTTTCTTTCCTGGGCTATTTTTTAGGCATAGGACATGTAGGGTCCATGGACATTACTATCAGACTCTGGGAAGGCAATGAAATACAGTACTCCCTGCTAAATAAGGCCTATCCTTCAATCATACAGGGCAAGAATAATCTTCCTGAAAATTTTAAAATTATATTTTTTCTACAACATGTCTAGGGCATGCAAAGGTTATTAGAATCCATCAATGATATATACGGCTACATGAAATTATTTTAGGCTAGTCGTCTCCAAATGTTTTCATCACACATCACTACTGCTACAATGTTTTTGAGTAAATGTCATCAATATCGATTTTTAAATAGACACATATAATCTACCAATAAATGATGTATGTTGTATGTTATATTTAACAAAGGATTAGATAAAACATGAATACACACAAAAGCTCTTCCATCACCACAAATCATCTTAAACACTGCCTGGGATGTTAAAAACACACTCGAGAGGTCTCTGTCCTGCAATGTTCTAATTTGCTGTAAGGCTACGGTCTTTTACACTAAAGTGGTCAAGAAAGGAAGAGTCTATCTCCTCCCTGCCTTTACATTTTCCTTAAATGGAACTTATGTACAGCACATAATTAAGTACATCATAAGATCCTTGACATTCAAGAGGAATCATCCTAAGATCTTTTAAAAATATAGCCCATTAACTCTCGGCACCCATTCCCATAACTTTCTAGTGTGTTTTCCTATACTACACACGTTGGAAACCTGTGTTCTCTGAAGTCCCTCTGAATACAAATTAGGTTTCAACAGTTAGATGTACTCCATAAGAATCAAAGCAAATAGATAAGGCATATGCTGTCTCACTGATGATCTGGGCAATCTCCTAGCAAGTATGACTGTGGACATAGGAAGTTTTTTCTGCAGCTGACTTCCAGTGTCCAGTCATGGACATCATAGGTGTTGAAAGACAATGGCTTTGGATGTGGAGGCTCGTTCCTGGATAGCAGCTATAGTGGGGTTTTCTTGAACTAAATTGTTCTAGCATTGGTTTCTTGCTTTCTGCCTTTCTGACAGTGACAGAATTAATAGATCCCTTGGTGGACAGTTATAGGCCTTCTGAAAGTCTCTCCCAAAGCCTAATGTGAAGTTTGCTCCTCTTCTTTCTAATGTGTCAATATGCTCTTAATTAACTCTATTAAATCACTTTCTGCTTAAAATGCTTGGTGTAATTTCTCTTTCTTGTACTGAAAGCTGACAAAAATAAGCATAAAATATCCAAGTGAAGAACGACAAAGCTTCCCTGAGATGAGTTTTCTAGGCAAACCATCAACTTCTTTGTCAACAAAAGCCTCATTTCAAGAGTGATTCAAATTAGTACTTCAGTAAAATTACTGATTACTATTTGTCACTTAACTCTAAGGTTGATTATGAATATTTGAAATTTCATGCTAAATGCCTGAATACCAAGAGACTACTATACTTGTTTAGATTTAAAATTGAAAGCCATCACAATCTCAATAAAGAACACATAATGTAACATACAAGCAATACAAACATGCTCATATAAAATGTTTAGTTGCTATTTTATCCTTAGTGGAAAAGTCACTTGGCCTGAAAATTCATGATGAGTATGCCAGGTAAGGAAAACGTGCTAAGCTGATCAATCACCAAGGGCTACTGATTTCCGTTCATTTTCAATTTCAAGCAGACACTCTACTAGCCACTGTGAAAAATAATCATGTATATTTTTGCTCACTGAATTCCCATCTGTAGATTTCAGAATCATATAAAATCAAATGATGAATACTTCTACAAGTCTGGGCAACTCAAAGTCTTTAAGGAATTTCAGTGTAAAATGTGTGATTTTAAAACAAATGTAGAATCCACTGAATGGTAGAAATTGTACAATTAAATTTACCTAACTTAAATAACCGAGCAGCCAAATGTATATTTTCCTCTTGTTTAGCATGAAAATTAAACATTTCCATTTTAGTTAAATTTAAATATGTATGTTTATGCCAGAGTTGAAAAAGATGTTTACTTATATACTTAAATACATAGTAACTCCACAGATACTTTATATAAAATACATAGTAAGATCAGAAAAATTGTCCAAGAGTTTATAAAATATTTTGCACAGAAATGAGAAAATCAAATATTCTTTTTGAAGTTTTGTATGATGGCTCTACTGCTGCCAGTTACTAGAAAAATATAAACCTGGAGGAAAATAAGTGTGCAATAAACTCATAGTTAAAAGTTTAGAGATCAATTTATCATTATCTAATCAATAACATCAACTTTGTTCAATAAGCCCAAAGGGTTGAAAAAATGAGTGTCAACTTTTATTTTATCAATGGGAGATTTAGAAGTATGATTTTAGAATGTAGTATATTAATTAATATATGCATAATCATAAATATAAATACCTACAGTGATTTCTGTTAGTTTTTATCTATTAAGGTCTTTTATGTTGTTATTGTCTTTATTAACTCAGGTATTACATATTACTTGCTTAGCTATCCCTTTGCCTTACTCTTTAGAGACTAATTGTAGACACAGAAAACATACACTCTCACACAAATCCTTTCTGTCAAAATACTTGAAAGATATGGCCAAGCTTTACCAATTATGTCAGACTAGAGAATACATCTTGCTAATTACAATAAGACTTCATAAAAGAATTCTCTTTCAATATTTCTTTCTTAAAACTTCTTCTCCTTTTAGAATCTCCTATGTCTGTTTCTCTCAATACCTTTTCTCCAACTCCTGATTTACTGCTCCCTTGCTCACTTTACATAACTTTCCTCAGGGCTTGTTTGAATCTAGCTCCATTTGGCACAACTCAACCCCTTCTTGACTTCTTCATTTCTCCTTTAGACCACTCTTCCCTCAATATAGCCTTGGAGATTAGTCTTGGAGATTAAAAGGCAAAATAGAGAGGTGATTACAAATACCAATGATTTCCATTTTTTTCCCTGTCACACATAGTAGCTGCTCGATAATCTCATAATTAATTGGGTTTGTTAAGTTAAGACAATTCACATGGTTTAAGTACTATTTAGTCAACTGGAGAGCAGACAAAATGAGTGATTAAAGGTAGCATTTAACATTTACAACTATTCAATAATTTCATGTTTAAAATAGGTATTTCCTTCTAGGCATGAATTAGCATTATGTATTGCCACTCTATGCATATCTGCTAATGGTGGGTCTGATTGTGGACAGTGTAAGCCCTGGGGAGAAAGTCAAAAGCTTGAATAAATACAGAATTAGTCTTAAAAACTATGCTTTTAAATTCATCAAAGGAAAAAAAATAGGGGAAAAGGTGATGCTAGTATGAACAAGTTATTTTTAAAAATTAATTAGGTTCATATAATCAGTAGTATAAAGTATAAACTTCAAGGTAAAATAAAACAAAAGCATTAATTAGGCATCATTTCCTTAAGGTTGCAGAATGCTCTGCCTACAAGATCACCAAAGATAATTCATTTACTACACTTCACCTTTCTAAAAATGAATGAATGACAGAGAGATGCACAGTAAAATTTGTTTCCAGGGTCTGAATTTTCCATACATTATCTACTAGGTCAAAAAATTGTTAAATCTAAAATAAATTCTTATGTCCTATCACAAATATTTAAGTAAATATTAATTTCCCAAATTCACTTAACAAACTTAAAACAACGTCTTATTTTGACCAGGACTTAAAGAAGTTCAAATAGATAGGTAGAAACTAAAAATACTTGCACCCAATTCTATAAAGGGTTTTTCAAGATTGGAGTTCTCCTTTAACTAGCAACTCTTTCTTCCTCCTTTCATCATTTAGAAGAAAATGTTATTTAGGGCGCCTGGGTGGCTCAGATGGTTAAGCGTCTGCCTTCGGCTCAGGTCATGATCCCAGGGTCCTGGGATCGAGTCCCGCATCGGGCTCCCTGCTCCTTGGGAGCCTGCTTCTCCCTCTGCCTCTCTCTCTGTCTCTCATGAACAAATAAATAAAATCTTAAAAAAAAAAAAAAAAAGAAAATGTTATTTAATGGCTTAGCATGATAAATTAAATATCTCCTAAACTTTCTTACTAAGTTATCTATTCCTGCTTTTTATCCAGGCCACTCAAGGAAGATGCAGGTTCTTTTCTTAATCAGTACAGGATAATGGAAAAAGACAATGTGGTTTCAGATCCAATTCTACCATGTAATAAATGGCTGTAAGCAAATTATCTCTCTAAGGATACATTTCCTTATTCAAAATATGATAAGAATGGCTTTCATCTTAAAAAGAATTGGGGGCATACAAAGACATGTATGAAAAGTGAAATATAGAATCGATGTGTCTGGATTTAAAATTCTCCTCCTCTTTCTTTCATAATAAAAACAGTAAGACAAATTTTCAGATAGGTATCAGTATCCATTGCTAACCTATACCTGCAATTTGTTCAAGCCATCCTTTTCCATTAAAAGGAAGGAAGTTCTTATAAATATCAGTGTTTCGGGATGCCTGGGTGGCTCATTCAGTTAAGCGGTTAAGCATCTGCCTCCAGTTCAAGTCATGATCCCAGGGACCTGGGATTGAGACCCGCACCAGGCTCCTTGCTCAGTGGGGAGCCTGCTTCTCCCCCTAAATGTTGCTCCCCCTGCTGTGTTCTCTCTCTCTCTCTGAAAAATAAATAAGTAAAATCTTAAAAAAAGAGATTAAAAATTTAAAAAAATAAATATCAGGTTTTCTGTGCCCAGTGATTTTAATAAAAAGAGAGGTTAGGGTAAAAGCCAACTGCCATGTGTCACACCTTTTATTAAACTCAGATAACCCATCCCTCTCTGAAGGATAGCTACTGCATTCTCTCTCCTGGGCTAAGCTCCATTTCTTTAAAACCGAAGCCAACAGAAGGTTTTGTGTCATTTCTTCATAAAACACAATATAAAGACTTGACTAATCATAGTTATTGTTCAGACATGGTTCTTTCTGGTGTTTGGCCTCCACTTTACTTCAAGCATTCATATTCAATTTGTCAGTGTCTACTATTGTTGCTTCTCTGGTCTGTCCTCAGATTGAATACCTTATCCCCATTTCTGACTGCCAGTTTGTTATCAACCTCACTTCTATTAACTAATGATTTTTTTCATTTAATTCAACAACTGATTAGTTGTGATATTTCAGAGAATGTGTTAGGTTCCAGGGATTTAGGAATGAGTAAGTAAAAGGTTAAGTAGAAAGGCTTAATGAGCATTGCTGAGGAGACAACCGAGTCAGCAAATGTAGGCCACTGCCCTGTGAATGAAGTCAGAGGGTGCGTGGCTTCTGAGAGCAATGGTTTGGAAGTTTGGTAAAGAACCACAAAGATTTCTAAAGTTATTAGAAGGACCTAATGGAAAAGGAGCACAAATTCATTTTTTAAACATTGGCATGTACTGTACATGGCTCAACTAGAACTGAAAACAAATACTGAAGTTGTATCAATCTACCATTCCAAATATTTTTGCAGTTTTTTTTCCCAAAAGTATTTAATTTTTTAGTGCAGGAAAATAGATAACACGTGTTGTGGGTTGAATGATTGATGCAGTCAAAGATACAAGGACTGTAATTTTGAGAGCATTAATAACGTAGTAGGCCAACTCATCACCAGTCTGAGGGGAAACTAGACTAAGGTGATCATGTTTTCTTGGAGAACACTGTTGAGAAAAGCACAGACTATCTCGATGGATTATAAACTAAACATTAAAGGTTTTGGTCAGAAACTGTGGTACTAGCATTTAAAATATTAAAAATGAATTAATTTAGGTGATAATGAAATCCAAAATGTGGCTCTATGTTGGGGTTAATGACTTGTGAGAGTGCTGTGAGATCTTCTCCAATAATTGCATTGTAATTTGACTAGATCTCTACTTGTCTTTTACATGCACATTCTACTCCCCAATATTTCGGCCTTGCCCACGTAAGTATGATGTCATTTTACATAATGCTGGCTCTTTCCAGGTTAGTGTAATTGCTTGTGCCTTCCTCCTCATCAGCTATGTATTTAATCAGCCAACACTCAGTATCACTGTGATGGTCACTGACAGAAGAAAGAGTAATACATAGAATCCGCCCGCAATGAGTTCGTGACCTAGTGTGGGATAGAATTAGTTACTGGTCTTTTTGGGTCTCAGTTACCTCATTTGTAAAATCAACATCCTGAGATTGTTGTAAGGATTAAATGAGCTGATCAATAAAAAGCACTTGGCATAGTGCTTGGCACATTCTAAGAATGTAATAGTAGCTAAAGTTAACATTCCTGGCATGAGACTGGCCAGGCCCAATGTGCAGAAGCAGCTGAAGAGATGTTATGTTCAGGGAATGGCAAAAAGCCTGATGTGGCTACAACGTAAATGAAACTTATTATATAAACTCATTTTAGTATCAGTGTAAAAAAAGCAATTGGTAAAATGAATATGCATTGATACTTTTTACTAAGCATTCCAAAGCCAAACCAAAATTATTTTACAATTTTGAGCTCCCTAATCATGGCTCCCTTCCAACAATTTAGGTAAGTAAAGGCTGATCCTCTGAGTGCACCTGTGTGTGTATGTGAAAAAGAGAATAAAAATTTAGGAAACAAATACATTACAGGGAAAAAGGAATTGCTACTCAAAGATAATCTCCTTACCCTTTTTTGGTAAACACTTAACTTTAATTTAGAGTCTGTCCACTTGCTGATCTAGAAGTCAATTTCACCAAAGCCCCCAAAGACAGATCATTGCTGTCGTCTCTCTGATCATGATGAAGAATCCATATTCTTAAGAGGAAGATATCCAACTTTTAAAATGGATTTTTCAAACTCTTCTTAATGTACATGCAGTTTACTTGCCACAAATTCCCAACAAGACACTCCTTTCCTGTGAAACCCATATGCTGTATAAAATCCTGATTTTTTCAATTTACTTCTATGTTGCACTCTCTGTAATGTCTGCCACTGTTCTCTTACTCCATCTTTTCATTCTTTCTAAAAATTCAGCTTAACTCTCAAATTTTACATTTTTCTTTTCTTGAACTCTCAAGACTACTATAATCTCATTTAAAAGTATTTTGCATAATATAAGATTCATCTTTCCAATAATTATTCTGCCCACCACTTTCTACCATTTAATATTTTTAGGAATATAATATATTCCCAACCAAGACCACAGATTCCTCTAAGCCAAAAGTTTTATTTTATACTACTCACACTTCCAACATTTCCAGTATCTGATAGATGCTCAGTAACTATTTAGTAAGTTTAAAGGCCATTTCTATGCAAAACAATTTTGAGCACAGGTACATAATTTTATCTATGATGAACAAGCAACTGAAAAATACAGTTTTGACTTTGTCCTTTCCATGACTCTTCATACAGTTTATAGAGGATGTGGGAATATGTCATGGCACAATTTATAAAAACAGATCACAATTTATAGCTCTGCAGTGCCTCATTCCTGTAACTGGCTTTAGGAGAATATGAACACTGTCAGTAAATGGCTAAGAAAACTAGATTAAGAGGTTATATAATTTAAATGACATCCTGGCAATTATTTTTGAAAGGACCAGGACTTTCACTGACTATTGCCATTGAACTTTGTATTGCTTTTCTTTATTTGTGGAAATGAGGTGAGCATAAAAGTGTTCAAGTGTGTGTGTCTATCTCTTGATTTGAGAATACCCCATGGCAATTCAAGTTATTAGTTTACCAGTACTAAAAGCCAAGTTCATCCCATTAATGTATATAATTAATACATTAAGAGTAATTTATTTGTTAGAAAGCTGAAGCAAATTTCATCTCTCCCTATTGGTACAATGCAGGTACTACAAGCATAAAATCAGGTATCTTTTGTCTCAACTCAGATATCTGTTATGCCATATATCCAGAAATGGGTTTTTTTGAATATTTTATTTATTTATTTATTTATTTATTTATTTATTTATTTATTTATTTATTTATGAGAAAGGAAGGGGCACATGGGGGGGGTGGAGAGGAGAAGAGCCGAGGGAGAGGGACAAGCAGACTCCATGCTGAGCATGGAGCCTGATCTCACAACCCTGAGATTATGATGTTAGCGGAATCAAGAGTCAGATGCTTAACCAACTGAGCCACCCTGGTGCCCCCAGGAATGTTATTTTTAAAAGAGAATTTAAAGCCATGTTGTTACTTTATGCATCTATTTAAAAGGAATAAAAATGGTGATTGAGTAGAATGATTTAAAATGTTTTGTTTATCTTATTTGAAAGAGAGAGAAAGTAGAAGTAGGGAGAGAGGCAGAAGCAGACTCTCAGCTGAGCAAGGAGCCCAATGCGGGGCTCGATCCCAGGACCCTGAGATCATGCCCTGAGCCAAAGGCAGACGCTTAACTATCTAAGCCACCCAGGTGTCCTGAGTAGAACTGATATATAATGAGATCTATATATATATATATATACACTTGAAGAATTCTGAATTTTCTGCATTAAGGTAAGGTAGCCATGTCTGTTATCTAAAAATAATTTGTTTGGCTTTGGAATGAATCTAAGTTTAACAGAGAAGATTCCATTTACTAATTATATTAACACTCCTATTAAAATGAGTTAATATTCCCTGGATACATATCCACAGAACACATTGTATGTATGAATAAATAATTCACATTATGAAAGCAAAAAATAAAAGTCAGTTTGGTAGCAATGCATTTTTTTCTCAAGCTTAGATATGCATGTCCATAAAAATTAACATATGCTCAGAACATTTAACAAATACACAAAAGTTAATGATAGTTAACTTACTTTTTGCTTTTGGAATGGGCTGTGCACAAATAACAGGCTTTTGATTATAGCTTATCTTTTATAGTAAAACGAGCAAATAAATAAGATGCTGCTATAGGTGACCAATTAATATTGGGTAAAATATTTTGAGATCCTAAGGAAAAAATGAACATATATTAATTTTATGGGTTTTATATAATTTTTTCAGAGATCCAGGTTTTTCTCTTATTCTTACTCTAAACAAAGAGTAAACTTCTTTTTCTCCCAGTATTGAAGGAAAAACAATTGGTATGATTTGTTTCAGGTAAAGTTAGAAATTCTGCAAGATCGATTATTCTCTTAAAAATATACTTTTCTTGGGGCGCCTGGGTGGCTCAGTCGTTGGGCGTCTGCCTTCGGCTCAGGTCATGATCCCGGGGTCCTGGGATCGAGCCCCACATCGGGCTCCTTGCTCGGCAGGAAGCCTGCTTCTCCCTCTCCCACTCCCCCTGCTTGTGTTCCCTCTCTCGCTGTCTCTGTCAAATAAAATCTTTAAATATATATATATACTTTTCTTTTCCAGTATATATAGCTAAGAGCCATAATTCAGTAGTGGTCCTGACAAAAGCACCTTAGAACATTTGGAATTATTTAATGAGTCAAGGGAAGAATACCTGGGTTTACTGTAAGTAATCCTTTTCTTTCTTAAACTGTTTAAGACAGCAAGGATTGTCTTAGTTGAACGAAATCCATACATACAATGTTAATAGGATTGGCATTTTTTCAATGAGCAATCATTTTGTAAAGATGTTTCCACGTTTACAGCTTTTGCGATATCAAATATTTAACAGCCGGACAGTACTTCCCATATTTCTTTGAAGCCACGTGGGGGTTCCTAACATCCAAAGCAAACCACCATTCGAGAGTGATCACATAGTTAATTCAGAAATAAGCATTAATTAAATTTGTGTAAAAGATCATGCCTCTCTACAAATTAAATTTATAAGTTCAATCAAATATTCAGTTACCTTTTAAAATTATATATTGCTAAATTCAGTAACGTGGCTGGATTTTTCACTTCTTAAACTGTTATGTTTATATCATGTAGATATAACTCTGAGTTTTCACCCAGAATAATGGGCTATGAGCCAGACTTGCACTGAATCATTTTGATGTAAATGATGCTCAGGGTGACTGGAGGCACAATGTAGAAGGTAGCGGCCAAGGACCTGCTCACATCCAAAGTTTCACATACTTGGTTGCAATTTCAGGGTTTCAATAGCATATTTAAAATAGAAATTTAGAACTGAAGTGCCTTTCCAAACAAAGAAACCTTGACATTAGAAACCCTTTACATTCTTTCCTATTTGCTTCCCATTTGCATGTAAAAATCCCATGAGTAAAATAGAGTAAACAATTTGTTTAACTTAAGTCCGTCATGAAAAAGAAGTGTAATATTTGATGACAAAGCTCATAGTATTATCTTCAACACCAAAGAAGTTATATTTGATTAGAAAAGTTAATTATATGCATATAAAGAGCTGAGATGCTAACAGCTAATTACTCATAAAGGGAAATTAAATCTAATTTTCTAACTGACAGTTGCTATCTGGCAATATTTTTATTAAACAAAACAAATTCCAGTTTACTACAGTGGAAACTCTAAAATTTTATGGGGCACAATCAGATGTATATAAATTAGGTTAAAAGCCAATGAGTATAGAGGGTTGCAGCAAGTCAGCACAATTTTTTCAATGCATATTTTTTGTTGTTTTTGTTTTCACTGTTAACTATTAGAAGCTAAACTAAACTATAATGATACACTGCAAAAACCCTTGGGATCTGATTCTCTTTGCTGCTTTGCTATTTGTTTGTCTAGAGTATTATGTTGAACTAAAGTGAGAAATTGCCTGGGATACTGAAGCCTTGTGCAAAATTACAGCTATTTCATACTGGTGATCTTACGGTTTGGTATTCAATTTTCACTACTGACCCAGAACTTATTCATTCATCTCATAATAAAGCAAAGCCCTAAAAATGTGCTGAAAAATATACTCCTAATTAGGAAAACATCGCTGCAGTTCTGCCCAACAATGAAACAAAAAGAGAACAATAAGAAAAAAGCATCAAGAAAAAAAGTATTATTCTGAGGATTCAACTGTTTTAAATACTGGGATATACAAGTTTTGAACTAAACAGCTCCAACTCAGAGTAATTGAATCAGGGAAGGCATGACTTCCAGGCAGAAGACATTACTAGTCAAGATGGCAGGAAGACTATATTGAGTCCTTAGGAAATAAATACTAGCATATTAAAAAAAGAGTTGTTCCATCGTTGAAATAATGGTGTTTCACACATTTTTTGAAGAGGATTCCCTTTCCTTTTGTTTAGAGCAAGTATATTTATTAGCAACCAAACAGTGGCCCAAAGACTAGCCATTGTCTTCATTCCAATTATCCAGCTGCAGATGGCCTGTTAGTAGTACCCAGTTCATATTTGTCATAAGTCAGTGGGAGTAGCTGCCAATTAAGAAGCGTTTCATAGTGATCTTCACATATAGTCATGTAAACAAAAATAACATCATTATAAAATAAATCCTAAAGGTACTTCCACATTACTGTAATTTGCTGCAAAATTCTAGCAAACAAAATACACACCATGTTCTTGACTCTCATTTTATGAAGACTCTGACAGTTGTGTTCACCTGGCAGTATGCATAATAAACGTTTTGATGGGGGGAAAAAAAAGCAAAAAAAAGAAAAATTAAGAGATTATTCCAGATGGATAAACATGGCTATTTTTTTTTTTTAAAGATTTTATTTATTTATTTTTTAGAGAGCGAGCGAGAGAGAAACAGCATGAGAGGGGAGAGGGCCAGAGGGAGAAGCAGGCTCCCCGCTGAGCCGGGAGCCCGATGTGGGACTCGATCCCAGGACCCTGGGATCATGACCTGAGCCGAAGGCAGACGCTTAACCATCTGAGCCACCCAGGCGCCCAACATGGCTATTTTTTAAGTGGAAGCCATTACAGCCAAATATGGTGCACACAGCTGAGCTGTACACCTTTATAACATGCAATGGAAGGTATTGGTTTTGTCTGGGAAATAAATTTTAAAGTAACCATGAATTAACTTCAAATTTCCCAGTAAGCAAACAAAAATCACACAGTATATTAAACAGTGTGATGGTCATTTATGATCAGGTGTATAAGGATAATTCCATGGAATATTTTTTTTTTTATTTTTTTTAAAGATTTCATTTATTTATTTGAGAGAGAGAGAATGAGAGACAGAGCATGAGAGGGAAGAGGGCAGAGGGAGAAGCAGACCCCCTGCCAAGCAGGGAGCCCGATGTGGGACTCGATCCCGGGACTCCAGGATCATGACCTGAGCCAAAGGCAGTCGCTTAACCAACTGAGCCACCCAGGCGCCCTCCATGGAATATTTTAAGTGTTGTCATAATTTTGTAGCATCATCAAGGAGGCTTTGTTAAATCAATACTATGGTGACTATGAAATATGTAGGAAAAGTATTCATGATTGAATTTCTCTTTTAACATTAATACTATAACAGGAGAATATAAGTGCATAGCAATTGTCAGAGAAAACCTGAAAATCAAATATTTAAAAACAACTCTTAGCTAAGTTGTCAAATTTTCTTTCACCCATTATTATACATATGCTTTCCCATACAAACAAAGTTTAAAACAATGACTGGGACTTCTGATACTTTCTCCAAAAGATTATCCAACAAAGCATTTACCTCAAAGCACTTTTATGAGATATCCATAATGCCTAGCATAGAATCAAATAATATTTTTGATAAGTTAAATTGAACTCTGAGTTTATTTTATTGTTGCTAGGAATATTTTAGTTTTCTAATTATAAATTTATACAGATGTTTCTCTCAGTGTTGAATAAACCCTATCTCACCCCAAATTCACTCTTCTGATTCTATTGAACCTTATATAAACTATATAAAGGCAACAAATTACTTTCCAAGACAGACGAAGCTTCTAGCTCTATAAATCACTAAGACTCAAATTACTAGACATAAGCCTGGCTAAAATTCCAACAAGAGGATTTTTACTACACATTACCAGAGAGTAGGCAAATGGAAATGAATCAAAGATGTTCACATGTTCTACAGTGCTTCCAGAAATCTGTCCTTGGACTTATACTCCAAAGCCCAAGTCACATGTCTAGTAAAAGGCTCTTCAGAACTGTTATCATGGGCTCAAGAAAGAGCATGGCCTCAATGTTTCTCACCTTTTCTGATCTGAACTCCTTCAAGTTCCCTCCCACCCTTATTCTCTAAAAGTAGAAAAGTCTTCACAGTCTATTCTACTCTACAATCACTCTGTTCTCCTCTACCAGGCACATCTTTGAGAGGGAAAAATCCATGTTGACATTTTCAAAACATAGTCATTTTAGAGTGCAAGTATTTTTAAATCACTTAAAAGAATAAGGAGAAAAGAAATATGTGTTTTATATACTGTTTTAATATACTTTTTATAATTTCCGACATAATTTCTTTTATTGGAGTGCTTTGTTTTTCTCATGGATTTGAATTAATGTTTGGGGTCACTTCCTTTCAGCCTAAGTAATTTCCTTTAGTATTTCTTTTAAGACTGGTCTCCTACCAATGGAACCTCTTAGTTTTGTTTATATAGGAATATTTAATTGGCCTTTTTTTGAAAGATAGCTTTGCTGAATATATGATTCTTGGTTGAAGTATATTATTTCTTCCAGTGCTTTGAATGTATCTTCTGGCCTCCATTATGTCAGATGAAAAGTTATTTGTAATCTTTGCAGGGTTCCTTCATATGGTTGAGTCATTTTCCTCTGCTGCCTTCAAAATTTTATCTTTGTCTTTCAGCATTTTGACTCTGATATATCTGAGCTTGGGTTCCTTTGTGTTTATCCTTCTTGAGTTTCACTGAGCTTCTTAGATGTGTAAACTAATGGTTTTCATCATCAAAGTTGGGACATTTTAAACCATATTTTTTCACATTTTTTTTCCTGCTCCTTTCTATCCTACCTCTCCTGATATTCCCATTACACATATGTTGATATTCTCAGTGGTATCCCACATGTTGGAAACTTCATTTTTCCTCATGTTTTTTTCTTGCTCAGAATATACCATCTTGATTGATCCACCTCAAATCAAATCTATTCCGCAACTTAAATACACTGCTCAGCTGCTTTTGCCAAACTTTCATTTAGTCATTGTAGTTTTCACCTCCAGAATTGCCTTTGAAAAATTCTCTCTCTTTATTTGTAATCCCTACTGATTAGCCATTATTAATTATACCGTCCTGTAATTTTTAAAAAGTGGTTTTAGTTCTTTGAACATATTTATACTAGGTGCTTTGAACTTTTGGTCTTCTGTGTCCAGCATCAAGGCAAGAACTAACCCCTCAAATTAGTTTCTATTGCCTTTTTTTCCCCTACGTACAGGCCAAATTTTCAGGTTTGTGTGTCTCATAACTTTGTTAAAAATTTGACATTTTATAAGATACATTCTATTTTATATGTTCCTGTAATATATAATTTTGTATATTATATAAAATATAATTTTATATAATATATTGTAACATCTCTTGATCCTGAAATTCCACCCCTCTTTTCCTAGTACTTGCCTTTATTTGGTCTTTATTTAGACTTGGCTAGACAAATTCTTTGAAGTCTATTTCTTCCACACTGTACAACTTTAACGGCCCTGCTCAGAATTTTTTCCTTTATTTTTATCCTACTCTGGCTTCCCAAGGTCTACATAAACTACTTATTAATCAAAGGCTGTACTTAACACCACAGGCAACTACATTTTTACCCTTTACAGTTGTATGTATAGGTGGCTTGCAGCTGATGAGGTTTACAGGTTTGTTCCTATGTTCACCCAGAGACTAGTAGTTCAGAGATTATCTCTCCAGACATTCTAAGAGTGTGCAGTCTTGAGCATGTGAACAGTCTTCCAGACTACCAGTAATTAGTGTGATTTTATTTTTAATCCTGGACTCCTAGGATTTATCCTGAGTCAGAATAATCTATTGTTCAGCCAGTATTTGTTGAGAGGTTAGTACACGTGTAAGCCACTTGAGCCCCTTGTGTTTTGCTATTGAAACTGTGAGTGGCATAAGAAATATTTCACAGTCTTCCTATTGTGGGAAATCTGATTGTTCCTGAGTGGGTACAGTATAGCTAATATAGCTAATAGCAAGCTGCCAGACTCCCAGGGAACAGTGTGATATCAGAAAGGTATCTTATTGGCTTTCCCTCCCCCCTAGTTCTAACTATTCTGCCATTTTGATTGTTGGTCCCTCTTAACTGTTCACCAGGATACCCTTTGTTTTTGAAAATATCATAAGGCATGAACACCTTTAGACTCTATTCCAAATACAGGCATATCTCATTTTATTCTGTTTACTTTATTGTGCTTCACAGATACTGCATTTTACAAATTGAAGGTTTGTGGCAACCCTGTGTCAAGCAAGTCTATCAGCATAATTTTTTCAACAGCATTTGCTCACTTTGGTAATTCTCACAATATTTCAAATGTTTTCACTATTATTATATTTGTCATGGTGATCTATAATCAGTCATCTTTGATGTAACTTTTGTAATTGTTATGGGGTACCATGAACCATGCCCATATATGATGGCAAATTTAACTGATAGATGTTGTATGTGTTTTAACTGTTCCACCAACCTGCCAGTTCCCCATCTCTCTCCCTCTCCTTGGGCCTCTCTAGTCCTAGAGACACAACAATATTGAAGGTAAGCCAATTAACAACCCTAGAAAGGCCTATAAGTGTTCAAGTGAAAGGAAGAGTTAGAGGTATCTCACTTTAAATCAAAAGCTGGGAATGATTAACCTAAAAGATTTAGTAGAGCTCAGTGCCAGTAAGAGGTTGATACTGTAAAGTTCTAATTTGGACATAAAACCACATTTGCCTTTATACTATGTTTGAAATGGAATCTACTCCTGGTAAAGATCCTCGGAAGATTGTTGAAATGACAACAAAGGATTTAGAATATTACATAAATTTACTTGATAAAGCAGCAGCAGGGTTTGAGAGGGCTGACTCCAATTTGCAAAGAAATTTTTATTAAAACATTTTTATTGCAAGTAAAGTGTTATCAAACAGCATCATATGCTACAGAAAAATCATCCATGAAAGGAAGACGCAGCCAATAAGGTCAACTTCATTGTTGTGTTATTTTAAGAAACTACCACAGCCACCCCAACCTTCATCAACCACCACCCTGATCAGTCAGTAGTCATCGAGGCAAGACCCTCTATTAGCAAGAACATAATGACTCACTGAAAGCTCAGTTGATGGTTAGCATTATTTAGCAATAAATTATTTTTTAATTAAAGTATTTACATTTTTTTTAAAGATTTTATTTATTTATTTGAGAGAGAGAGAATGAGAGAGAACACATGAGAGGGGATAGGGTCAGAGGGCAAAGCAGACTCCCTACCGAGCAGGGAGCCCGATGCGGGACTCGATCCCGGGACTCCACGATCATGACCTGAGCCGAAGGCAGTCGCTTAACCAACTGAGCCACCCAGGCGCCCCAAAGTATTTACATTTTTAAGACATAATCCTATTACACACTTAATAGATTACAGTATAGTGTAAACATAACTTTTATATGCACTGGGAAACCAAAAAATTCATTTGACTCATTTTATAGCAATATTGGCTTTATTGCAGTGGTCTGAAACCGAACCCACAGTACCTCTGTGGTACTCTGTGTATGTCTGTATGTATTTTCTGTAACAAAAGCCTAGAGGTAGGCAGTTCCAGGGTTATTTTTTTTTTAATAACTCAATATTTCATGTCACTACAATTATATTTACAATTGTTTTATCACCTATTTTCCTATGCTGGGTAAAATATAGTCACTTTGGGTCCATTACGACATCCTTATTCTAGCACATAAAGCAACAGAGGCAGAGTCTAAAATCTTCCTCAATGTGAGTTATTTCCTTTATACTACACCACTTCAGAAGACTTTCCTATCTATTTCATTGGCCAAAAGGTGCCAATAAAATATATTGCACATACCTTCTCATTTTGAAATTAGATCACATACTAAGATTGAGTGCCCAAGTAACTCCTGGCTTTGACTTGGAAAACCCTAAGTATGTATTTTTGGCAGTTTAAATAAACATGGCTAAATAAGAACAATAAAATTAGTTTCTCACGCAATCTAAGACATTTTTGAATTGTGACAGTGATGAAAAAATTATCAATAATATAAATAGTAAATATAATGAAGTTAATAAAGATAAGTTGTTCATAGGCAAAAGAGCTAAAGAATAGCTTTGCTAATAGATCTCTTTGGTTTATTTATAAATTAGGCAATGAAACAGTCATTTTATTAGCTAAACATCATCACTTGTAAGTAGTACATGGTTGTGTGCCTTGATTATCAAATGTTATTAGATCGTTAAAGATAAAATTATGCATATATCTGTAATTTATGCAGAACAAATATCAAAATAAATCATAATGAATGTTTACATCATATTTGATTTATTTAATATACACTTAAAATGAAAGCATTTTAATTGCTTCTTCAAGCAGATTAGCTCTTCAAACTAGATAGAAGTCTTAAGATTATATTTATACATACATTTTTTGTATGTTAGACACTTCCTTTATGAAATTTCTTGTGTAGTAGTTTCAGCAATGCCAAAGCAACAAAATTATTTGTTACTAAATGTAAAGCTGCTAATCTAACTTCCTGCACAATTTTACTCTATGAATTACAAAAACAGCCATCAGCAGCACCCTCAATACATGTGTTCTACTTCAAAATACACGTTGTTGCCTCACCATAATACAAAGAATATACCTTGTTATCACATTAAAGTGGATTCTAAATTCTGAGATAAAGACTATTACTATTACCCTATAAAAATTGATGAGAATTTATAAGAGATCATAATGATTTAGTTACTTTACTCATACAATAAATGTATATGGTGTAAGTAGGTAGTGTGGTGTATATAAACAAATAATGCAGCTTCTAAAATACATCATTATTACCATAATATATGGTTGTGGATGGAGTTGCATCATTTCTGATAGAAACTAATAAATAGGAATTCTCTACCTTTCCTGAAAATATGTATCTCCTCGTTTCACAGGACAAATGTTCATGATAAATCAAAGCATTTCTAAATTGCTGGTAGAAGATTTTCCTTAACAAAACATCTTCAGGATGTGATTTTAAAACCAACTTAAATCTGCTTAGAGGTAGTTGAAGTATTGTTTTTGTTGTTGTTTGTTTGTTTTATAACCTATGGACTTGGCCCTCCATGGTGTCTTGGCCTGATACAAAATTATAGACGAAATTCATGTCACTTATCAAAAATCTCAGATTTTGGAGATGACCAAGATGGTTCCCAGATTTTGTGAAACTTGGAATCCTGGTGAGCTCTCTCAAAATTTTCAGCCTCTGATAAAGTTTATAGTTTTCTTTAAAGCTATCTTTTCACATCTTCTATTTTTCTCTGCACATCAAAATCCCAACCATCTTAAATCCAGTCCCATCCCTGGTGATGAGTCTACACTGACATATCACTTTTTTGAATTTTTATATGACCTATTTTCCACTCCATGTATTTGATATTTGCTGATTCACATATCCCAAGGAAATGTTTCATGGCTCAAAGACCCCAAGGGAAAACACTGAGAGAAAAGAACTGATTTCTGTTATTGGGATTCATCTAACCTCAAAGGCTAGATTAGGTAACATCATAATTTAAGAAATAAAGAAAAAGATCTGGAAAGAGGAAATGAAAGATATTACACTTCGATTTTCCTTTATAATGGTTCAAACTTTTCTCATTTAGATTTATAGTAGCAAATGATCACTTCACCTCATGAAAACATGTCTATGCCTATATTATGTCTGAATTTTCTTTCTGAGTGGTCCATACAAAGTATTAAAAGAAAGTAAAGTAGGGCATATAATGCTGACACAGTTGGAGAGCATGCAAGGAAATCCTTTGAGCTACAAAGAAAAAAAAATAGACCTTTTTAATTACATCATCCACCCAAATATTTAAAAAATACTGTAAGAGAACTTCTGGGTTCAATGTGAAAATTAAATTTATCTCTTCACTCTTAAGAGACTACATGTTTCCCTCCTGACCCTAGTCTTTGACCACAAATATCATAAACTACTTACACCAGGCAACAAACTCACATGGGTAACTTTGTCCAGCTAGTGTTTGGGACCATTCCAAATAGGTTGTACTTTTTGAATTACTTTCAGTGATATAAATGGATTAAGTAAATTATTTCTTAAATAATATACACTTACAAAAGTGCATAAATCACAAATGCCCAACTTAATTTTTGCTAACTGAACATATCCATCTACCCGGTAAGCAGATCAAGAAATGACTATTAGCATTATATCTGGAGCTCCCCACATACTAACTCCAATAATTTAAAATCTAATGAGACAGAAAAACTTAACTATAAAATTATCAAAATTTAAATATATTATAGATAGGTTTTATAAAATGTTATAAAATTTCATTTCTTATACTACATGTTTTACTATATATAACAAATATCTTACATATACTATACAACATATAGGTGTTACATACTATAAATATAATGCTACATATAATACCTGGTAAGTTATATAACATATTCATTCTATAACATATTTATTTTAATATGTGATAATTTTATAGTTTGTTTCATTAGATTTTAAATTATTGATGGACAGAAATTTTATGTTTTTCATTGCTGTATTTCTCACAGAAAAGTAGTAAATGTGCTTTGTAGAAAACATAATATTTATTGGATTTTTATTTTTTCAGTGAAATCTCTACAGCACTTCACTTTGGGGATTTGCTAATTTTTACATGCTTTGTACTGCATTTTATGTGCTGCTGATGAAAACTGGTTTGTGAATAAATTAATTTTATTTAATTGCAGATTTTGAAAATTTATTATCTCAGTCTAGTATAATTTAAGATGATTTTTCTTTATCATCACTTGTAACTGCATGTCAAATTATGGCATACTGATAGTTTGTTCTTTACAAATTATTAAATTTTCAACCCTATTCTATTTGTAATATCACTACTGAACATTTAAAGAAACATCGTTTCCAAACTCATTTCAAGAGCTTTATTAAGTCTCTCAAATAATGCAATTTCTACAAAAGGGAACCAAGCAAACACATCCCTGGTTATTTATGTCAAAGAGGATAAAAAATTATGTTTAAAGTTATCTACAATGAGGGGCACCAGGTGGCTCAGTTATGCATCTAACTCTTGGTTTTGGCTCAGGTCATGATTTCATGGGTCATGAGATCCAGCCCCACATTGGGTTCCACGCTTAGTGGGGAGTCTGCCTAAAGATTCTCTCCCCTCTGCCCCTTCCTTCACTCATGTGCACACACTCTCTCTCTCTAAATAAATAGATCTTTTAAAAAATGTTATCTGAAATGAGAATTTAAAAAAATAATCCATACAACCACTTTCATGGGAACCTAATTTAATTATTAAAAAATCAAAATAAAACATTTCAAACCTAATTATGATTCTATTTTTCCTCCCTTAATATATTGTTATGAAGCTTTCAATTAATTTAATTTACAACATATTTGTTATTATTTAAATAGATTTTATTTAAAATAATTACCAAGGTAATTTTTATGAAAAACAGTTAAACTTACAAGACCACAAAGTTAAACCATAAAGATGATGGACTATATCTCCAAAGAAGACGTTTCTCCTCCAATTTTTATGTTAATTTTAGTGTTCTGAGATGTCAAACATTTCTATCCAAATTTAGTTATATTTTGCATACTATTTGCTATATGCAAAATCTATCATATACCTATTCATTTTATATTCTTTGAAATGATGTATGATTTAATGATCAAGAATATCACTCACATTCCATGATAAGCTTGTCAAAATTTTAAAAAGCACAATTAAGGAGTCAACAAAAACGTACATACAACTGAAAAATACAAATATAAATAAACTATGAAATTAGGAAAGCAGAGAGTGAGAGTAGCAAGGATAAAGATGATACATAGAAAGTATGTAACAGTATTAGAAATAACTCAAAACATAAGAAAAATGTGAATGGATTAAAATGAAAATAAATTAGAAAGTAAAAAAATAAAAATGAAAATATAAAGGAAGACAGATATTCTATATATTTATAAGTAAAGACATTAAGTCTAATCAAACTATGTATTATAGAGAAAATCCTAAGGCAAATTAAAAAATTTAGGGATGACAAAGCAACAGAAGTATCACATAACAAAATTCATGGGATACAACTGAAGTGATCATTACAGGAATTTTTTTACTCTAGTATTCCAGATGGTGGAGACAAATTCCAGAAGCATCACCGAGTGCAAGCATAAGGTGCTCAAACAAAATGAAAAGGAGGCCTACTAAAGTGGAGAAGAATTTTGCAAATGATATATCTGATGAGGGGTAATATAAGCAACCCATATAACTCAACACCAATAACCCCAAAATAATCTGATTAAAAATGAACAGAGGACCTAAACAGACATTTTTCCAAAGAACACATATAACTTCTTCATTATACAGCAGAGAAACCTGTGGACAGCATGGCAGAATGAAGAACATAGTTTCAGGTGTCACACTCTTTGGTTTGACTCAGGGAACAGGACTTCCCTTGGGGTAAGTTATTTAACCTTTCTAACTTGCAATGTCGTCATTTTTACAATAATATTTAGAATGTTGTTAAAATCAGATGATGTAACCTAATTGTTCTAGTATCACTGCAATAAAGATTTTCAACAAATTTAGCCCCTTGTCCATCTTCATTTTTTTCTACCCCTCATTCTTTATCAGTATTCACAGAGGATCCAACCACTTCTTTAATTTTCACTGACACTCTGGGAAATATCATGAATTCTAATATGATTTATCCTATTAAGTAGACAACATCCAAAATTTATCACTTTCCCACCTCCAGACTACCTACTTAGCATATGACCCATAGTCATTTTCAAATTCACAGAAACAAACAACCATCCATTATCTTACTCAAGGTACATTACCTCTCAGGCCCTTGTAGTCATTTGTTTTAACCCCTGCATTAAAGTAATTATTGATTCTTCCTTTTTATTCCAACTTTCACAATACAATAATGCTATTGGATTCTGCTTCAAAAAGCATATCAAGACCCTTCCCTGCACCTGAGTCTTAGTTCTGACTAGGTCTTTTACACCACCTTTCCATTTGAGCTGCCTGGACTAATTTAAATATGTATGGATCATCTATTCTGTGATGGCTTTTGAGGATACAACACTGAAAATAACCAGTATCTGCTCTTGAGTTCACTGAAAATTGCAATGTGGTAGAAAGCCTTGACAGTAATGATAAATATAAAGTAGTACTTGGGGGGTCTAAACTAGTCTGGCAGTAAGAGGAGACTTCCTGAATAAAGCAAACCTCAAGTAGAACTTTTTTTCTACTCTAACCTTTGATTATTTATTAACTTTTTTTTTCTTTTTTTCTTCACCAGGCTCTTTAAAATCTATGGCCTTTTCACATATCATGTTACCTGAAATTTTTTTTTCATCTAAATTCATATTCTTCAAGATCCATTTCAAAATTCTACTGCACATTGAAATTTTACCTGTTGCTTTTTATCTGTTTAAATTATAGCTTTCACTCTGATCTGCTCTTACTTATTTATTAAGATTTCTCTTCTAACACTGAGGTGAGTGTTATATTATTTCTGTATCTACAGAGCTTGGCATAGTTTCTCTCACTCAATAGGTGCTCGGTGATATTAATACCAACAATACTAACATCGTAATTGTACTTAAAAACTAATACATTGTAGGCTTACATCATGCCAGTTGAAGTGCTAAGGGTTTCTTATCCTGTTAAGCAAGTTCTATTTTTATTTCCATTCCATATTTAAAAGAGAAGAGGATAGTGGAAGAGGGAGAAATTTGCCCAAGTCCACAGAGCAGGTAAGAATCAGATGGGATGGAGCCAGTGCACTTCAAACTCCTGATAACTGGCTCTGAACCATTATGTATGATGAATGAGCAACAAAAGTTGTTCAGGATCAAAGTTGCTTATATAGAAGGGCCAATTCTTGACTCTACATGTTTGATTGACTCCCTTTCACTTTTAAACTGCAAAGGATGAGGTCTTTGAGATAGTCTCTTAGTCTTACTGCAACATTTCTTTGTGCATGTAACATTTTTTCCTGGGTTAGTAGAAAATCAAACTATACTTAGATTGAATTTTAAGATAGAGTAGGAACATTTTGTGAAAAAAAATATTTTTTTAAATCACACCATCACCTTTACACATTATTGAGATCTAGCCTAAAAAAATCGTTTATTCTGTTCATTAATTCTATGAGCATGTATTAAGTTGCCACTATGCATCTGGAATTATCCCAGTTGTTGGGGAGTTTACTGTCTAACTGGAGGGTACTACATATAAGTTACATCTGCAAAAGAGTCCTAAGAACCTATGATGGAGATATACACAGGTATAATGGCATTTTCAAAAGGTATTATCTATTTTAGCTGTGGATGAAATAACCTCAAAAACCTCCATGAAGCATTAGACAGGAAAGGAAGGGGACAACAGATAATTCAGAAATATAATAAAGGAAGTGGTCATATCAAAGAACTGCAAATGAATCAGTGTAACTAGAGCAAAGGGTACGTGTTAGAGAACAATTGGGATGCAGGCTTGAGAGAGGGAAGTTGGGTAATAATGAATCTTTTTTTGTTCTGAAGACCTGGATCAGCTGATCAAGAAATTAAACAGAATAGGGACATAATTCAATTTGTTTTTTAGAATGCACTGGGGTATAGAACAGAAAACATCTGAAGAAAGCATTTTGGCTGCAATTACCATGTAGATGATGTTATTGGTCATCAGAAGAAGGACTATGAAAGGAGGAACAGCTTTGACGTGTCTGTTGGATATCTTGATTATTACTCTGGCCTCAGTCACCTATGGCACACACTGGGGAAAGGATTGGTAAACTATGGCCTATATGCCAAATCAGGCCTACTGCCTATTTTGTATGGGCCATGAACTAAGAATTGTTTTTATAGATGCGCATTTCCATTTAATTTGGTGATAGGAAACACTAACTGTAAAATTCAGTTAAGCAGTATGTTATTCTCCCCACCCCTGCAAAAAAATAGAGTAAAAAAAAAAAAAGAATCCCATTCTTATTAGTAGACAATTATAAAAATGTACTCAATTATTACTATATTTTGAACACCATCACAATACATAGTATTTTTATAAAAATTCCTAAAATACTTAATATTTGGCCCTTTACAGAAAAAGTTTGCTGACACTTTTTCTAAGGAATAATTAAAATATTTAATTAAGGGATTGTTAACACAGTTATGGGCAAGATTAATAGGACTAATGGGGAAGGTAAAGCAGAGAAAGTCATCATCATCTCATGGACCTAAAGGGGAAGGGGAAGGAGATTTTATTGGCACTCTGTTGGAGATGCAGTCCCAGAAATAAGGCTACCTCACAGAAGCCATGAATTTAATGAACTCATCAGATACTGGGAAACCTCTTCACAGCAGGGAAGAGTAAATCCCCTGACACATCTGCAGGAATGATACCTTGAACTCTTTTTTTTTTTTTTCCCCAGTGTCTCACGATGCCTCCCATTGGCCTAATACATCAGAGTCAGGGGGTAAGGGAGCCCAGAGTGATACTGAATCCACAGAATTAAACTTCCCAGGGCACAGAGTATTGTGGAAAAGAATGGAGCCTGGATTTGTAGGGGCAAGTAGACAAATGCCAGCACAAAGTTCAAACACTAATAGGTATGTTAATATAAGTATATGGAATGCAGAAAAGAAAACTGGACAGAACACACATACATTTTAGAAGCCATAAGCACTTTGGTGGTTATTGAAGTTATTGATATAAGTCTTAGGAAGATTATTTCCAGTTAGAAGAGGATGTGGGCTGAAAACAAAACCATAAGTAACAGAGACATTTAATAAATAAAGAAGAATAGCTTGCAAAGAATAAAGAGGAAAAATATTAAAAGCTAAAAAGAATCCCTCCTTAAAGTTATTATAGGAATTTAATAACAATGCATGATTTAATCGATTGCTATCTAAATGTTGTGGTTAAAAAAAGAAAAATAATGTATGAATTCAACTGCACTGGCTCAAAAATGTGTGTGTGTGTGTAAATATAGACTCTAACTTCAAAATAATTCTCAAATTCTACATTTCTTTACCACCATCATGGCTACCGTCCTATAGGAGTCAACAATTCTTACCGAAACTATTGCCAAAACTGATTCTCAGTTTCCACGTTGTATTCTAAGATCTGTTTACTCATCACACAACAGCTTGAATTAACTTTTAATATATATCACTTCATTCTTCTCAAACCCACTTGAAACACTCTCATCACATTTTAAATGCAACCCAACTTCTTGGTATGGTTCTTCCTCAGAGAAGAGTGCTCCTGAGTTTTCAGTATGAAGACCTCTTTCCATTTTGTGTCCCTTACTCAGTTTCATTCTCTTTCATAGACTTTACCACCACTTGAAACTGTGTTATTTATTCATATTTTTTTTTGTTTATTTTCTGCATTTCCATTGGAAAGAAGGCTCATTGAAGATAATAACAATTCTTTCCTGGCTTATGTCTCTATCTCCAGTGCTTATGTACTCAGTGGAAGAACGAATTCCACTGTGCCTAAGTGTCTCTACTGGCAGAAGACACCTCTAGCATGCTGAGGTTCCCCTCCTCTCATAGTTTCTGGTAGTTCCTTCCTGGTATGCTTTTATTTTATAAGGACTTGAAATTTTAGTAGGCAAAGGAGGACTTACAAGAGTTGAGACTTGTACATGATGTATTAACCTCTCCAACATTCTTCCAGGTCTTGGTAGAACCCAGTAGGTGATAGTAATATCAGTTGAATCTTGAGACATTCTCAGCCTAAAGAATTTAGTTACCTGCCTAGGTCAAACAGCAAGTTAATTCAAAGCTAGGATGAAACATGTCTTCTAATTTTGAATGCTGTGCTTTGAATCAAAATGTCATAGGTTATTTGTTTTGATACTATTGCCCTAAATTGCCAAGATTTGATTCTGTGGAAGAAATTTTCTTAAAAACGGAAATGCAGCAAACAGTCTCAGTTAGGAAGATGAGTCATAGGAAGTCATCTTGAAGTAGGGAAACACTGAAGTGAAATGCTTACTTTCTTCATTTCTGCATCCTTATTACAGACAGTAAAGCTTTCTTAAGATTTTTTTTATTTGAGAGAGAGAAAGAGACAGAGTACAAGTGGAGAGGAAGGGGCAAAGGGAAAGGGAGAAGCAGACTCCCTGCTGAGTGGGGAGCTCGATGTGGGGTTTGATCCCAGGTCCCTGGGATCATGACCTGAGCTGAAGGCAGATGCTTAACCGACTGAGCCACCCAGGTGCCCCGACAGTAAAGCTTTCTACATACTTCAGTAGGTCTTTGTGCAAAGTACTTAGACTGGCTCCCTCAGTTTCATTCCATTTTCCATCCATTTAAAGACAAGAGAGTTAAAATAAATTCCAGATTAATTTGTAGCTAGTATACACGTAAATTAAGATTTGCCAATTGGCTGTACTTGTGTGAAAATTAGACAATGGAACCACTGATAGTATCTTTCAGATGCTACAGGAAGACATAAATGCTCTGGGAGGAGTGAGCGGTGGCCAGAAATGACCTGTATATCGTACTGCCCAACCACCAGCTTCTTGAGTGTGGCATCAGTAACCCTGACCTTCAGGTAGTAGCAGTGCTGGTGGTGAGGTCTGAAAGCCAAAGGCCTGATGGCAGTGTACTAACTTGTCCTCCTCCATCCCTTCCAAAGATGGGTAAGCATCCAAGTTCCTTGGTTCAATCATTTTCTACTAGAAGTACGTTGGAAAATTTTTGTTTTCTAAGCAGTCCTGATAGAATGTTCAGTAACATTTGCAAGCAGATGTACCCTTCAAAGATCTTGTGATCTTTGTATCTTTATTTCCTTGTATATTGTCCATAGTTGCGTGGCTCTATGTTAAAATAGGTAAGATGACACAGAGATTATTGGATGTCCCCCCAAGGGCTAACACCAGGGAGTAAACTAAATATGAACGTATTTTATGATTAAAAGGACTTCTGTGGATTTAAGAGTAATCTTCAAATGCATAAATAAAAGTGACTAATCAAAATCCTTTCATAATTTCCCAAACAGCTTCTAATTTGTTAACCTCTTCACATACTTTAGTATTTAGAATTTTAAATATGACTCACAATTATTATGCACTTTTTTGACCTCTAAATAGAATACTTAAATGACATTGAATGTCATCAGAAAATAATCTCGTTTCCTAAATGCTGAGTCAAAGGTAGGGAAGTTATGAAAAATAAATGAAGTAAAGCCGAGATGTTTACTCTCAAAGCAGGAGGCACTAATCTTGTAACAATGCTCTGTTCCACTAGCATTGTTATTGCTGCCACATGGAGTGATTGATGGGGATTTAATAATTTTATCTAATAGCTCTGGGTATTAGAAAATGATATAGGCTACACTACAGTTTTTAGAACATTCCAAAGTTTTCTAAAAGTAAGAAATCAGGGGTGCCTGGGTGGCTCAGTCATTAAGCATCTGCCTCAGGTTCAGGTCAGGATCCCAGAGTCCTGGGATGGAGCCCTGCATCAGGCTCCCTGCTCAGCAGGAAGCCTGCTTCTCCCTCTCCCTCTCCCACTCCCCCTGCTTGTGTTCCTTCTCTCGCTGTGTCTCTGTCAAATAAATAAAATCTTAAAAGAAAAAAAAAATCAGGTATGGAGCTGCATTTTTTTTTTTTTAACTTTCCTACATCTAAAATAATATTGGGGGTTCTCTGATATTAATTACACAGAATTGAGGATTATGTACCTCTATTATAGAGGACCAAAAAAAAAGCAAAGGAGTCCATAATGTTAGATTGTTCCTATTAACATACAAAATTAACACACTCCTAACTATGTGCTTTAAATGGTGAGCATTTAAAATAAACAAGATTGCACTCATCTGACATGACATGGTTTAATACAAACTCTTGTAAACATAGGCAACATTTAAATGATGTTAAATGACTGGCCATATTTTTACTTTAAGAACCATTTTTTATTACAGACATTTCTTTAAAGCACTAGGTTGTTAAATTATATTTGGTCTACTTGATACTAAGCAAGCAAGTGATAACATATCTAAATGTAATAGGAGAGAGAGATTGACCTCAACTCTCCTGAAATAAGAGGTGGGAGGTTTTTTTTCAATGCAGTAGTGAGCTAGTGGGAAGTACTAGAGGACACAGTGAGAAGGCTCCTCAATGTGACTAGGAGATCTGCATTTGCTCGAATTAGGGCCTTACCTACCAGGAGACAGAGGCTCTCTTTCTTGATACTGTATTTCAAAGGGATGGATCCCCGGTCTGACATTCCAGTGTGTAAAACTGACAAGAGACTGGGAGATTTACATCTCAAAGGGACAGAGAATCTACAATTCCAAGTTCTCTAAAGTAAATGGTGTAACAAAAGGAAGGTCAGGGTCCAAGAGTCAGGAAGAAACCTAAAATTAGGTCCCATTAGGGGAATGCTAATACCACATCTTGTTCACTAATCATATGGAAATACAGCAGTAATTGACTGGAAAATTCTTATTTGATTAGAAAGCTATAGAAAATGCTTATTAAAGAAAATAGGACTTCTAGAATTTTATTTTGGCTATTTTACTAAAAAGCAAAAAGACAATATAGATTGTTCCAAACTTATCACCAGTTCACTAATGTTTCCCTTTTAGAGTAACAATGTGACATTTAAGTCACTTTCTTCTTTATCACAATTTAATTTATTATTAAAGTGTTACTAAGGTATGCTGACATGACAATTACGAATTTAAAGGCACATAGTTAATACCTTTAAATTCTTCCTCACATTATGAAAACCATAAATTTATCTAAATTCATCAAGTGATTTAATATTTTGATATTTTAATATAGAAAATGTATATTCTATATGTTTATCCTTGATAGGCTTATTTTATTTGTTGTAAAATTGGGTTTTCATTTTAATAAATTATACTCTTTTCTAGTATTCTGGTTATTTCTTGGTGATAAGAGTCTTTGCCTTATCAGTACATCTTAAACTATATGCCCACTTAATTGTCATCTCTCCTAGCCTTGTGGTCTTAATCTTACGAGATTTTGACATTTAAAATTGTAACTATAATCTGCATCACTTTTATTTCTTTTGTGTATTTTCTCTAGTTCCTTTTCCTCTTCCTTAAATGTTTCAGTAAAAAGTTTCAGACTAACCAGATGCTTGAACAAGGATCAGACTATTTTTAAACAAAACTGTATTTCCTATTAATGCCCTCTATTATACTTAATCTTTCAGGTCTACATTTTGAGGCATTGTTAAAAAATGGATTTGTAGTGTAAGCTTTCCCAGCTCCACAATTAAAGAATGACATCACTGTTCTATTAAACTTTGACAAAATGTATATGTCTGATACTTCAACTAATGTACTTTTTTTTTTTAAGATTTTATTTATTTGACAGAGAGCGACACAGCAAGAGAGGGAACACAAGCGGGGGGGGGGGGGGAAGGAGAAGCAGGCTTCCCGCTGAGCAGGGAGCCTGATGTGGGGCTCGATCCCAGGACCCTGGGATCATGAGCTGAGCTGAAGGCAGATACTTAACCACTGAGCCACCCAGGCACCCCTAATGTACTTTCTATTTCTAAAATTTTTGAGAAAATATTAATACTGTTGACAACACTACATGAACACGTTTTTTGAATACCCACTAATAGTCAGGTGCCATGATAAGCAATTTACATGCATTACCTCATTCAATTCTCTGAACTCAACTATTATTACCTAATAGTGTCATGATACTATTCCCATTTATTATTAGAGTCTATGGTAGTGGTCCTCGTAGTTTGGAATGAAAAAAAAACTCACATCGAAGACCTGCTAAAACACAAGCTTTCTAAATCCAACAAAAGAGATTTAACTCATATCTCTGGAACTTAAATATATGAATTTTTTACTTGACCCCGGTGATTCTAAAGCAGATGGATGTCTAAGCAGCTCTTAAAGAAAAGAGTTCTAAAGGAAATAATTTTAAGATAAATTAGTTCATCAGTTGTCTATAGGATTTAAATCAAGTATAAATAATACTATTGGTAGAATGCCATAATCTTATATAATTTCTCAATATTCTCTGTATTTATACTCAATATTACAAATACTTTAATAAAATATTTTTAATTTCTTTCAAATAAAGCATATTTGAAATAATGTAAATGTGACTTTTATTCTCTACTAGTCTTTTTGTACCAAGACTGTTTGGTACTCAATATTACAATTTTAAATTTCACCTTTTACCAATCAAAATCAAGATACTCACTTTTTAAATATGAATTCACTATGTAATTTCTTTACATACATCCTGGAAAAACTAAATCAGATTGATTTTACATTCTTTGAGATTCTCATGTGTTTATCTTAGATGATTTACCTGGCGTAGTGGTGTATGCGTATATATGTGTATGTCTGTGTGTGTGTGTGTGTGTGTGTATGAATAAAGTCTTTATTTGAGCAACAGAAATTAAAGTTGTTCACTTGCTCAATTCAATTGTTTTCATATCTCTTCCAAGTAGATTTAATTTACATGCACTGAATATCTTTTAAAATCCATTATTTGGTTCAAATTTTTCTTACTTTCTCAATTAGAAGGGAATAGTTACATAAGAGGTCTGCAAACTATTCTTTTCCATATTGGGGATATCCCTCTGGGAAGGAAAGAAAGATGACATAATATATTTACAAATCTGTACAAGATGATAGGTCTACTGGCAAACACATTAATGGTATTTGCTAGTAGGAGAAATTTTCTATGAAATGCTTTTAATGGGATGTACCTAGTCTAAGATTGCTTATGGTCACCTGGAATGTATAGATTTATGGAACATGGCTCTCTGGAAAATGTCATAAAAGTTATGCAATTATATGTTTATAAAATGCAGATGTTGCATGATCAAAATATCTCTTTCCTCTTAAGTAATTTATATGCAGGCATTAGTTAGAAAACACACACATAAATCTTGCCCAGTGTAAATTTAGATGTAGCAAAGAAGGAACTGCATAGCTATGGTTGGTGGTCTTGCTTTCTCCCTGCTTCACTAATGACTTGTAATTACTTGTATTCTTGATTTGTAAGATCACTGGTCTGTGTGTGTCTGATTTGAAAATTGAATTATTTGTTTTCTCACTCATCATACATGATTTCTACACCAAATGGACATGCCTCCCAATAATGTGTATTGATACACATTAATCAGAATGATAGTTTATTATACTAGGGTAGAGAAATTTACCAGATTAAATATCTATATTTATTCATATTTATCAATATTTATATTTATATCTATATATTTTGTCTCTACAAATGTTTCTATGTATATATATATGTATGTGTATGCATAAAGGTATCTACCTATGTGTGTATATATAATAGTATATACACACAATATTTATATTTTACATAGTGAGTATGTGTTTCATTAGTGAAAATATAATAAGTAGATTGTTTGAGAATGTGCATTCAGATATAATTAAGGAAAATTTTTGAAGATTTTACATATTTACAACCTAAAAATCAAGTGTGGCAAGGACATTTTTGAAGTCTGACTAATACTAAGTCCCCACCCTTCTCTTGCTAATGGAATGTAAATGAACTAAACCACATGCAAGGAGGTAATTGGGACAAAAGTGCTTCACCTTGAAAAGGGATTGGGGTGAAGATATTTCATTGGAGATTAAAGAGTAAGATGACATTGGGATAGGCATTAAAATTAAAGATGTGTGCTTACCTTGCATAATTGACAGCATCATGTGTGCTTAAATGCCTGTCAACATCCTGAGGTTCTCCAATCAGCAGTAACAAAACAGGTATTCATGAATCCTCATGTTGTTTCTCAACTATCCTACTTGTTGCCTTTACTATATAAAAAGAATCCCAAACATGGTAAATTCAGAGTCTACTGTTTTGATACCCACTCTTTTGATGTATTCTTTTTAATTTAACATAAGCTGTTAATAATTTTAATGATTGCTTCCTTAATTCCTATCCTCTCTCTTTGCTGAAGAGGGTTAAGATTAAGAGACATAGGGGCGCCTGGGTGGCTCAGTCGTTGGGCGTCTGCCTTCGGCTCAGGTCGTGATCCCAGGGTCCTGGGATCGAGTCCCGCATCAGGCTCCCTGCTCTGCTGGAAGCCTGCTTCTCCCTTTCCCATTCCCGCTGCTTGTGTTCCCTCTCTCGCTGTGTCTCTCTCTGTCAAATAAATAAATAAAATCTCTAAAAAAAAAAAAAAAAGATTAAGAGACATAAAGGCACAAATTCATTTATAAACTTTTTTTTTTTTTTTTTTTACTTTAGCAAATGGAGTTAATCTGTTATAGCAATTTGACATTGGTCCAACAAGCTAGAATGGGATCAGTGGGCTGGATATAGACCAGTTAGCTTCTACCACTTGTGACTTTGATAGCACAGTATGGGCTTGGACCATTTTACAACATGTGCTGCTTTAAGATTAGTTTGCCAAATGTGAAAAAGAGAAAAAGGAAAAAAAGAATTCTCACAATTATTTCACAGAAAGATAGTTTAAATGTAACTAAGTTTAATAGCTGAGGAAAGATTGAAGATGGACTGTGAAATGTAACAACACTGAGTACTTCTTGAATAAAATTTAAGTGAACATTCTGTTCTTTGTTAAATTATGTTAAAGAATCTCCTTTCGGGGCATCTGGGTGGTTCCAGCAGTTAAGTGACTGACCCAATTTTGGCTCAGGTCATGATGTCAGGATTGTGAGGTGGAGCCCTGTGTCAGGCATGCTTAAGATTCTGTCTCTCTTCCTCTCCTTCTGCCCCTCCCCCTCCCTGCTCACACATGCTCGCTCTCTCGAAAAGAAAGGAAAAAAAAGAAAACAAGGGAACACAAATCTCCTTGCAGTTCCCAACAGACTGGAAATGAAAAAAACACAATATAAGTAAACTGGTCATTCAACACATATGAAGAAGCTCTGAGCTACAGCACAGTTTGTGGCCACCTGAATCAAGGCAGCAAAAGTTCTCTTGTATCCACTGCACAGGAAAGAACTGGGACTCTTTTTTTAATCCAGAAAAACAGCACTAGTCCTAAAAACAAAATGGTTGAAAAAATTATCAGATCAGAGCTGACTCATCTCCAATAAATGTATGATGCATATTAACAACTTCATTGCTTATTTTCATGAATAAATAACATCACGTATCTGAATCATTATTTTATTAAGAAAATAAATAACACTGGTTGTCAGCAGTACAATTGATGGCTACATGATCTAACTGGAAATGACTGAAATTTTCTATAGGAAAAATTTCAGATGTTGGATTTTAGTGGATCTCCTTATCAATAAAAACCTATTTTTAATATTTGAACAAACTTTTCTAGCGGAGAATTGTGCTGATATGTAAAATAAGTGGAGGAAATTATTATCAGGTTTAATACTTTGAATATAAAAATCCTAACTTTACCAATAGCTGTAGAGATGGTAGATAGACATATTTTTGACTCATCTTTTTTAGTACATTTGTTAATGAACTATCATGGTTACTGAGAACTATGATCTGTAACCAATTTTTTCTACTTGCACCAATTTCTCATTTTTATACCTCCAGGGACAAACCATAGTTCTAATTTAGCTGCTTAAAGCATAGAGACAACATTTATAAATTGGTACACAATCTGAAGATAAACAATCCATCATATTGTATTAGATAACTCAAACTTTAATTACATAGATAAAACCACTTTCATTAAGAAACATGTTATATATTATACAACCAAATCCCTTCATTCAATTCTATTAACACAATTAATAAGCAATTCACCCAATGCATGCTCTCTTTATCACTGGTTTACTTTGAATTATTAAACAAACCTCTGAGTAGAAGACCCCATATGAATTTCAAATACCACTTATTTCTTTAACCAATATACACTGCACAAAATACCTTTTTGTATGCATGCAAAAAAAGTCCAGCATTTGTTTATCTTTCAAGGACAATAGAACTGCCTAGATTTAAATTCAACTAATAAATTGTGCTAAGAAATAGAAAGAAGAAAATAAATTCAGTTGCCAACTAAATGATGACCTTCTCCGTCTCCAGAAACCCTGGGCACTTTGGGGAAAAAGATACTGAAACTTTTTTTTTTTTTTTTAATGGTATAGCACTGCTGTTTATTAAGTACCCCAGAATCAGGGTCTATGCAATTTAAACGGTATCCTGTGCCCTCTGTAGTTTGGTGTATTTTGAAGTTATGAGAAAAAGAATTGGACTACAGTAATTGTGTTTTACAAATTTAGTTCAGATACAGCTTCCAAACTCAAGAGTTTCTAATATTTCTCATTCCCATTCTTTGATGTTTCCTCAGTTAAAATGTCCGTATTCCTTGTGCAGAACAAACCGCTTTGGTAGGAAATGCAGTACTGCCCCAGTAGGCTGTTCTGATAGTTGGAGTTTTTCCATACATAGCTTGTTTTATCAACCAGGGACACAGATTTTTAGACAAAAAGTTGGTGGCTTTCCAACCAAAAAAATATTCTGAGATAACTAAAAGAGGGAGACAAACTGATACGGCTATATTGCCTTTTTTCTTCATTTATAGAGAAAAGCAATTTTTATCAACTTTGGTGTATCTTTTTTGACACACTTTGCCCCATCCTTAACTTTTCCCAAGATGAAACAGACTTTAACAGGATAGTGTATTTTAATATCACAGTTTTAAAGTTTTAATGACATCTGTTTCCAGTTGCATAACACGCCATTATAGGACCAAGTCAAAAAAATTAGAAAATGTAGTTTTACTTTAATAAATTTCTATCAATTCTACATTTAAAATTAAACTGAGGCTTGACTTCATATTATTAAACTCAAATTTGAACCTCATGCAAAGCTTAAATCAATCTCATACTCATATACACTCATCTGTTCCATATAAATATATAAAGAATAATATGTGTGTGATCATGTAATATGGGTATCTCAAATTCAAAACAACAAACTACATTTTAAAAAGTTTGATATTGAGTTTAATATAGAAAATCCCTATAAATGTAAATGAAATAATCCTCCAAATGTAGTAAATTTTAGAATATTAACAAATGCTAGGTTTTGTAACTGTGAGGGAAGGAAATACAAACACAGGTCATTAAAACTTAGCCTTGAGTACCCCCATAACTTTCCAAATGAGACCAAAGTTTTGCCAAGTGTCCTCCCCAACTGGAAAAGCCTAAATTCAATAATGCCTTTTTAGGAAGTTTAGATATCTAGGCTCAAAGAGCATAGTGAAGGAATAAAATTAGGGTGGAACTGATTTTGATCTCTTAAATTCTACAGTACCTGCCATATTTAAGAAAGAACATCTCCTGAAATTCTGGAAGGATTTTTAAATGACCAAGTTCATAAAAAGACCAAAAAAATGGAATGTCCTTTGAAATATACTTTATCAATTTATCTTTACTTATTTTTCTACATCTCTAACCAACAACAGAAACTGTGACTAGCTGTCATAGGTTTTATTAATTTGATATTTAAAAAAATCATTTTGTAACTTGAAAGACTGAATAAATGAAAGAATATCAACAAACACTGCACTTTGAAAAAAATAAAAGATGAATTAAGGCCATTCTTATTGCTAAAACTTCAAAGTTGATTCTACTATCTATCCAAGTTATGAATTACATGTATTACATTATATCATATCATTTCATATTATGTGTATGTGTGTACAAATTATATACACATTTTCATGTAAATAAACAGTCAACATTTCTTATCAGGAAATAAGGATCTTATATAAACTTAATTTTATTTAAATAAAAGAAATATCAATTACTGTGCTTCCCTCTTTGCCTTACATATCAAAAAATCCAAAATTAAATATAGTACTAAGGCAGAAACTTAGTTCCCAGGTCCTTGTACTTACAGTGACATACCCAAACATATGAAAATAAATTTTTAAAGCATATTATTATACAACGTGTTTAGTCTTTAAGGCGGTAAATTTAAAACAAAAGTTGTACATACACAACTAATTTTTCAAGATTTTTCTTATTGTTGTTGTCACTTCTGGAATGTTTTCTATGGGTCTCAAGACTGAGATGCTTTTTATGTATTAAAATTACCTGGGATTCAAGGTGAATGCTCAGTGTTAATATAAGTCTTAGTTTATCTTTCAGCCTTAAATCCTTATACATTATACTATTGCAGTCCACTCTCAGTATATCTCAGTCATAAAGTTACTGTTTTTCAACCATATCAGTCTGCCATAATTTTGTCAGAGACACCTCCATTTTATTCCAAAGTTTCCTTTTATAATCTAACTCTTGTTAGTTCTTATATAAAAATTTTTGTAACAACCCATTTTGTACAAGAATCTACACTAGTAGTTATAGCACTTTACATTTTATAGCTATTTTTCATATAACAATGAAAACTCAGAGAAGTCAGTGATTTGTAAAGTGTCAGGTCTAGAAATCAAAATTTTCATTTGTTCAACATGCCAGAGTTCTGGGTTTCTTTTCTGATATATGAGTGACATTAGGCTTAATAGAAAAAAATAGTTACAACCAGTTGAAGTTATAGTCCAAAAGTTTTCCTCTCACAAGTACTTTACAAAGTTTTAAGAAGCAAATCAGAATGTTAGCAATGTTGTATAAAAAGGATTGTGAGTAAATGCAAACTAAGGCCCATGACACAATACTTTTGGAGGCTTTTTAAAACATTCTAAATTAATATCAATGTGTCAATATTTCTGTACACTTAACCAAAGAGGAACACCAAGTCTGCTTCAATAATTTTAATAACTGTGACTTTCATAACAGAATTAGATTCTCAACAATACACTGAGGACCTCTGCTTCTAGCCAAGATACAGTGAATGGTACAGGATTCACAGTTTCATCAAAAACAACCAAAAATTGAAGACAAAAAGGGAAAATGAATGATCATGGAGAGGAGAAAAGGAAATAAGGTGAATACTATGATCTCTCCAACTTAATGCCCTGAGAATATTTCCAGGCTCAGGAACAGGATACTCACATGAGGCTGGGAAGAATCACTGAGATAAGAGATGAAGTTGAGATTCTGGGGAAAGGCAAATAAAATTTGTAGAATAAATACAGGAGAATAAAGTGCTGTGCAAATAAAGAAGTCTAGATAAATGTGAAGGGCTTACCTCAACTATCCAGCAGAGTACAGATTGTTGTATACATAAGAGAAAAGTAATAAAGGACAGGGTAAATAAATGTCTGAGAGGGACAGACAGATGTAAAGTGTCCAGTGCTTAAACTGGGCTGAGAATGTGGCATGTTCCTATTGAAAAACTAGGAAATTACAATGAGATACCACCTCACACTTGTCAGAATGGCTAAAATCAACAACACAAGAAACAACAGGTGTTGGTGAGGATGTGGAGAAAAGTGAACCTTCTTACACTGTTGGTGGGAATGAAAACTGGTGCAATCACTGTGGTAAAAAGTATGGAAGTTCCTCAAAAAGTTAAAAATAGAACTATCGTATGATCCAGTCATCACACTACTGGTTATTTACCCGAAGAATACAAAAACAGTAATTCAAACAGATACATGCATTCCTATTTTTATTGCATTATTTATAATAGCCAAGATATGGAAGCAGCCCAAGTATCCATCAATAGATGAATGGATGAAGAAGAAGTGGTATACATATACAATGGAATATTATTCAGCCATAAAGAAGAATGAAATCTTGCCATTTTCAACAACATGGATGGAGCTATAGAGTCTAATGCTAAGCAAAATAAATGAGTCAGATAAAGACAAATACTATACGATTTCACTCATATGTGGATTAAAACAAAACAAAACAAAACAAAAACAAAGGAGACAGAGAGAGAATGAGAAAGAAACCAAGAAAGAGACTCTTAACTCTAGAGAACAAATTGATTGTTATCAGAGGGGAGGTGATAGGGGGTAGGGGGGTGGCTGAAATACGTGATGGGGATTAAAGAACACACTTATCTTGATGAGCACTGAGTAACGTATAGAATTGTTGAATCACTATATTGTACAGCCAAAACTAATATAGCACTGTATGTTAACTATACTGGAATAAAAATTTTAAAAAAAAACTTACTAAAATAGAAGTAAGATTTAGAAATCTAATAATTCATGGGGCAGTGGATGAAGTACATAAAAAGGGCTTGTCTCAAGAACAGAGAATAATTAGCAGTGGATTAAGCACAGCTCTGGTCCTTCCCCCAAATCTTAAAAGCAAGAATCAAAACAATAAACTGTTTTTAGATCATTTAAATTCATCTCAGAACAAAAGTCATAAAGATCTACAGGGGGAAAAAAAATCCAGGAAAGACTAGGGTAAAATTCACCAAGTAGAACAAATAGAATCTAATAAAGATTGCCAGTGACACAAAGATTAGGAAAATTTGACCAATAATGAGTAGGAAAATCAACCCAGTGAAAGTGACCCAGAACTATACCAGATGTTAAAATTAGCAGACAATGACATTAAAAGTACTGAATTTGTATTCCATATAGTAAAAAAATTACATAGAGACATGGAAAAAAAATGTTTTAAAAGCTTCAAAGTTAAAGTCCAGAGATTAAAACTACACTATCTTTGTTGAAAAATACACCAGATAATATTAATGGAAGATTAGACATTCTAAAGAAAAAATAGTGAACTTGAAGATATTGGGATTAGGAATTTAGAAAATGAAGAAAGAAAAAAGGAAAAAAAATTAAAAATTGTTAATGTGCTGTAGGAAAACACTGAGTGGCCTAGAGACCTAATATGTATATAATAGGAGACCTTAAAGGAGAGAAAAAGGACAGAAAAAAGAACTGAAGGAAATATGGCCAAAACTATGTCCAATTTGATGAAAACTATAAACCTACAGATCCAAGAAGGTCAGCAAACTTAGAGTAAAAGCAACATGAAGAAAACTACATCAATGTCCACTGTAACCAAATCATCTGAAGCATATGACAAACATAACATTATAAAATTATCCAAAGTATGTTCAAAAGAGCAAAAATAAAGTGCCAGCAGAATCTTTCTTGGAAACTATCCAAGGAAAAATATTGCAGTGCAACGTTTTTCAAGACATGGGAAACAGAAAAAATAAAACTATGTTATGAACTCTATGCCCAATGAAATCTTCCAAAAATGAAGATAAAATAAAAATATTTTCAGATTACAAAACCTGAAAACTTCATTACTATCAAACCCACCCTTCAAGAAGTGGTAAAATCTTTTAGGCAGAAAGAAATGACAACAAATAGGGATCAACACAAAAGAACAAAGAGGACCAGAAAGAGTACATAAGTAAATAAATGATTTCTTGTTATTTAAATATATATTTTTAAATAACTGCCTTCATAAAAGCAATAATTTATTTTATAGTTTATAACATATGAATAAGTAAAATATATGAAAATATAATGGTTAGAAGGGAGAAATGGGGATTATAATACTGTAAGATGCTTATACTTTAGTAAAATGGGATAATACAACTTGAAGATTGTGGTAAGTTAAAATATACATTATATATGCTAACATAGCCACTAACACAACAAAACAAATAATGGCTAATAAGCCAACAAAGGAGACAAAACTGATCATAAAATTACAAAAGATGGAAGGAAAAAAAACAGGTAGCATAAATATTTTTTAAAAAGATGATAAACTTTGCCTTATGAATGGCCACATTAATTAAAAAGGACTAAAATACATCAATTAAAAATCAAATACTGTCAGTATAGATTAAAACCAAGACCTAGTTATATACTGCTATTAGGAAATATGGTTCAATATAAAAAAACAAATAGGTTAAAAGTAAAATGTTGGGAAAAGATATATGATGCTAACAACAGTCAATAGGAAGCTGAAGTGGTTATTTTAAAATGAGATAAAGTTGATTTCAGAGCAAAAATTATTTCCAGGGATAAGAAATGTATTTTCATAATGATAAAAAGGCCAATTCTTTAAGAGATTTTATAAATCTTAAAATTGATGCACTTGGATAATAGATTCAAATTAGGTGAAGCAAGAATTGATAGAACTAGAAGAAAAATAGACAAAAAATACAATTTTTTGATGATGTCAATACCCCTCTATCAACAATTGCTAGAGCATGTAGAAAGAAAATCAGCAAGAACCAAAGAGTTGAGAGAAGGAGGCTGTGAAGATGAAGGAGTAGGAGGACCCACAGCTAGTCTCATCACAGGTATACAGCTAGAGAACACTCACATCAGTGTAAATAACCCAGAAAATGATCCAAAGCCTGACAGAGCAAACTCTAAAACTAAAGGTAGAGAAGAGGCCACAATGAAGAAGGTGGGAAGGGTGAAGATGTGGCTTATGAGTGAAACAGACCCTAGCTGTCTGCTGTGGGGAGGAAGCTAGTGCCATGGAAAAGGATAAAAACAGACTTTCCAAGAAGACAAATCCCCATAACATTTGGCTTTGAAAGTGAGAAGGTCAAATTTTGTGAGTTCTTACAAGCAGTGGGACTTAAGCCCTGGAATTTTAAAAATTGGCAGGCTTGGCTGTAGGAGAGTCAGAAGGGCACAGTTAACTGAGGTCCCACCCTTAAAGAGCTAGCAGAACAAAAAACCCTTGCAGAACAGCCATGAACTGGCAGTTTGAAGAATGCCAGGGGCAGACAGGAGTGAGAGTGATATATTATCTCAGAGATAGTACCTGAGAGGCAGGGATCACAGGGCGACCCCTCCAGGAACACAGGAACTGGTACTCACCATTTCCCACCCCCATTCCCCAGCATAAACATATGGCTACCTGCAGAGATCAGCACAGTGCCCACATTTGCTACCTAAGTTGTTTACATCTGGCCCCACCTGCTGAGGTTCTGTGGATCTGCCCTTTACAGTCATGTTTGCTTCAGTCCTGGTGCTGTACGACGTCTTCCCCCCAGAACACCAGCACAAACCCCACCAACACCTTGTCTTCCAACCCACATGTTTTCTGGGATCTCGGTTCCAGTGGTGGTGGTGGCAGCAGCAGCAGGTCTCATTTCACAAGCAGACCAGCACACACCTTGTTAAAATACACCTGACCCCTGCTGGGAACCAAACTTTGGCCACAATAGACAGAGAGAGACTCCATAAACAACTGGACTAAAGGAAAAACAGGCCTGGATTCAATAGCAAATGCACACAACACACATAGGAAACACTCCCTAAAGTGTCAACCCTGGGGAGCAGGGGACACTACACTGTAGAGCACTATAGGACCTCTTCTTCATAAGGCCCTTGCAAACAAGAGCAAGACATAGTTGACTTTGCTAAGACACAGAAACATGCACAGAGAGACAAAATGAGGAGACAGAGAAATAAATCCGAAATGAAAGAACAAGACCAAACCACAGCAAGAGACCTAAATGAAACAGGTATGAGTAATATGCCTGATGAGAAATTAAAGTAATGATGATAAGGATACTCACTGGATTTGATATAAAAGTAGAAGACATCAGTGAGACCATTAACAAGGAGATAAAAAAGAACCAATCAGAAATGAAGAATACAATAAATGAAATAAAAAATATACTTGATAGAATAAATAGCAGGCTAGATGAAGCTGAGGAGTGAATTAATTTTGGAAGACAGAGTAATGGAAAGTGACCAAGCTGAGCAAATGAGAGGAAAACAACTATGCAAAGAACAGTCTTAGGGAACTCAGTGACTTATTATAGGGATCCCTGAAGAAGAGAGAAAAGGGGGCAGAAAATTTATTTGAAGAAAGAATAGCTGAAAACTTCCCAAATCTGGAGAAGGAAACAGATATCCATATCCAGGAGACATAGAGATCATCCCAAAAAATAAACCCAAAGAGGTCCACATCAAGACACATAGTAATTAAAATGGCAAGAAGTAGGGATAAAGAAAAAATTTTAAAAGTATCAAGAGAAAAGAAGTGTTACATATAGGAGCAACCCCTTAAGGCTTTAAGCAGATTTTTCAGCAAAATCTTTGCAGGCCAGAAGCAAGTGGCATGATAAATTCAAAGAGCTGAAAGGGAAAAATCTGCAGCCAAGATTACACTATCCAACAAGGTTATCAGTCAGAACACAAGGAGAGATAAAGAGTTTTTCAGACAAAAAAAAAAAACTAAAGGAGTTAATGGCCAATGACCCAGCCCTATAAGAAACATTAAAGGGAACTCTTTGAGTGCAAAGGAAAGAACATAAGTGAGAGTACAAAAAGTTAAAAAAAAATCAACAGTAAAAATAAGTATTTCTGTAAAAATCAGCCAAGGAATTAATAAATTAAAAGGACGTAAAATATGACTCCATATCCCTAAGATGGGAGAGAAAAGAATGGATTCAAACTTAAGTGGCCATCACCTTAACATAGACTGCTATATGCAGAAGATGTTATATACAAACCTAATGGTAACCACAAATAAAAAACCAGTAATACATATGCAAAGAATAAAGAGAAAGAATCCAAGAATATCACTAAAGAAAGCCAGAAAACCATGAAAGAGAGCAAGAGAAGGATATGAAAACCAAGTAATAAAATGGCAATAAATACATACCTGTCAATAATTACTTTGAACTTTGAATGTAACTGGACTAAATGCTCCAATCAAAAGACATACGATGACAGAGTAGATTAAAAAAAAAAAGATCCATCTATATGCTGCCAAAAGAGACTCATTTCTTACCTAAAGACACATGCAGATTCAAAGTGAGGGGATAGAAAAACATTTATCGTGCAAATTTTTGTCAAAAGAAAGCCAGGGTAGTGATACTTATATCAGGCAAAATAGACTTTACAACAGACTGTAACAAGAGACAAAGAAGGACACTATATTAAAATAAGGGGACAACCCAACAAGAGGATATAGCAACTGTAAATATTTATGTACCCAACATGGGAGCACCTAAATACATAAAAAAAAAAAAAGGTTAATAACAAACATACAAGAAATATTGATAGCAATACAATATGAGTAGGGGACTTTAACACCTCACTGACTTCAATGGACAAATCACCCAAACAGAAAATCAACAAAGAAATTGTGGCTTTGAGTGACACACAGGACCAGAAGGATTTAAAAGATATATTCAGAACATTCTATCCTAAAACAGCAGAATACACATTCTATTCAAGTGTACATGGAACATTCTCCAGAATAGATCATAAAACAAAGTCTCAAAAAATGCAAAAAGATCAATTTTGTACAATGCATCTTTTCTGACCACATTATGAAACTAGAAATCAACCACAAGAAAAAATCTGGAAGGAGCACAAATACATAGAGGTTAAATAACATGCTACTAAACAATGAATGGGTCAAAAAAGAAATCAAAGAAGAAATAAAAAATTATGAAAATGTAAACACAATGATTGAAAATCTTTGGGAGGCAGTAAAAGCAAATATAAGAGGGAAGTTTATAGCAATACAGGCCTACCTCAAGAAGCAAGAAACTAACCTTTTACCTAAAACAAAGTAGAAAATGAACAACAAACAAAATACAAAATGAGAAGGAAGGAAATGATAAAAATTAGAGCAGATATAAATGATATAGAAACTAACAAAAAATGATAAAACAGATCAGTGAAATTGGGAGATGGTTCTTTGAAAAAAAAAAAAATTGATCAACCTCTAGCCAGACTCCTCAAAAAAAAAGAGAGGACCCATATAAAATCACAAAGAGGAGAAATAACCAACACCACAGAAATACACACAATTTTAAGAGATTATTATGAAAAATTATATAACAACAAAGTAGACAACTTAGAAGAAATGGATAAATTCCTAGAAACATATAACCTACCAAAACTGAAGCAGGAAAAAAGAGAAAATTTGAACAGACTGATAACCAGCAATGAAATTGAATCAATAATCAACAATTCCAAAAAACAAAAGTCCACGGCCGGATGGCTTCAAAGGAAAATTCTACCTAACATTTAAAGAAGAGTTAATACCTATTCAAACTATTCCAAAACAAAGAAATGGAAGGAAAAACTTCTAATTTCATTCTGTGAAGTCAGCATCACCAGATAAAGACACCACAAAGAGACAAATATAAGTCAATATCTCTGGTGAACATAGATGCAAAAATTCTCAACAAAATACTAGCAAACAGACTCCATCGATACATTAAAAAAAAAAAAAAAACCCATACACCACAATCAAGAGGGATTTACTCCCAGAATGCAAGGGTGGTTCCATATTCACAAATCAATCAACATGATACACCACATCAATAGGAGGAAGAATAAAAACCATATGATCATTTCAATAGATGCAGAAAAAGTATTTGACAAAGTACAAAATCCATTCATGGTAAACTAAGTAGGTCTAGAGGGAATATACTGCAACATAATAAAGGCCTTATATGAAAAACCCACAGCCAACATTATACTCAATAGTAAAACAAAACAAAACAAAACTGAGAGCTTTTCCCCTAAGGTCAAGAACAAGTCAAGGATGTCCACCCTCACCACTTTTATTCAACATAGTACTGGAAGTCCTAACCACAGCAACAAAATGGAATAAGAGGCATCCAAATTGGTAAGGAAGAAGTAAAACTCTCACTATTTGCAGATTACATGATATTATATATAGAAAACCCTAAAGACCCCACCAAAAAACTACTAGAACTGATAAATGAATTTGGTAAAGTCACAGGATACAAAATCAACATAGAGAAATCTGTTGCATTTCTATAAAGCATTAATGAAAGAGCAGAAAGAGAAATTAAGAAATCCATCCCATTTACAACACCACCAAAAACAATAAGATACCTAGGAATAAACCTAACCAAAGAGGTGAAAGACCTGTACTCTGAAAACTATAAAACACTGACGAAAGAAACTGAAGATGACACAAATAGAAAGATATCCTATGCTCATGGGTTGGAAAAACAAATATTGTTAAAATGTTTGTATTACCCAAAGCAATCTACAGATTTAATGCAATCCTTATCAAAATAACAACAGCATTTTTTTTTTTACAGAACAAAAATAAACAATCCTAAAATTTGTATGGAAGCACAAAAAACTGAATAGCTAAAACTATTTTGAAAAAGAAAAATAAAACTGGAGCCATCACAATTCCAGATTTCAAGTTATAAAACAAAGCTGTAGTGATTAAAACAGTATGATACTGGCATAAAAATAGAGACATAGATCAATAGAACAGAATAGAAAACCCAGAAATAAATCCACAATTTATGATCAATTAATCTTCAATGAAGCAGGAATGAATATATAATGGGAAAAAGAATGTCTCTTCAATAAATGGTGTTGGGAGAGGTGCCTGGATGGCTCAGTCAGTTAAGCATCTGCCTTTGGCTCAGGTCATGACGTTAAGGTTTATCTGGCTATCTTCACTCAAAATTCTCATATGCAAAATTTAATAAAAACTTTTTTTTGATTGGTATTTGGTATATTACTACTAACTAATGTTGGAAATTTTGTTAATTTTTCCTTTTGTTTATTTTGCTGTCATAAGTATTTGGGTATTTCCTACTATGAATAGGTAACTTTTAGCAGTGTTTTTCAAAACCTGATTTCTCAGGCAACCAGCAGCAGAATCACCTAAGATTAAAAGTATCAATTTTCAGGTCCTCACCCACAGTAACTGAATCCAGAATCCTAGTATTGGGATATGAGAATTTAAATTTTTAAAAGAATGTGTACTGAAGTTTATTATCTCTCTTAGAATTGATTTTTTTTACATATCTAGTATTCTTTCATATTTACACATACTACTTTTATCAGGACAATTTTTTTTAATTTTATTTTATTATGTTATGTTAATCACCATGCATTACATCATTAGTTTTTGATGTAGTGTTCCATGATTCATTGTTTGTGTATAACACCCAGTGCTCCATTCAATATGTGCCCTCTTTAATACCCATCACCAGGCTAACCCGTCCCCCCCACCCCCCTCCCCTCTAGAACCCTCAGTTTATTTCTCAGAGTCCATAGTCTCTCATGGTGAATTGTGTAAGACTGATGAATCACAAGCCTGTATCTCTGAAACATATAATACATTATATGTAAAAAATAAAAAAAAAAGTAGGAAGGGAAAAATCAGAGGGGGAAACAAACTATCAGGACAGTTTTAGCCATAGAGCCAGTCATGGGGAAATACATATTATAATACATGAGTGAGGTTAGGGAACTTCTACTTGTTGAAAGCATACTATGTTCCAGGAACTTACCTGGTAATTTAAAAAGTTTATATAATTTAATTTTCCCAACAATCCTAGCCTTAATGTTATAATCTCCATTCAGCAGACAAAATAACCCAGTTTAGAAGTTAAGAAAACTTGGCAAAGCCAAGGAGATTGTCATTTGAGCAAATAACTCAAATCTAGAGCTTTCAGATTCCAAAGTCCACGCTCTTTCCATACTAGTATCTTTTGCTTATGAAAATGCTAATTACCTTTGAAATTGCTGTTGTGAAACTGGAATAAAACATAGACACTTTTCTGTATCTTGAAATGTTGATTAAATGGGTCATTTCCAGTATTTCCTGGAAAATGGGACTAGGAGACATTTTGGTTTTTAGCCAGAATTTATGTCAAGGAAATTAAAAAGTACAAACTTCCAGTTGTAAAATGAGTAAGTCACTGGGATGAAAAGCACAGCATAGTAATATAGTCAATAATATGGTGACAGATGGTAACTACACTTATTATGGTGAGCATTGCATAATGTATAGACTGTCAAATCACTATGTTGTACACCTGAAAATATTATAACATTTTATGCCAACTATAGTTCAATAAAAAATAATAATTATTAAACTAAAAGAAAAGAATTACTTTTGCTTTACTCTATAAAAGTAATAAAGGGCATGTTTCTCCAAAGAATAAATCATCAGTTGACTAAGACCTATCTAATTGCCAAGATCTGATTTTAAAAATTTGTTAAACTCTCCTTTAAGAAGGAAAAAAGCAAATACCACATTCACACACACACACACACACACACACACACACACACACGAGGAGCTCAGTTAAAAATAAAACTTCCATGATACACGTTTAAACCAATTCTCTACATCATCCAATTTACACAATATTCACAGTTTCTGGCCCTGGTAATGGTAGCACTCAACATTCTAGATACTATAACTATTAAAAGAACACTATATTAATTTAAAATTCTTTGTTTCCAAGGTAGAAGATTAAAGTAGTATATTTTAGAAAGATTTTCAACTACAAGAATTAAGAAAAAATTAAAATGATAAATACATAGTTTAAGAGCATTGAGGCTATATTATAGATTGGGAACTGAATAATTTGTAATTTCTTGGGCTAATAGTATAGCTAATATATAGTTATGGTTCATACAAATGATTGGATTTTTAAACAGTTGAACTAAGAAAGATTACCATGGTTCATGTAAGATGGAATCATTCTCATTGTTTTTGAAAAATGTCAAGAGAGTTTTATCTGGATATTATCCAAGGGCCACACAGTAAGACCTGGTTTTTACTTTCCTTGCAGAATGTGAGCACCTTTAACAGGAAGTCATTCCTCTTAGTTGCTCTGTCAGCATTTGTCAAGCGTTAATTTGGGACTTGAACTTGTGAACTGAAGCACCAAAGAAAAATGTGCAACCCTATACCTTAGTCCATATAGTTATTGTGTACTTAGAAAGAAAATATGAGGTTGTGGTTTACTTGTTTTTGTTAGTAATTTAAGGTAACTCATGTTTTCTGAATATTAATAACAAAGCTGGAAATGCTCCTTTTTTACAGTAGTCAGTTGATCCCTGGGGAATGAAAGAATTACATCTTAATTTTTTTATATCTAGTAAAAAAACATACTTAATAAGCTGAAATATTAATAACTGAATTCTAAGTAAAATTTCAAGGCAAATTCTTATGCATACTAATATATATGTTTAATATACATAAGTATATGTATAACTTAATATATAATAAATGCATACATCAGTAATAAGTTTGCAATCTATGACCTTATAAAAAGAAAAAAACCTAATTTTCTTACCATAGGATTATTTAGCAATGACAGAATGACTGCAAATATAAAGTTAACTTTTTATAACAAGGAGATCCCTTACAGTAAAAAAGGTCTTGATATAACTTAGGATACGAACGCTTAATCATGACAGAGTTATATGGGAAAGTGTGTGCTTCATCTGTTGTTTCACCAAAGGCTGAAAGGCAACAGTAAACACAGTTCTCTTTTGAATTATATAGCCATTATCTGATAGGCTTTCTATAAAAGTTTTAATATATTTTTAAGGGATAGGTAATGACTTAATATCATGATTATGTATATTCTATCATGTTGCCTTCTAATATCTGTTGCAATTTAAATAATAAATATTTTAAAAAGAGTCCAGTATTCAGATGCTATTATGTAGCAGCTCCTTGCAACTGTTATAATAAATTCAGATTTCTTTGTTGAATGTAAATGGAATACTATATATTAATCATATACAGCAATTCAAAGTATCACAATATTATAATTGAAATTGTCTTTATGTCATTTCTATCTCAAACTTTTGATCACTTAAGAAATGTAGTTTTTCAGGGCGCCTGGGTGGCTCAGTTGGTTAAGCGACTGCCTTCGGCTCAGGTCATGATCCTGGAGTCCCGGGATCGAGTCCCGCATCGGGCTCCCTGCTCGGCAGGGAGTCTGCTTCTCCCTCTGACCCTCCTCCCTCTCATGCTCTCTGTCTCTCATTCTCTCTCTCTCAAATAAATAAATAAAATCTTTAAAAAAAAAAAAAAAGAAATGTAGTTTTTCAAATTCCTAACGCAAAAATTTTGCCACAATTTCCTTTCTTTTTTTCAGCTGCTAAGAATGGAAAACTATCACATTTGAAAATTTGCTCTACCAAAAGAAGCACCTTTTATGCCTACTGTTTATGAATAATAATGCTTCCTTGGGTTATTTATCCAGAAACATAGATTGATGACTTAATATATGTCATATGCCATTAAAAAAAAAAAAAAAAAAACCCAATCCTTTTTCACTCCATTCAACTGCCCGTATAGAGAGAGAGAAATAGAGGAAGAGAAGGGACTAAAAAAAAAAAAAAAAAAAGGTGATGATTGGATGAGTCTTAGAGAGTCACTTTTAAGATAATTCCCTGTAGTTAGATATTTGTCAGTGGAAGTGACAGATAACAAATAAATTGTGATAGGCAGACTAAAGTATAAAGCGACACTCTACCAATCTTCTACTCAGGACACATGTAACCGAATAAGGGATGGAACTGATGAAAGAAAGAAATGCAGAAACTTAAATGGAGCAATCAGATTATCCAGGGAATTTGGAAGTGAGGCACCAAAATTGTAGTCAGTTTATGGAGCTTTGGTCAACCATGGTAGATTGGGAACCAGGAGAGCCATATATGAATCATATGCCTGTTGATCAGAAAAATCAAGTCTTTGTAAATAAGAACAGAGATGTTAGACGGGGTGCCTGGGTGGTGCAGTTTGTTGAACATCTGGCTCTTGGTTTCAGCTAGTGTCATGATCTCAGGGTCTTGGGATGGAGCCCCACATTGGGCTTTATTCTCAGTGTGTAGTCTGCTTGGGATTCTCTTTCCCCTCTCCCTCTGCCCCTCCATGCTCACACACTCATACTCTAAAATAAATAAAAACATCTTTAAAATTAAAAAAAGAATAAAGACTTCAGAGAAAATAAGAGAAAAAATGAGACAGCAAGAAAGATTAGATTATATCTATTATACATTCTGCATATAAAAGTGTCCCTTAGGTTTGAGTGTTATGGAGAAGTGGAAGAAGAGACAAGTATATAAAGTAAGAGATAAAGGATAAAAAATAAATGCAGAGAGCATGAAAACAAGAGAGAAATATTGCAATATATAAATATGCCTTTTGATTTTTACATCCAAGTATATTATAAGCAAATGAGAATTGTTTGGTTCTTTTTTTCATTTATCAACTTTTTATTATGTTCAGTTAACCAACATATAGTACATTGTTAGTTTTTGATGTAATGTTCAATGATTCATTAGTTGTGTATAACACTCAGGGCTCATCACAACGTGTGCCCTCCTTAATACCCATCACCTGGTTTCCCCATCCCCTACCCACCTCACTTCCATAACCCTCAGTTTGTTTCCCAGAGTCCAGAGTCTCTTGTGGCTTGTTTCCCTCTCTGATTTCTTCTCTTTCAGTTTTCCCTCCCTTCCACTGTGGTCCTCCACTCTATTCCTTATGTTCCACATATAAGTGAAACCATATAATTGTCTTTCTCTGCTTGACTTATTTTACTTAGTGTAATCCCCACTAGTTCCATCCATGTCAATGCAAATGGTGGGTATTCATCCTTTCTGATGGCTGAGTAATATTCCATTGTATATATGAACCATATCTTCTCTATCCATTCATCTGTTGAAGGGCATCTCAGCTCCTTCCACTGTTTGGCTATTGTGGACATTGCTGCTATAAACATTGGGGTGCATGTGCCCCTTCTTTTCACTATATCTGTATCTTTGGGGTAAATACCTAGTAGTGCAATTGCTGGGTCATAGGTAGCTCTATTTTTAATGTCTTGAGGAAACTCCATACTGTTTTCCAGAGGGGTTGTACCAGCTTGCATTCCCACCAACAGTGTGTAAGAGGGTTCCCCTTTCTCCACATCCTCACCAACACTTGTTGTTTCCTGTCTTGTTAATTTTGGCCATTCTAGCTGGTGTAAGGTGGTATCTCATTGTGGTCTTGATTTGTATTTCCCTGATGGCTAGTGACGTTCAACATTTTTTCATGTGTCTGTTAGCCATTTGTATGTCTCCTTTGAGAAGTGAATGTTCATGGTCTTCTGCCCATTTCTTGACTGGATTATTTGTTTTTTGGGTGTTGAATTTGAGAAGTTCTTTATAGGTCTTGGATACCAGCCCTTTATCCAAAATATCATTTGCAAATATCTTCTCCCATTCTGGGGACTGCCTCTTAGTTTTGTTGACTGTTTCCTTTGCTGTGCAAAAGCTTTTTATCTTGATGAAGTCCAAAAAGTGCTTTTTTGCTTTTGTTTCCCTTGCCTTTAGAGACATGTCTTGAAAGAAGTTGCTGTTGGCCAATGTCAAAGGGGTTACTGCCTACATTCTCCTCTAGGATTTTGATGGATTCCTGTCTCACATTCAGGTCTTTCATCCATTTTGAGTTTATCTTTGTGTATGGTGTAAGAGAATGGTCTAGTTTCAGTCTTCTGCATGTGGTTTACCAGTTTTCTGAGCACAATTTATTGAAACAGGAGAAGAGAAATAATAAAGATTACAGTAGAAATCAATGAAATAGAAACAGAAAAACAGTAGAACAGATCAATGAAACTAGAAGCTGATTCTTTGAAAGAATTAATAAGATCGATAAACCACTGGCCAACTTACCCAAAAGAAAAGGGAAAGGACCCAAATTAGTAAAATAATGAATGAAAGAGATCACATATAGCACCAAGGAAATAGAAACAATTATTAGAAATTATTACCAGCAACTATATGCCAACAAATTAATAATCTAGAAGAAATGGACGCATTCCTGGAAACTTATAAACTACCAAGACTGAAACAGGAAGAAATAGACAATCTAAACAGACCAATAACCAGCAAGGAAATTAAAGCAATAATCAAAAACCTTCCAAGAAACAAGAGTCCAGGGCCAGATGGCTTCCCAGGAGAATTCTACCAAACATATAAGGAAGAAATAATACCTATTCTATTGAAGTTATTTCAAAAAATAGAAATAGAAGGAAAACTTCCAAACTCACTCTATGAGGCCAGCATTACCCTGATTCCAAAACCAGACAAAGATCCCATCAAAAAGGAGAATTAGCGATCAAAATCCCTGGTGACCATGAATGCCAAAATACTCAACAAGATTCTAGCCAATATAATCCAACGGTACATTAAAAGGATTATTCACCACGACCAGGTAGGATTTATTCCTAGGATGCAAGAGTGGTTCAACATTTGCAAATGAATCAATGTGATAGAGCACATTCATAAAAGAAAAGAACCATATGATCCTCTCAATTGATGCAGAGAAAACATTTGACAAAATACAGCATCCTTTCCTGATTAAAACTCTTCAAAGTACAGGGATAGAGGGAACATACTTCAGTATCATAAAAGCCATTTATGAAAAGCCCACAGTGAATATCATTCTCAATGGGGAAAAACTGAGATATTTTCCCTTAAGGTCAGGAATACAAGGATACCCCATCTCACCATTATTGTTCAACATAGTATTAAGAGTCCTAGCAACAGCAATCAGACAACAAAAAGAAATAAAAGTCATTCAAATTGGCAAAGAAGTCAAACTCTCTCTTCATAGATGACATGATACTATATGTGGAAAACCCAAAAGACTCCATCCCCAAGTTATTAGATCTAATACAACAATTCAGCAACATGGCAGGATACAAAATCAATACACAGAAATCAGTTGCATTTCTATACACAAACAATGTAAATGAAGAAAGAGAAATTAAGGAATCGATTCAATTTAAAATAGCTCCAAAAACCTTAAGATACCTAGGAATAAACCTAACCAAAGAGGTTAAGGATCTATACTCTAGAAACTACAGAACACTTATGAAAGAAATTGAGGAAGACACAAAGAGATGGAAAAACATTCCATGCTCATGGATTGGAAGAATAAACATTGTTAAAATGTCTATGCTGCCCAGAGCAATCTATACTTTCAATGTCATCTCTATGAAAATACCATTGGCATTTTTCACAGAGCTGGAACAGATAATCCTAAAATTTGTATGGAACCAGAAAAGACCCTGAATCTCCAGAGGAATGTTGAAAAATAAAAACAAAGCTGGGGGCATCACGTTTCCTGACTTCAAGCTATATTACAAAGCTGTGATCACCAAGACAGTATGGTATTGGCACAAAAACAGACACATAGGTCAATGGAACAGAACAGAGACCCCAGAAATGGACCCTCAACTCTATGGTCAACTAATCTTCAACAAAACAGGAAAGAACATCCAATGGAATTGTTTGGTTCTAAAAATAGACCTTAAAGTAGGCAATAAATAAAAACTGAACTATAGAAAAAATATAATCATTTAAGGTCTTCAAATTTGGTTTTAAAACTTTAAAGGTTTTTAAAAATATGCATTTTTAAAATTTACTAATGAACTTATCTTGGTAACTAGAATATTCCACAAGAATTAGTGTTTATAATCAACACACCCCCTTTCCACACACATCTTCTCTACTGTTTGATAAAACAGATTACTAAAATGCCAAGATACATGTATTGAATTTACTCATAACTATCTATATGAATTTAGGTGAGTTTTAAAAATCAACCTAAGTTTCCATTACTTTATTTGTGAAATGATGACATATATGCCAACCTGAAATTGTTATTTTAAGAATGATATAAATATATTTTGTCTAGCATATTTTAGGAACTCAACTAATTTCATTTCCCTTTTCTCATTCACATTTTGCTTACTGACAATGCCACTTTAAGATAATTTCTTGGTTAATATGACCATTAATCTTTCAAATAAGTGAAAGTTATTTTAAAACATTTCCTGAGATTGATTTTTAAATATTGTGTGGCAATTTCATATGACCCCTTTGAGACTGAAAGAAGACTGGTCCCTTGGAGATCCTCTGTAGAAGTGTAGTTTATTTTTCACATTTATTTGCTTGTAACAATCTACATCTGGATTTGCTAGACAATGATTCATTGAAGCTGAAGATAAAGGACTTATCTCTATTTTACTTGGATAAAATTATGCAACTCCTTAGAACTTGATATGATAAATTTAGTAATATTTATCACACCTTTACCTGGAAGTCTGATACTAAAGTGGATGATGTTAATGATGATGACCGAATGTTGCACATATACACTAATTTGGTGCAAATGCAATCTTATAGAATAGTAAAGGCCACATATATCTTAAGAGAATGCACATCTGTATTTTGGACAATCTAATTCTTATAATGTTGGAGTAGATATCTCCCAATATAAAATAAATAAATAAAATATTGAACTCACTATGCAGCTGGGATTTTCTAATCATTCTGTTCAGAGCAGCTAAGAATTGAATACATATGCTATCCAAAATAAGTATTTGTATAAACAGTCTGTTATGAAGGGATTTCTTCTTATATTATTGCATACTGGGAGTTAAAATGAGGATTCAAAGAAAAAAATTACCTCATATAAATTTTATATAAGACTTTATATAAATTTTTATATATAAAATTGATAATATATATTTTTTCAGCAAAAATTGTATTTAAAAAAGACAATGAATAGTTAACCTATATGTTTTATTTTGAAAGCAAACTTAAAAATTAATATTGTTTTAAATATTTTATTTATTCATTTGAGAGAGAGGAAGAGAGAACAAGCAGAGGGGTAGAGGGAGAGGGAGAAATAGACTCCCTGCTAAGCAGGGAGCCTGACACAGGACTCGATCCTGGGACCTGGAGATCATGACCTGAGCTGAAGGCAAATGTTTAACTGACTGAGCCACCCAGACATCCCCAAAATTAATGTTTTTCTTAAGAAAAAAATACTTAAAAATTTAATAATATTAAATTAGGTAACATTTCTAGGTCATTTAAAAATAAACACAGAATAAATTCTTAGAAAGAGGACATATATTAATTTTTTCATCTAATATAGGGTGCCATGGACAGATGCTACATAATTTTTCTGATAGAGAAATAGATTTCATCTTTACTGTAGGAAAAAATTTAAAGCATCAACTATTTTATCAAAAAATAACCTATATGCCTTCCAAATTACCAGAGAAAAACACTAAAAGAAAACACAGCTATGGGCAAGAAATGGGACACAAGTAAATAAATAAGAAGCATAAAGTCTGAGAATAAATAACGGTGTGCAAAAAAAGGCAATATACTTGTTTTGAGAAACAGTATAGTATGATGTTTGAGAACATAAGCTCCAGGGCCTGACTGCCAAGATTTGAAATCTATCTTGGTTTCTTCCTAAATGTATAGTCTTGGATAAGTTATTTAATCTCTCCATGCTTCAATTTCCTCATATATAAAAGTGGTAATAAAATATACCTCAATTTGCTTTTTTGATAATTAAATGTGTTTTGTGAAGATTGAAGCCCTTAGAATAGTGTCTACTTTTTATTATCACCACTTATTCTTGCACATAAAAGTAATGAATTAAACATACCTATTAAAAGAAAGATCACTGTTAGAGTCAAAATATGTTATAAAAAGATTCTTTAATGATTACATAGTTTACACAATGATATAACAAGCAAAGAAAGCAGAAGATAAATGTTTCAGAAAACAGGAAACCAACACAAGAGAAAGGTAAAGACAATTAGCAAAGTAACAGAAATTTGCAGAGTTAATCAGGATGCCAAAATAATTATTAATCTAGAGTGAAGAAGGCTGATCGGGAATCCAGTAGAGACATCACAAGGGGAAAATACCTATTAATTATCTGTTTAAATTGAGGGAATAATGTTAATGTATGTTATGTTAAGGTATGAAGGGACAGTCAAATTAAAAAGAAAGAAGTAGAAGAGAAGGAGGTGGAGGAATTAAACTAATGGAACAGTGAGTGGTGGAATGAAAGTTGTAAATGAAAGAAAATGTAATCATAGTATAGTATCTTGAATAATCAGTGAATTGTTTAGTACAAGTTAAAATCTTTAACATAATGAAGTATAAACAAACACATCTTAAGTTTATGAAATAAGAGCAGTATATTAATCTTAACTAGAAATACCAAAATAAATAACTTCTAGAGTTGCTATTTTTTGCCCTTAGGATAGATAAAAGGAAGAGCAGGAAGATAAATTATGTTTTTGGTTCTATGGTTGTCAAGTGATCATGCATTTCCAGTGGTGGCTATTCCTAAGTTGTCCTGCCATACTTCAACACAGGCAGCCAGTAAGGTGACGATGACTCAGCCCAAATGAAATTAGACATTTTATTACTTACAGACATTGTGATAGCCAGAGATCTTGTTTTTATATCAGTCTCCCTTGCTCCTATTTTCCATCAGAGTGATGCAAAGGCAGACCAGGTAGGTGCTGTACACAAAGTGCCTCAATGTCACAGCTAAAGAGCACTCAACTTAGGACACATCCCTCCCCCATTTTTTACAAGGACTACTGTAAATCTGATTATTGCCTCTGAGGAAAGACATTATCTTTCTTACACTAACACATAAGCATATTTTTTACAAGAAAGTGAGGGATGGACCTTTATCTTTACTATCCTGTAATGTCTCTGAGACATTTTCTATCTTTATTATCCTTTAATATAAATAAATCTGAAAAAAATGGCTTTTTTTTTTAAAGATTTTATTTATTTATTTGACAGAGAGAGACACAGCGAGAGAGGGAACACAAGCAGGGTGAGTAGGAGAGGGAGAGGGAGAAGCAGGCTTCCCGCTGAGCAGGGAGCCTGATGCGGGGCTCGATCCCAGGACCCTGAGATCATGACCTGAGCCAAAGGCAGTCGCTTAACCGACTGAGCCACCCAGGCGCCCCAAAAATGGCTTTTTATGCCTGGAAATAAATGAACATGATTGAGAACTTTCCCCAGTAGTGACTGCTTCCCTCTTCCCAGAAACTTTAATCACCATTTACTAATAAATATTCTTGAACCTGAGAAACACCTAATGATATAATATGCTATTTCTATTTCAATTCAGCATTCTGCTGGAATTAACAGTGTAATATAACAAAAAAATAAACATATTAACAAAAAGGTAATAAAAGTGCCATAATTTGTTGATGACATAATTGTCTAAGAAGATTCTAATAAATGAATTCAGCAAAGATGTTAAAATTCAATATACAAAAATCAATTGAATTTTTACATATTAAAAGTAAATGTTGGGGTGCCTGGGTGGCTCAGTCGTTAAGTGTCTGCCTTCAGCTCAGGTCATGATCCCAGAGTCCTGGGATTGAGCCCCACTTTGGGCTCCCCACTTAGTGGGGAGTCTGCTTCTCCCTCTCCCACTCCCCCTGCTTGTGTTCCTACTCTCCCTATCTCTATCTCTGTCAAATAAATACATAAAATCTATACAAAAACAAAACAAAACAAAAAAGTAAATGGTTGGAATGGGAGAAGATATTCACCAATGAATCATCAAAAATGGATTAATATCTAGGGATGCCTGGGTGGCTCAGTCAGTTAGGCGTCTGCCTTCGGCTCAGGTCATGATCTCAGGGTCCTGGGATCGAGTCCCACATAGGGCTGCCTGCTCAGCGAGGAGCCTGCTTCTCCCTCTGCCTGCTACTCCCCCTGCTTGTGCTTCCTCTCTCTCCCCCTACTAAATAAATAAAAAAAATCTTTTAAAAAAAGTGGATTAATATCTAAAATATATAAAGAACTTACACAAAGAAGTACCCCTCAAAAAATCTGATTAAAAATTGGGAAGAAGACCTGAATAGACATTTCCCCAAGGAAGACATATAAATGGTAAACAGATACGTGACAATATGCTCAACATCACTAATTATCAGGGAAATGCAAATCAAAACCACAATAACATAACACCTCGTGCCTGTCAGAATGGCTAGACTCAAAAAGACAAGAAACAACAAGTGTTGGTGAGGATGTGGAGAAAAAGGAACTCTTGTGCTCTGTTGTAAATGTAAATTGGTGCGGCCAATTTGTTTGTGGCAAACAGTATGGAGGTTCCTCAAAAAATATAAAAAACAGAGAGGCACCTGGGTGGCTTAGTAGTTTAAACATCTGACTCTTGATTTTGGCTCAGGTCATGATCTCATGGTCATGGGATTGAGCCCCTCACTGGGCTCTGTGCTCAGTAAGGAGTTTGCATGAGATTTTCTCCCTTTGCCCCTCCCCAATCTCTCTCTCAAATAAATAAATCTTTAAAAAATATTTTAAAAATAAAAAGCAAACAAAAAAAGAAATACCCTAAGATTCAGTTATTCCACACCTGGGTATTTGCCCAAAGAAAACAAAAACACTAATTTGAAAAGATATATGTACACCTGCATTTATTGCAGAATTATTTACAATAGCTAAGATATGGAAGCAACCCAGGCATCCATCCATAGATAAATGGGTAAAGAAGAAGTGGTATATATATATGGATAGAACTGGTGCGTATTATGCTAAGTGAACTGAGTCAGAGAAAGACAAATACCATATGATTTCATCATATGTGGAATTTAAGAATCTAATCAACAAAGAATGAAAGAAAAGAGAAAAAAATAAGACTCTTAAATACAGAGAACATACTGGTGGTTACTGGAGGGGAGGTGTTTGTGTGTGTGTTGGGGGGATTGCATGAAATAAAGGAGATTCAATTTTTTTTAACAAATGAAAAAATGAGAAAGATGGACAATGCCACCCTCTAATGTAGAACATAGTGGTACAAGTCTTTTGTAGGCCTCTAGGACCGCAAACTTGAGAATTATCAAAGAAGTTTTGATCATGAATCTCATGAGTGTGAGATCCTTCTGGGTAGAAAAGCAGTTAATAATTCATCTTAATAACCTACAGAAAAAACAAGAGAAGTAACACAATAAAAGTACAAGAAAGAACACCATTAAGAGCACAAATTATTGATGTGGTAGACAAAAAGGCAGAAGAGGATGAACCCTGGTTCTTTGGGGAAAGATGCCAATCAACTAGAAAAATTCCTAGCAAGGTTGGACAAAAATAGAGGCTGAATAAATAAATATTAAGAATGAGAAAGAATATTACATATGTACTTAATTTTTAAGATATGCACTAGAAGGGTACACACTTTTTTTCAATAGTTAAGTACCCCTAGAGAAACAATGACATTTGTTAGGGATATGGAATTTATTCTTATTCTCTAGAATGTACACTAATTATGAAACAGTTAACTTAAAAATCATCAAGCAGAAGGTCAAAAACATGTATGTAACATTCCACATTTGAATTGGAATTATAACTCCAATTTTTTTAAAAGATTTTATTTATTTATTTGACAGAGACACAGCAAGAGAGGGACTACAAACAGGAGGAGTGGGAGAGGGAGAAGCAGGCTTCCTGCCAAGCAGGGAGCCCGATGCGGGGCTCGATCCCAGGACCCTGGGATCATGACCTGAGCCGAAGGCAGACGCTTAACGACTGAGCCACCCAGGCACCCTTCTAACTCCAGTTTTTACCTACTGTGTGACCTTGATCAATTTACTTAAGTCCCAGTTTCCTTATCTACTATATGTAGATAATAATACTCCAGATTTTATTCTGAGAATTATGCAACTTAATAAATATTTATCAACGGCTGCTGATAGAGAGCAAAGCCTCAATAAATAGGTTCCAAGTACCAAACAACACATTGGTAAGATATGTAGATGTTACATTCAAGACAGGGAGGACACACAAATATTGAATAAAGAGTAATTATTATGAACAAATGCTCCTCTGAGAGTGTTAAAGGCCACCTAAATCAGACTGCAGAGTCAGAAGGTGTGGCAACAATAAGCAAGGTCTTTCAGAGGAATTTGATATGAGAGTCTGGGAGACAGAGAAGCTGGATCATTCAGGGTATAGAATGTCATTCTAGAGAGAATGAACACATGCAGATTTTGTATGGTTTGAAGCACATACGTTTGGCTGTTCCTTTTTAAAATATTATAGAATATAAAATTACATATAAAGGGATATTCAGAATAACTGAAGTCACAACAAAATACAAATTTTTACAATGTGGCAAATACTCAAAAGCAGAGTAAGAACTTTCTTGCTTTAGTCAATTCCTAATAATTTTCTCTGAAATTATATGTAAAGTTTTTGGATGTATACTTTTGATTATCTTTTATGTACCAACCATTTCATAGTATCATTGTCTATAGAGATGATGGAAATTTCCACTCTTTCTCTAGCATAGTTAATGGCTTTTTTTTTTTAAAGATTCATTTATTTTAGAGAGAGAGAGAGAGAGAGAGAGCATGTGTACATGCCTGAGCAAGTGGGAGTAGGGAGAGAATCTTCGAGCAGACTCCCCTGATGGCAGAGCCTGACGCAGGGCTTGATTCCATGACTCATGAGATCATGACCTAAGCAAAAACCAAAAGTCAGATGCTTAACCGACTGAGCCACCCAGGTGTCCCTAACATAGTGAATGGCTTTAAAACAAAACAAAACAAAACAATGGTTTACAACAGATTTTCTGGATTCCTAAGTTATTATTCACAATATCACAAAATTTCAGAATTTTTTTTTCCAATTTGAGAAGAAAAAGCCACCAAATTTCTTTATACATGGATTACAGATTTCAAGATATTTCAATTTATCTTGTGTAGTAGTAATCTTAATCTTTGAACTGATTGTACTCATTTACCATCAATATCCTCCTTGGAGTGGCATACTGTGAATTTACCTTTGTTGATTTAGTATTTTATGTTAAATTTGCTAAAATTTATTAGAAAACTGTACTGATATAATTAGACAAGCCTATTTCAGAGCAAAAGTACATGTATCAAGGCTTGGTCCCCATGAGAGGAAGTTCAGGACTTGAAGAGAGAAGTGGTAAATGGTGTCCAATTCTCAACATTGACTAAAGGTAGACAACTGTGTTTTTGGATTAGAAAAGCAAAAGCCTGGTGATATATTGAGAACTAAGGCATATATTACTCTGTAATTTTAAGATTAGCCTTAGTAAGATTTATTGCTTACTTGCTTAGAAAACCTTCTAGCAAAAGCTTAACTAAACAGCAATGTGATTGCAGGTTATATACTTGTATTTCAAGGGAAGTGAATTTAACATTAAGCTAATAAAGCCTAAATTTTTTTAGGGCCCCAAACCTGCACAAAGCTTTGTGAGAAGCCCAGCAGCAATGTCCACAATAGCCAAACTGTGGAAAGAGCCAAGATGTCCATCGACAGATGAATGGATAAAGAAGATGTGGTATATATATACAATGGAATATTATGCAGCCATCAAAAGGAATGAGATCTTGTCATTTGCAACGACGTGGATGGAACTGGAGGGTATTATGTTGAGTGAAATAAGTCAAACAGAGAAAGACATGTATCATATGATCTCACTGATATGAGGAATTCTTAATTGCAGGAAACAAACTGAGGGTTGCTGGAGTGGGGGGTGGGGTGGGAGGGATGGGGTGACTGGGTGATAGACACTGGGGAGGGTATGTGCTTTGGTAAGCGCTGTGAATTGTGCAAGACTGTTGAATCTCAGATCTGTACCTCTGAAACAAATAATGCAATATATGTTAAGAAAAAAAAAAAGAAGAAGGTAGCGGGAGGGGAAGAATGAAGCGGGGGAAATCGAAGGGGTAGATGAACCATGAGAGACGATGGACTCTGAAAAACAAACAGGGTTCTAGAGGGGAGGGGGGTGGGAGGATGGGTTAGCCTGGTGGTGGGTATTGAGGAGGGCACATTCTGCATGGAGCACTGGGTGTTATGCACAAACAATGAATCATGGAACACTTCATCTAAAACTAATGATGTAATGTATGGGGATTAACATAAGAATAAAAAAAAAATTTGTTTTCTGGGGCACCTGGGTGGCTCCATCTTTAAGTGTCTGCCTTTGGCTCAGGTCATGATCCCCGGGTCCTGGGATGGAGCCCCACATTGGGCTCCCTGCTTGGCGGGAAGCCTGCTTCTCCCTCTCCCACTCCCCCTGCTTGTGTTCCCTCTCTTGCTGTGTCTCTCTCTGTCAAATAAATAAATAAAATCTTTAAAAGAAATTTGTTTTCTGTTTCATTTAAGTATATATTTTTTTCTTCTAAGAATATTTTTTCAGAATGTCCTCTCAAATGTCATAAACTATACCCTCCCTCCATATCTAGAGCTATTCTTAATCCCAATAAACTGAAATTGAATATATTCCCAAATCAAGCTTCTTTTAACCACAACCCCAAAATGCCAAATATGGTCACTGCAAAGCCACCATAAATGAAATAAAATGTGACCTCTGTCAGAGAATAAGGTGGAATGTAAATGGCTTAACCAATTAAATGTTTCAATAAGTTAGACAAATTTTATAAAAATGCATATGACTAGGTAAAGATACTATTAGAACCTTTTTCAGGTTCTTGAAAGGAGAAAAAACAACTGTCTTAAGTTTCACTAACCTCATGGTAAATCTGTCCCTGGTCTAACAAGTTTTAATGTTATTCAGAAAACAGTATATTTTATATAAAGATAATAATTAAAGGATTTTAATTATGTAAAAGGACAATAGTCCCGAGTACTTTTCTATTTTAACATTAAGTTATATATTTTGATAGCATATAATTTATAACACAATACTTAAATCTAGAAGTCATGCAAGAAATGCATGTTGAATTTGATAGTAATTTTGAGTCTATACAACTGAAATTACTTCACTAGTAATAAAAGAAAATTGTATAATTCCATCAAAGGTAAGGAAGAGTTCACAAAATAACCCATTTAATTTGAATCTTGTCTTAAAACTACAGTTTTCCTAGAGATATATTAGATTAAAATGTTCACAAAATAACCCATGTAATTTGAATCCTGTCTTAAAACTATCGTAGTTTTCCTAGAGATACATGAAAATTTTAAATATATACATATATACATTATATATATGCATTGTATATATGTATATAAACATATGTGTATATATATTTATGTATATAAAATAGCATGGTGTATATATATATATATAGTATTATATATATATACATATATAGTATTACCATGCTATTTTAAAAACTTAAGTCTCATTGAACTGTGCCAACTTGAATTATTTGAAGGTGGTATTGAATCTATAATCTTTTATTCTATTTAGTTGAAACATAAAAATAATTATTTTCCTTTTCAAATACATATAGGTTAAAATAATAAAAAATACTTAATAGGACAGAGAAGAAAGGGATATTTTCACTTTTTGAAACATGGTGGAAATAACATTAACCCTGGAATTTAAAGACTGAGATTGATGTGCCAACTCTGAGACATAGTAGTTCTCTATCTATGAGCAATCACTTATTCTCGTTATACTTCAGTTTAATATATGTGATCATGTCTGTAATTCTAAGAATCTATTATTACTAATTTAACTGGAAATAAATTTCTCTAGGTAAACAGGACAAGTGGAGATTTCTTTTATAGTACTATAACATGAAATATATAAATATAAATACTCAATTACATTTCAGATATTAGACTACACACTTTACATGTATTATTTCATATTTAATTATCAAATTATTCTTGCAGATGCCAACACTATCATTTTTACTCGCACAAAAATTTTGATGAAAAGTAAATATTTTCCTAAGGTTATCATTATTTGAGGGTTTTTAACAGCATACTTGGGTCTTCTACTAGTCTGTTTGTACGAATAGGTACATATTGCCCTGTATTTTTGTTGCAGGTGAACTCAAGACAGAATTTTAAAAATGTTATTGAAGGGCGCCTGGGTGGCTCAGTTGGTTAAGCAACTGCCTTCAGCTCAGGTCATGATCCTGGAGTCCCTGGATCGAGTTCCGCATCGGGCTCCCTGCTCGGCAGGGAGTCTGCTTCTCCCTCTCCCGCTCCCCCCTCTTGTGCTCTCTCTCTCTAATAAATAAATAAAATCTTAAAAAAAAAATGTTATTGAAAGTAGTAATAATAAATCTTTAACTAAAAAATGTATATTTAACAATAGAAAACTTTAAAATTGCCAAGCATGGGAGCTCCATAAAATTAATATGTTAATTCATTATTTATGAAATTAATTGTGACACTGTTCAAAACAAATGATGTTCAGAAGTATGGTGAGAGAATACATACTTGAATTCTAAAATATAATAATTTTGCATATAGCCAAAGCAAACTATGGCTATTATAGCATTATTCATAATTTGTAAATCCCATTTGTAGATCATTGTTTGCTTCTAATTTGAATATTCAAGGACAATATGTGCTTCCTCCAATAATGATTTAACCAAATATCTACCCTACCTTCCCTTTTATCTTTGAGTCCTAAGATTCTTTCCCTTTCAAGGCCCTATTGGTTTAGAAAAAGCAGAGGAAAAGAATTAAAGGTTGAAAGGAGAGCTTACAAAGTCCTATCTTTCCTTTGGCTCCTTATTTCCAAGGGAAGGTTCTTACTTTCCTTTAATTTACTTAACAAACATTTATAGTTCTGTGATGCACACAGGTTAAGGTACTTAACACTAGGGATAAAAAAATTAAGGTCTTACCCTCTGGTTAGGGAAGGTAAAAAAAAAAAAAAAAACCTACAAATCAGTATAGAAAGACAAAAGAGGATTTACAAAGACAAAGCATAAATATTTAACATTAAATTTAAATGATCAGTAGTATTTGTTAAATTTTTATGGATGAGTAATATTTGTCAAGGGTTTATAAATTTATTTTTTTTACATATGTGAAGAGAAATTGGAAGGGTGGAGAGTTAAGAAGAATAAAGAGACAGTTTTAGTAGCCGGTATAAATTCCTGAAGGCTAGAAAAAACAAGATATGTTTGATGAATTAAACAAAAATCATAAAATTTAGGGTGATTTAGAAGGAAAGTGTGGACTAGATGCTGAAGTAAGCAAGAATCATATCATGAAGGGAGAAATGGAAGTAATTTTATCAGACAGGTGAATGGGAAATCATTAAGATGAGCAACATACACAGATTCACATTTAAGGAATATTTTAAGGGACAAGGCAGGGGTTAGAGAAACTTAAAGGTGTGTGTTAGTTATTCAGAGAAGAGATGATAATGGCCTATTTCTATAACAGTGACAGTGTAGTTGGGGAAAAGGAGAAAGACTGAATGGTGTCAGGGAAAGTAAATGCAGTAGAAATTGCTTGAATGTGTAAATTGAGGCAGATGACAAAGTGAAAAATGAAGGAGTTTCTGAATTAAATAACGTGGGTGGATAATGATACTTTGAGAAGAATAAACCTAATAGGAGGATGGAATTTTTATTCAGATTTGGAACTGTAAATAGGAGTTCCATATAGACTGATAGGTAATAGGTAGAATAGAAAGATGGTACATAGATGATAGATAGGTAGATAGATAGATAGATAGATAGATAGATAGATAGATAGATGATAGATAGATAGATGATAGATATAGACAGATAGATATAGATGATAGATAGATGATAGATAGATAGATAGATAGATAGATAGATAGATAGATGATAGATAGATAGATTTGTCCAAAAGAGAATTGCAGAAACAGGACTTAAGTTCCAGAACAAACATGGACTTAAAATGTTGGTTTTGCAATTAAACACATGCTGATCAGTCATTTTCACTGAAAGAGATAAATAAAAATGTCTGAAACACATTTGCAAACTATAATGTCCAGATGACTTCCATTTCTGATTAGTGTGAGGAAAGTCCAAAGAAACTCTAATTTTCATTCAAATCAAGATAGAAATGCTTAAAGTTATAGATTTTTAACTTCACCATGAAGCTGTGGCCAAACAAAACAAAACAAAACAACCCAACACATAAATAAACTGAATTCCAGAAAAGGGCAAGCCCTTCATAAAAGAGAAAAAAGCACAATTCCCCTTATCTGTGGTGGTGGGTCCAGACAAAGAGAAATCTGCCTTAGATGAGGAAAGGAAAAGCAGGTGATTATTTAACTTTTTAAAAAACAGTTTTTACCTACTAAAAGATGAAGCAGAAGATGGAGCTGAAATAAATCTATGTAAGTCTTATAGTCCTATGTAGTCCTACAGTCCACCTATAGGAGACTGGGATCAAGTCAGGATATCTGAAAGAAAAACTCCTTTAGACACATTAGGCTTTTAGCCACTGAAGTTTGAAAATGGGCTGGAACTGCTGAGGAAATACTCTCTAAGCCATTCTGGGCCCTTAGAAAATGTAAGGCAGGGGGGCTAATAACAGAGCAGAGAGAGATTGCCCCAAAGACACAATGACATAGATGAGAATAGAAAGCAGAGAGAACTTGCCAACAACCCATAAAACTGACAGCCAGAATCCAAAGCAGAGATCTCTCACTGTGTAAAAAGCTGATGGATTCCTGGTAAAGGTTAAAGAAAGCCCTCAAACCTTGACAGTTCAAAGAACACAAGCCCTTTTGAAGAAAAAGTCCAAAATAAGCATCCAAACATTTTAAGTCAGTGGTAAACTGAATCAAACTAAAGCTGTAACAAAGCCTGAGCAAGTTCAATTGCAGATCAGACTGATTCAGTACCCCGCTCCAGCATCAAAATAGAAAAAGTGATGTCATGTTTTATAAGGATATATATTATTTACTTTGGTATCTAGTAGTTTTTTTATATAAAAGATACAGTGTAAAATTGAGAAAAAATATATAAATGAAAAAGCTAGACTATGTGTCTCATCATCAAGAAAGGAAATAGTCAATACAAATAGACCCAGAGATTGAGCAATGGTTTTATCAGATGGGGTTTTATTTTACTTTTTCAGATAGTGTTTTAAAATAACTATTATAACTATGATAAAAATAACTACAAGAGGTGTTTGAAAAGGTAGATTAAGTGTGCTCACTTCAGCAGCACACATAACTAAAATTGGAATGAAAATGTAGGCTAAGTGAATAAAATAGAAAATAAAAGAACAATGTGTCCAAGATAGGTAGAGCAATATTAAATGGTCCAAAATGAGTGCAATTTAAATCTCAGAAGGAAAAGAGAAAGAAAATAAATCAGAAAATATACTTACAGATTTACTGGCCATAAGTTTTCCAAATTTATAGATAGATATAGACAAAGAGTCATAAAATTCAATGAAATAAAAATGTAATGGATCATTAATCACATCCAAGCATAATGTGCATATTGTACCTGAATTGCCGAAAAAATAAAAATCAAATCACAACATAAAGTGCATATTTTTGTATGCAGCTAGAGAAAAAAGAAACAATACATAAAACAATAAACAAAGGCCAATTTTGAATAGAGGGCAGAAAATAATATAGTATTTTGAAAGTTCTGAAAGATGAAAACTGTGTCTAGAGTTCTATATTCATCTATAATTTCTTAGTACAAGAGATGAAAATATTTTCAGACAGACATAAACTGAGACAATGTGTCATCAGGAACACTGAGCTATAATAAAAACTAGAAGTTACTCACACTGATGTAAAGTAATATCACATAAACTGTAAAAGAGCAAGAAGAAGAGTCCAAGAAAAATGAACTATTTGTATAAATGTTTAAAAAAGTTTATAACACCATTAAAGTAGAAATAATGACCATTTATTTTCAGTTTGTAGAATAAAATATAAGACAAGTTCATTAGACAAAAAGTGAAACTTAACTATACTCTTGTAAAGTTATTATACTGTTTGTAAAGTACTCAGTTATCATTTGAATGGAATTAGTAAAAAATTAACATACATATTTTAGCAACCGTTAAAATATTACACTGGGAATATAAGCCCCCATAACATGTGACTTTAAAAATCAGTGGGGCTTAACTCTGAGAGAACTGAAAGGCTTTACAAAACTAAGACTCTATTCTTAAAGGGCCAGTATGCTATAGCACTCTATCGGAGACCCAGCACAGAATCAGCAGTTTCAGAAGTACTTCGGTTATATATTAAAGAGATTTATTGACTAATTTTAGGATGTGTGCCAGAGAAGCAGGTATCTACAGGAGCTTCCTTCAAAAAACACAAGTGCTGGTAGTACCATTTTTCTTGTCCTCCTTCAGTCTAGCTGGCCCAATCCTTGTGGATGCTAGTTCTGACATTCTCCATCTACCTTTCCAGCAATGCTTGCCCTGCCCTCTGGCTCCCATCCAGACCCAACCCACTCAAATTTCCCCCCGCAGCAGGCACCCCTACAAAGTTGTTCCTCTCAGCCACACCCGGTGAGCAGCCTTGTGGTCAGGACTAGCATCCCTCCAAAATGACTACCACCCCACCACACCCAGCAGGCAGCCCCAGCTAGAACCAGAGCCCCCTCCCACCCCCAAAGTGATACCGCTCCTGGTTGGGGGGCAGCCCTACTCACTAGCACACCCACAGCAGCTACAGCAGACACTCTCAGCCAGCTATAGGAGGAGCTAACTCTACCCATCAGCAGGCCAACAGAGCTACAGCTGTTTACTACTTCCACCTGGGTTGGGGGCCAGCCCTGCCCACTGGCACTTCCACCACAGCTACAGCTAGGCCTCTCTGCCAGGCACAATGTGCGACAGCCGTGTCCATCAGGGTGCCAGCAGCAGTTGTGGCCCAGTCGCAACAGGTGGGTGCATTCAGTCCACACAGGAAACACACCTGGAGTATCTGGTTCTGGTGACTAGGAGGGATTGTGGTATTAGGCCCCACAGGACACCCTCTACATAAGGCTACTACCTTTAAAATCCTAATCTAGGGAAGGAAACAGACATCCAGGCCCAGGAAGCACAGAGTCCCTAACAAGATTAAGCTAAGGAGGTCCAAATCAAGACAAAAATAATTAAAATGGCAAAGATTAAAGAAAAAGAGAATCTTAAAAGCAACAAGAGAGAAGCAAAGTTATATACAAGGTAAACTCCATAAGACTATCAGCTGATTTTTCAGCAGAAACTTTGAAGGCCAGAAGGAATAGCATGATATATCCAAAGTGCTGAAAGAAAATTCTACAATCAAGAATACTTATCCTCGTTGGGGGGTGAGGGAGATAAATTTAACAAGTATTATGAGAAAATATTTCATGGATATGCAGGTAAAGTAGAGAATAAAATAAATCATGGAGTATGGATAATTATTGATAAAGAAATGCAAAATCAGAGACTAAAATCATATTGAGAAAAGGACACCACGCACTTTAGGTGAGAGGCACCTGGGTGGCTCAGTCAGTTAAGCCTATGCCTTCAGCTCAGGTCATGGTTCCCAGGGTCCTGGGCCTGGGATCAAGCCCCACATTGGGCTCTCTGCTCAGTGGGGAGTCTGCTTCTCCCTCTCCCTCTGCTGCTCCCCCTGCTTGTGCTCTCTCTCCCTCTGTCAAATAGATAAAGTATTTTTTTAAAAAGAATACTTATCCTTGTGAAGGTTATCATTTAGAACTGAAAGAGAGATCGTTTCTTTGAAAAACAAAACCTAAAGGAATTTGTCACTACCAACAATTCTTACATCAAATGTTAAAGGGACTTCTTTAAATGGAAAAGAAAAGGTCAAAAGTAAAAGAAATTATGAAGGAACAATTTTCACAGGTAAAGACAAACCTATAGTAAAGGTAACAGATTAATCCCGTATAAAGTATGCAATTGAAAAGACTCATAAGAAACAGAAGTCCAGGACCATATGGCTTCAGAGGTGAAGTCTACCAAAAATTGAAAAAAGAGTTAAAACCTATTCTTCTCAAAATATTCCAAAATATAGAAGAGGAATGAATGCTTCCAAATCCATTAAACAAGGCCAGCATTACCCTGATAACAAAACCACACAAAGAAACTACAAAAAAAGAAACAGACCAATCAATATCCCTGATAAACACAGATGCAAAAATCCTCAACAAAATATAAGCCAGCAGGATGCCTGAAGGCTCAGCTGGGTAAGCATCTGCCTTTGGCTCAGGTCATGATCCCAGGGTCCTGGGATCGAGTCCTGCATCAGGCTCCCTTCTCCTTCTGCCTGCTGCTCCCCCTGCTTGTGCTCTGACAAATAAAATCTTTAAAAAATATATAAGCAAGCCAAATACAACAATACATTAACAGGATCATTCACTACAATCAAGAGGATTTATTCCAAGGATGGAAGCATAGTTCCATATATGCAAATCAATCAGCATAATATACTGTATTAACAAAATGAAAGATAAAAAAATCCTATGATCATATCAATTTATGTAGAAAAACAACTTGCATAATTCAACACACATTCATGATAAAAACTATCAACAAAGTGTGTATGGTGGGAACATACCTCAACATAATAAAGGCTATATATGACATATAACACATACATCATTTATCACAGGTAACATCATACTCAATGATGGAAAACTGCAAACTTTTTCTCTAGGATCAGGAACAAGACAGGGATGTTCTCTCACCATTTTCATTTAATATACTAATGGAAGCCCTAGCCACAGTAATCAGACAAGATATAAAATAAAAGCCATCCAAAAGGGTAAGGAAGAAGTAAAACTGTCACTATTTGCAGATGATATGGCACTATATAGAAAATAATAAACCTCCACCAAAAAAAATTAGAATAAATAAATTCAGTAAAATTGTAGGATACAGTATATAGAAATATGTTGCATTTCTATACACTAATAATGAACTTGAAAAAAAAAATCCCATTTATAATTGTATTAAAAAGAATAAAATACAGAGGAATAAATTTAACCAGGTAAGTGAAAGACCTACACTCTGAAAACTATAAAACACTGATGAAAGAAACTGAAGAGTACACAAACAAGTGCAGATATACCATGCTCACTGATTTAAAGAATTAGTATCATTAAAATGTCCATACTACCCAAAGAAATCTACAGATTCAGTGCAATCCATGTCAAAACTCAAGGTATTTTTCACAGAACTAGAACAAATACTCCTAAAATTTTATAGAAGTAGAAAATATCCCAAAGAGCCAAAGTAATCTTGTTAAAGATGATCAAAGCTGGAGGTTTCACAGTCCCAGATTCAAAGCATACTAAAAAGCTATAGTAATCAAAACAGTATGATACCAGCACAAAAACAGACATAAACACCAATGGAGTGGAGAGTCCAGAAATAAACCCACAGTTATATAATCTACTAAACTATGACAAAGGAGGCAAGAATATACAATGGACAAAAGACAGTCTCCTTTTTAGGAAAACATAGGCAGTAATCTTTTGGATATTGCCCTTAGCAAACTTTTTCTGAATCTGTCTCCCCAGGCAAGGAAAACAGAAGCAAAAATAAACAAAGCGGACTTACCAAACTAAAAAACTTTTGCACAACAAAAGAAACCATCAACAAAATGAAAAAGCAACCTTCTGAATGGAAGAAGATATTTGCAAATAATGTATCTGATAATGGATCAATAACTGAAATATATGAGGAACTCATACAACACCAAAATATCCAAATAACTTGGCTAAAAAATAGTTAGATCTGAATATTTTTCCAAAGAAGACATAGAGATGGCCATACGGAAAGAGGCTCAACATCACTAATCATAAGGAAAATACAAATCAAAACCATAATGAGATATCATCTCAGACTAGTCAGAATGGCCAGTATGAATAAAACAAGAAATAACAACTGTTGGTAAGGATGTGAGAAAAACGGACCACTCACGCACTGTTGGTGAGAATGTAAATTGATGTAGCCACTATGGAAAACAGTATGGAGTTTCCTCAAAAAATTAAAATACCATATGATCTATTATTCCCATTTTTGTACTTACATGAAGAAAATAAAAACACTAAATCAAAAAGAAATATGCTCCCCTATGTTTATTGCAGCATTATTTACAAAAGCTAAAATATGGAAGCAACATACACATCAATTGATAGATAAGTGGATAAAAAAGATGGAATTTTATTCAGCAGGAAAATAGAACAAAGTCTTCTCATTAGCAACAACATGGATGGGTCTAGAGGGTTTGAGGCTAAGTCAAATAAGTCAGAGCAAGACAAATAATAGATGCTTTCACTTACATGTGTAATCTAAAAAAGGAATTGAAGAAACAAAAAATGGAAACAGAATAATAAATATAGAGAACTGGCAGTTGCCAGAGGGGAGGACAGTGCAGGAAGAGGTGAAATAGGTGAAAGGGGTTGAGAGGTACAAACTTCCAGTTATAAAGTAACTAATTCACAAGGATGAGAAGTGTAGCATTGAGAACATAATCAGTAATACTATACTAGCATTGTATGGTGACAAATGGTAACTATACTAACAGTGGTGAGCGCTTCCTGATGTTTATAATTGTCAAAGCACTATGTTGTACAACTGAAACTAATATAATACTTTTTGTCAACTATATTTCAATTAAGAAAAAAGTTAAAAATTGCACAGAATGAGAAAAAAAGGGTATTTCTAGAGAACAGAGACATACACTGATAAAACGATGAATCAGTCAAGAAGGCATGATGAAACTGTGTACCTAATAACAGAACATCCAAACGTTTATTAAATATTGACAGAGCACAAAGATTAAAAAACTTCACTGTGACACGAAATTTTATTTAGTGTTCAATATAGGTGTGAAATAATGAGTAAGCTCTCATTATAACAGTGGGAGTGAGGGAGATAAATTTAACAAGTATTATGAGAAAATGTTTCAAGGATATGCAGGTAAAGTAGAGAATAAAATAAAGCATGGAGTCTGGATAATTATTGATAAAGAAATGCAAAATCAGAGAATAAAATCATATTGAGAAAAGGACAGAATAAGGAAATGGGTGTGGAGAAATAAGGAAAACACCTGGTTTATATTTATTAAAATTAATAACTTTTAGCAGTTTACCTAAATCTGTATCTTTACTGCTTTTTAGATCAGATTGCTTATATTGATTGTGGTCACAGATGGGGAGATAAAGGAGAAATACATTTCTACCTCTGTGAAAAAATCTTATTTAACAATCCCCAGGATGGTTTATCTTAAGTATTTGGCATTTAGGGAACTACATAGGCCACCAATTTTAAATAATTTAAAAAATTAAATCACATTTTAATGTAAATATTTAATTGATAAGATTATTGCTCATTTAAGTTAGAGGGATAGTAAGATAAGATACTTGCATCTGGCTTGATGATAAATAGATTAAATCATGTGTTAGAATCTATGTTTTGGCTGTTTATTAAGTTTTTAAATTTATACTCCATATATATTACTCAATATTAATGTCATTGAGAATTGTTGATATCCTTTGGTAGCTATGTCAGATGTCTCAGAATATGCAGATAGAACAAAGACCTAGAGATGAAGGTAAGATTTCTCACTAAAAATTCCTGGGAGGACACTGTCAGCTACAAAGCTGACAGGACATTATACTCAAAAGATAGAAGATAGAGTATTTCAGCTTAAAATAGAGGCAAATCAATTTCAAATCTACTCTTTGATCAAATTAAGGTATAGAAGCTCTTTCCTCAGAGTTCATTGTTGTTATAGTTGAATGTGGTTATAAAATATGACCATTAGTTATTTTCTATTATAAGAGAAGAAATCATTAGGTGTAGTAAAAATACCGAATTCTAGATAGCCCAGTGTTTTTCCACACAGTTTGGTCTTAAAAAGCGAGATCTTATCTCAGCATTAAATATTTTGATGATTTTGCAGCAAAGGATGTTACATTCAGGCTATTCAAAATACTCAACAAATCACTTGAGCAAGTCTCTTAAAATCATAGAAAATGATATTTACTTTATATAATCTCCTCCCACTTCAAAAATAGGAGCATATTTTCCTTTTTATAACTCATACACATTGGTGTGAAAAAGAAGTCTTGTATTTATTGCACATGTCTTTGCACATATCTTAGCACAGCACATTGAAAACTGGAGTCTTTCTGGGATTGGTTCATGGTTATATTTTTCATTATTTCTTAACCTACAATTCTCGAATCAGAGGCATGTTTTTAAAGCCAACTGTTCCTCTTGGATGCAGAAGGATAAAAATCTAAAATCACATGGAATCTACTTTGTTTATTTTACATAGAAATGCCTGATTTTGCTGTATATTTATGTGGTTTCATCATTTCTGGTCCTATTCTAGTTTATGTCATTATTCACAATGATCATTAATAAATGAAAGAACTGTTTTTTTTGTAGCTTTCAGCAATGAGTTCAACATAAAAATCACAGATTGGTTCTTTCATTTATGAACCTTATATATATATATGCCAAGAATAGATTCATACTCCACAAAAAAATGTTTTTATCCTATTAAAAACCATCAGAGAGCTGTGATAGTATTTGCTCATTCCATATTTCATGATATTAATAGTATATAGAATTCAATGCCATTTGATAAATTTTATTATAATATTTAAATTGCTGTTTTAATAATACTTGCATTACAATAAACTTTTCTCAGCCATTTTCCTTTGATCTATTTTGCTAATTGGACAATAAAGTGAAACAATAAAATGCAAATTCAACAAATAACTTGTCCATAGACACAAAATATATTAAACAAAATGAGCCACTCATGATGGAAAAGAAGAAATAATGCAAGCAGTTGTTCTGTTTCATGTATTTTATGTTCCCTCAGAACACCATCAGACTATCTGAGAACCATTGGGTAAACCAACAGTGACTGTCCATAAAATATGTTGGTACTCCCCTTAGTATGTAAGACCAGATGAATTTATTGCTGTGTTCATCAAAACATAGAATACCTTTGGGTAAACTTTCAGTTAACTTCTCTTTTGTTGGTTTTCTCCATTACCATAGAAATCCAAGCCTTGGTACTTTAAAAAGTATCTAGTTTGTCCCTCAGTAGCCTTTTATCTTGTGACCAATGGAGCAACTGGAAGCTTTTATAGATGGAAGTTGTGATAGATGGTAAGATCTAGGTCCAGGATCTCCAATATGGTAGGCACTATTCAATCCCAACTAATTCACAGTAGCTTATTAGAAGACCAGTGCTTCTCAAAACCTAATGAGCATACCAATAGCCTTTCAAAATGCAGAATTTGTATAATGGGGCCTGAGATTCATATTTCTACCTAGTCTTCACAAATAGGAGGTAGCAATAAAAACAGGTAGATTTATATTTACATATACATGTATCTGTGTTGTTCACTGACATGGTAGTCATTTTATACCTTCTGATTCCCTATATCCTTCTCTTATATTCTCACTAGCTCTCCTTCCTCACAAATTTTCCCAAGCACAGAATTTATATATTTTTGACTCACATCCCTGATCCTGATGTGATTAGGCAAAAGTACTTTTTCATATTATATTTATTATTTCTAAATTTTCTTTTTTTTCCCTATTGTATGTTGTCATTTCTGGTAGGTCTCACAACTTTTTCTTTCTGGTTTATTTTAGAATTACATAATTTATGAAAACTGAAATTATGGTAGATGACAAAATTTTATACAAACCCAATAAATAATTTTATTGTAGTCTAATTGCATAAGAACTCCTGTAACGACAAAATTTCATAAATAGTTCTATTGCTTGTTGGGATATTGATGGCAATTTTGAATATTTTTGCATAAAATGTAGACAGGAACAGTTTGTAGGAATGAAAACATAAAAACTTTTTAAACAAATTTTAAGGGAAAAAACCTTCAAACAATGAATTTGAGTCCAAAGATCTGAATAATAGCACATTTATCAAAGGAGTTATAAAAACTTTATAATATTCATATGTCACAAAGATACAATTGTTTTCAGTATTTGCATTTACAAGTTTCATTTTTTTTTTTTAAGATTTTATTTATTTATTTGAGACAGAGAGAATGAGAAAGAGCACATGAGAGGGGGGAGGGTCAGAGGCAGAAGCAGGCTCCTTGCCGAGCAGGGAGCCCAATGCGGGACTCGATCCAGGACTCCAGGATCATGACCTGAGCCGAAGGCAGTCACTTAACCAACTGAGCCACCCAGGCGCCCTACAAGTTTCATTTTTTTTAAAAAAAAGATTTTATTTATTTGACAGAGAGAGACACAGTGAGAAAGGGAACACAAGCAGGGGGAGTGGGAGAGGGAGAAGCAGGCTTCCTGCCGAGCAGGGAGCCCAATGTGGGCTCAATCCCAGGACCCTGGGACCATGACCTGAGCTGAAGGCAGACACTTAATGACTGAGCCACCCAGGTGCCCCTTCAAGTTTCATTTTAAGAGAGATTTTAAGTATCTTTATTCACTAAAGTTTGTTACTGACATATTGATATATAACTAACAATATCCCTATATAGCCCCAAATCAAATTCATTATTACCCTTCCATGGGTTGCAGCCTTTATTCCACTTCTATCACATCTCATTTCTTTTTTATCACTTACTCATAAATGCAAACCTAAAACAGAGTGGTGAAAGAAATTGTTCTTCAGCATTCCCTGGAATGTTTAGGGACTAATAGGAGCAGTAAACCAAATGGTGAAGTGCCACCAAATGGTTTAAAAATGTCATATACCTTTCTTTGAATTATAATTAAATATCTCTAAATGCTCAGTGCTTATGTATATACCAAAGATTTTGATTAATATTACCCTTTCCATTTTATGTATGTTTATGTGTATGTATATCTTTCTACTTACCTATACTAGTTCAATTCAATCTGTCCAGGGTATAGCTACCAATACTTAATATATAGCACTGGAGCATCCAGAGACACCAGAAAAGGGAAAAAAATATATACTAAATACTTTTATATATACAAAGGTATCAGAAGGTACTAACAACTCCATGAAATATCATTTAATTTACTTAATCAAATCATTCTTTCAATCACTTGCAGACAAACAGACAAAAAGTAAAACAAAAACAGGAAAACTTAATGCATTCATGAAATATATATTCTAGTGAGGTAGACAATTAGAAAACAAATTGCAAATTAAAAAAAATAAACATTGCCTTGAATTCAAATAAACCAAGGCATGCTCAGAGAATATTGTGAGAGTTCTATTTCAGATATAGCAAAGAAAGAGTAAGAGTTGATATTTGAATAGAGAACCTAATTAAACAGGAGAGTGGGTTATTATGTATCATATTCTAGACAGAGAAGAGGACAAAGGCCAAGACTGAGGAGAGAACAGTGAAAGGACAGTGAGCAAGGAGAAGAATCATAGAGAAGATGCCAACAGGTGGGTTGAGGATCAGAAGGTGTAGAGCACAGTGGACCAGGGCTCTGGAATTTTACTTCACAGGAGATGAGATGCCATCAGAGGAATTTGATGAAGGCAATAACAAGCTATGACTTACTTATCAAAAGTGTTATCAGGAAGATGGTGGAGGAGTAGGAGACCTGGATTTCGTCTGGTCTCAGGAACTCAGCTGGATAGGGATCAAACCATTCTGAACACCTACCAACTCAACAGGAGATCGAAGAAAAGAATAGCAACTCTGAACAGAAAAGCGACCACTTTCTGGAAGGTAGGACGTGCGGAGAAATGAATCCGAGGCAATATTCGGGAGGATAGACGGCAGGGGGAGGGGGCCTCCGTTCACTGCTTCTGGCAAGTGATAGAGTCACGGAGCACAAAATCGGAACTTTTAGAAGTTGGCTGCGCTGAGGGACATCGCTCCAGTGGCTAAGTAGGGGGTGGAACCCTCGCGAGACAGTGTGGTCTCAGGACCCTCAGAGTCACAGAAAGACTGGGGGTGCCTGAGTGCAGCAGAGCTCTCAGGTATCGGAGTGGGGAAGCTGGCTGCAGAGACAGAGCCGAGGATTGGGCTCTCAGCTCGGGGTTGCCATAAACCATGATTCCCGGCACAGTCAGGCCACTGCTCTTCCAGCAGGGATCCAACAAGTGGCAGATTCAGGGAGACTCCCCTTCCTCCCCTGGGAGGAGCGGCACAAGAGCGCACCACAGGGATATGCTGGGTTTGGAGACTCCACAGTGAGTCGGGTGCCAGAGATAGAAACGCTCCGTCACAGGCCAGGTGAGCATGGAGTGCAGCGGGAGACCAGGGAGACAGGAGTGACTGACTGTTTTTCTCCAGGGGTGCACTGAGGAGTGGGGCCCTGAGCTCTCAGCTCCTCTGGGGTGGAGATTGGGAGGCCGCCATTTTCACTCTCATCTTCCAACGATGTATGGAGACCTTGCAGGGAACAAAATCTCCTGAGAGCAAACCCGAGCAGATTACTTAGCCTGGACCGGCAAGGGTGGGGCAATTCTGCCTCTGGCAAAGACATTTGGGAACCAAGGCAACAGGCCCCTCCCCCAGAAGATCGGCGAGAACAGCCAGCCAAGACCAAGTTTACCGATCAATGAGAACGGCAGAACTCCAGAGCTAGGGGAATACTGCACATAGAATCCATGGCTTTTTTACCATGATTCTTTTTTCTTTCAAAGTTAATTTTTTTTAAACTGTTTTTTTTTTCTTTGAATTTCTTTTTCCCTTTTCAACCAACATCTTATCAATCCCTTTTTTAAAAAACATTTTTATTTTTCATTTTTAGAGTCATATTCTATCCCTTCATAGTAGTTATGCTTATTTTTGGCATATATATGTAAGTTGTTCTCTCTTTAAAATTTTGAGATACAGTTTCTTCTAACAGGTCAAAATATACCCTAAATCTCTAGTGTATGGCTTTGTTCTAGTCTCCTGCCTGATCATTCTCACCCCCCCCTTTTTTTTTAAATCCTCTTCTTTCTTTTTTCAACCAACTTATCTTATTAATTCCTTTTATAAAATCTTTTATAATTTTCATCTTTACAGTCATATTCCATCCCTTCATCATATCTACCCTTATTTTTGTACATATATAAGTTTTTCTTTCTTTAAAATTTTGGAAGGCACTTTCTTCTAACAGACCAAAATATGCCCAAAATCTAGTGTGTGGCACTAATCTATGCACCAGCCTGATCATGTTTGATCATATTCTGTTTTTCGTTTGTTTGTTTGTTTTTATCTTTTTCTTTTTTTTTCTTTTTTCTTTCTTTCCCTTTCCTTTCCTCCGGTTTCAGGTCTCTTCTGATTTGTTTAGTGTATATTTTTCTGGGGTCATTGTTGCCCTGTTAGCATTTTGTTCTCTCATTCATCTATTCTCCTCTGGACAAACTGACAAGACAGAAAAAATCACCTCAACAAAAAGAACAAGGGGCAATATCGACTGCCAGGGATCTACTCAATACGGACATTAGTACAATGTCGGAACTAGAGTTCAGAATTATGATTCCAAAGATACTAGCTGGGCTTGAAAAAAGCATGGAAGTTATTAGAGAAACCCTTTCTGGAGAAAGAAAAGAACTAAAATCTAACCAAGTCGAACTCAAAAAGGCTATTAATGAGGTGCAATAAAAAATGGGGATGCTAACTGCTAGGATAAATGAGGCAGAAGAGAGAATCAGTGATATAGAAGACCAAATGATGGAAAATAAAGAAGCTGAGAAAAAGAGAGATAAACAACTACTGGAACACGAGGGCAGAATTCAAGAGATAAGCGATACCATAAGACGAAACAACATTAGAATAATTGGGATCCCAGAAGAAGAAGAAAGAGAGAGGGGGGCAGAAGGTATATTGGAGCAAATTATAGCAGAGAACTTCCCTAATTTGGGGAAGGAAACAGGCATGAAAATCCAGGAAGCACAGAGAACCCCTCTCAAAATCAATAAAAATAGGTCAACACCCCAACATCTAATAGTAAAACTTACGAGTCTCATAGACAAAGAGAAAATCCTGAAAGCAGCTCAGGAGAAGAGATATGTAACCTACAATGGTAGAAACATTAGATTGGCAACAGATCTATCCACAGAGACCTGGCAGGCTGGAAAGGACTGGCATGATATATTCAGTGCACTAAATGAGAAAAATATGCAGCCAAGAATACTATATCCAGCTAGGCTGTCATTGAAAATAGGAGAGATAAAAAGCTTCCAGGACAAACAAAAACTAAAGGAATTTGCAAACACGAAACCAGCCCTACAAGAAATATTGAAAGGGGTCCTCTAAGCAAAGAGAGAGCCTAAAAGTAACATAGACCAGGAAGGAACACAGACAATATACAGTAACAGTCACCTTACAGGCAATACAATGACACTAAATTCATATCTTTCAATAGTTACCCTGAATGTAAATGGACTAAATGCCCCAATCAAAAGACACAGGCTATCAGATTGGATAAAGAAACAAGACCCATTGATAGGCTGTCTCCAAGAGACTCATTTTAGACCCAAAGACACCCCCAGATTGAAAGTGAAGGGGTGGAAAACCATTTACCATGCTAATGGACACCAAAAGAAAGCTGGGGTGGCAATTCTTATATCAGACAAATTAGATTTTAAACCAAAGACTGTAATAAGAGATGAAGAAGGACACTATATCATACTTAAAGGGTCAACCCAACAAGAAGATCTAACAATTGTAAATATCTATGCCCCTAACATGGGAGCAGCCAATCATATAAGCCAATTAATAACAAAAGCAAAGAAACACATCAACAACAATACAATAATAGTGGGGGACTTTAACACCCCCCTCACTGAAATGAACAGATCATCTAAGCAAAAGATCAACAAGGAAATAAAGATTTTAAATGACACACTGGACAAAATGGACTTCACAGATATATTCAGAACATTCCATCCCAAAGCAACGGAATACACATTCTTCTCTAGTGCCCATGGAACATTCTCCAGAATAGATCACATCCTAGGTCACAAATCAGGTCTCAACTGGTACCAAAATACTGGGATCATTCCCTGCCTATTTTCAGACCACAATGCTTTGAAACTAGAACTCAATCACAAGAGGAAAGTTGGAAAGAACTCAAGTACATGGAGGCTAAAGAGCATCCTACTAAAGAATGAATGAGTCAACCAGGAAATTAAAGAAGAATTTAAAAAATTCATGGAAACAAATGAAAATGAAAACACACTGTTCAAAATCTTTGGGGCACAGCAAAGACAGTCCTAAGAGGAAAGTATATAGCAGTACAAGTCTTTTTCAAGAAACAAGAAAGGTCTCAAGTACACAATCTAACTCTACACCTAAAGGAGCTGGAGAAAGAACAGCAAATAAAGCCTAAACCCAGCAAGAGAAGAGAAATAATAAAGATGAGAGCAGAAATCAATGAAATACAAACCAAAAGAATAGTAGAACAGATCAATGAAACTAGAAGCTGGTTCTTTGAAAGAATTAAGAAGAATGATAAACCCCTGGCCAGACTTACCAAAAAGAAAAGAGAAGTGACCCAAATCAACAGAATCATGAATGAAAGAGATCACAACCAACACCAAAGAAATACAAACAATTATAAGAACATATTATGAGCAACTATATGCCAGCAAATTAGATAATCTGGAAGAAATGGATGCATTCCTAGAGATGTATCAACTACCAAAACTGAACCAGGAAGAAATAGAAAACCTGAACAGACCTATAACCACTAAGGAAATTGAAGCAGTCATCAAAAATCTCCCAACAAACAAAAGCCCAGGGCCAGATGGCTTCCCAAGGAAATTCTACCAAACATTTAAAGAAGAATTAATACCTATTCTTCTGAAACTGTTCCAAAAAATAGATTTAGAAGGAAAACTTCCAAACTTGTTTTATGAGGCCACCATTACTTTGATCCCCAAACCAGACAAAGACCCCATCAAAAAAGGAGAATTACAGACCAATATCCTTGATGAACATAGATGCAAAAATTCTCACCAAAATACTAGCCAATAGGAACCAACAGTACATTAAAAGGATTATTCACCACGACCAAGTGGGATTTATCCCTGGGCTGCAAGGTTGGTTCAACATCCACAAATCAATCAACGTGATACAATACATTAACAAAAGAAAGAACAAGAATCATATGATCCTCTCAATAGATGCAGAAAAAGCATTTGACAAAGTACAGCATCCTTTCTTGATCAATATTCTTCAGAGTATAGGGATAGAAGGTACATACCTCAATATCATAAAAGCCATCTATGAAAAACCCATAGCAAATATCATTCTCAATGGAGAAAAACTGAGAGCTTTTCCCCTATTGTCAGGAACACAGCAACGATGTCCACTATCACCACTGCTGTTCAACATAGTATTGGAAGTCCTAGCCATAGCAATCAGACAACAAAAAGAAATCAAAGGTATCCAAATAGGCAAAGATGAAGTCAAACTCTCACTCTTTGCAGATGATATGATACTTTATGTGGAAAACCCAAAAGACTCCACCCCCAAACTGCTAGAACTCATACAGGAATTCAGTAAAGTGGCAGGATATAAAATCAATGCACAGAAGTCAGTGGCATTCCTATACACCAACAACAAGACAGAACAAAGAGAAATTAAGGAGTCGATCCCATTTACAATTGCACCCAAAACCATAAGATACCTAGGAATAAATCTAACCAAAGAGACAAAGGATCTTTACTCAGAAAACTATAAAATACTCATGAAAGAAATTGAGGAAGACACAAAGAAATGGAAAAATGTTCCATGCTCATGGATTGGAAGAACAAATATTGTGAAGATGTCAATGCTACCTAGAGTAATCTACACATTCGATGCAATCCCCATCAAAATACCATCCACTTTTTTCAAAGAAATGGAACAAATAATCCTAAAATTTGTATGGAACCAGAAAAGACCCCGCATAGCCAGAGGAATGTTGAAAAAGAAAAGCAAAGCCAGCGGCATCACAATTCCAGACTTCCAGCTCTATTACAAAGCTGTCATCATCAAGACAGCATGGTACTGGCACAAAAACAGACACATAGATCAATGGAACAGAATAGAGAGCCCAGAAATGGACCCTCAACTCTATGGTCAACTCATCTTTGACAAAGCAGGAAAGAATGTCCAATGGAACAAAGACAGTCTCTTCAACAAATGGTGTTGGGAAAATTGGATAGCCACATGCAGAAGAATGAAACTGGACCATTTCCTTACACCACACACAAAAATAGACTCAAAATGGTCGAAAGATCTAAATGTGAGACAGGAGTCCATCAACATCCTAAAGGAGAACACAGGCAGCAACCTCTTCAACCTCAGCCACAGCAACTTCTTCCTAGATACATCGCCAAAGGCAAGGGAAGCAAGGGCAAAAATGAACTATTGGGACCTCATCAAGATAAAAAGCTTTTGCACAGCAAAAGAAACAGTCAACAAAACCAAAAGACAACCGACAGAATGGGAGAAGATATTTGCAAATGACATATCAGATACAGGGCTAGTATCCAAAATCTATAAAGAACTTATCAATCTCAACACCCAGTCAAGAAATGGGCAGAAGACATGAACAGACATTTTTCCAAAGAAGACATCCAAATGGCCAACAGACACATGAAAAAGTGCTCAACATCGCTCGGCATCAGGGAAATCCAAATCAAAATCTCAATGAGAGATCACCTCACACTAGTCAGGATGGCTATTATTAACAAGTCAGGAAACGACAGATGTTGGCGGGGATGCAGAGAAAGGGGAACCCTCCTACACTGTTGGTGGGAATGCAAGCTGGTGCAGCCACTCTAGAAAATAATATGGAGGTTCTTCAAAAAGTTGAAACTAGAGCTACTGTATGATCCAGCAATTGCATTACTGGGTATTTACCCTAAGGTACAAATGTAGGGATCCGAAGGGGTACGGGCATCCCGATGTTTATAGCAGCAATGTCCACAATAGCCAAACTGTGGAAAGAGCCAAGATGTCCATCGACAGATGAATGGATAAAGAAGATGTGGTGTATATATATATAATGGAATATTATGCAGCCATCAAAAGGAATGAAATCTTGCCATTTGCAATGACATGGATGGAACTGGAGGGTATTATGCTGAGCAAAATAAGTCAATCAGAGAACGACATGTATCATATGTTCTCACTGATATGAGGAATTCTTAATCTCAGGAAACAAACTGAGAGTTGCTGGAGTGGTGGGGTGTGGGAGGGATGGGGTGGCTGGGTGATAGACATTGGGGAGTGTATGTGCTATGGTGAGTGCTGTGAATTGTACAAGACTTTTGAATCACAGATCTGTACCTCTGAAACAAATAATACAATATATGTTAAAAAAAAAAAAAGAAGAAGAAGAAGAAGATAGCAGGAGGGGAAGAATGAAGGGGGGAAATCAGAGGGGGAGACGAACCATGAGAGATGATGGACTCAAACAAACTGAGGGTTCTAGAGGGCAGGGGTGTGGTAGGATGGGTTAGCCTGGTGATGGGTATTAAAGAGGGCACGTTCTGCATGGAGCACTGGGTGTTATACACAAACAAAGAATCATGGAACACTACATCAAAAACTAATGATGTAATGTATGGTGATTAACATAATAAAAAAATTTTAAAAAAGGATTATCAGGACTCTTGAAGAAAAGAGTAGAAACACAAGTTAGTTAGGAAGTTTTTATAATAACTGTGATGAGAAGGGATTATAATTTGGACCAATGTGGTAGCAGAAGTGCTAGAAATTTTTAGGTTTGGCTAACATTTCAAAGTTGGAGGTGGCCACAACTTCTGATGTACTGGTTATGTGATATAAGCAAAGGAACCTAAGACTTTTTTGCTTAAAAACCTGAGTTCATGGAGTACCAATTTATTGCAGTGAGGAACAATGGGGGAAAATGTGATTTAAGATGGTGTTTCCATTAAGTATTTATACAAAATTTGAATTTAGGATTTTTGTTTCTTGTATAAGGATTTTAATGCTGGGAATTGTTTATGAAGGTGTTGGAAGCACAAGTTCATATGGTGGAAGATAAGGGTAATGCTTATTATTGCTGTTGCCAGAATAGCTCCAGCTTCCAGACGATTTTTGAGGTGTGTGGCCAAGTGATTTTTTTTGGCTAATGAGAGGTGAAAAAAGTTCTAGGAGCTTCTTTACCCTTGCCACAGCAGCTAGCAATGTTCCAGATGGTGGATAGTCTATGATTTTGCGTATCTGGGTTCAGTTGACATGGAATAAAATCCCCAGATGATCCAGTGGTGGACACATAGTCAGAGTAATAAAGTAGCCAGTGTGATTTTTTTTAGCTGTTTGTTATAGCAGTTTAAGCTATCACTTCCCAACCAATAATTTATAACTACTCAAATATAATTTACTTCAGTGAGTTGGAAAAATGGCTTAGTTGTCCTTTCTTCCTGCATTCAACTCCTTTGCCCATGCCTTCCATTGGAAGGGTGCAATGAAGAAGCCAGCTAGCAAGGCATATTGGGAAATGTAATTTATGTTCTCTAAATTGAAGGTAGAAATTAGGTATGGAATGGGTGGGTGTAGAGCTGAGCGATAAGACACTATTTGGCACTATTCACTATTTGGCTGCTCAGCAAAAGACAGTAACCATGTTTCTTCCTAAAAGGATGTTAACTATCCTAGTCCAAAGGAAGATTTTTCATTCTTTCAAAAAAGGAAGACCAAAGTCATCAGTCACTGCATCTGTCTCTGAGTAACATCAATTTCTCTTCTCATTTATTTTCCACTGATAAGGATGTCATCACTTTTTTCAAGCCCAATTATGCTAGATAACTAATCGCAAAAGGATAACTTCTGGCTCAGTAGTTTATCAGTCTTCAGTCATGCAAGCAGAAACTACTCAAGGAATTTAAATGGTGATAATTTAGAGAATTTTTTTTCAAAAGCACGATTGAAGAACTGTAAGAAGAGAAAAAGAATAGGTGAGATTACCAAATAACAAATAACTGCAGGAAGCCACTGTTCCTCTTAGGGCTAGAGAAAGAAGCATGGGGGGAACGGTGTTGTTAGTCTAAGCCTGGGATTGCTCTCCAAGTGAGGCTTCTGCTGTTGTGTTTTGAACTGGCGAAGCAGGAAGCCAGGCGCTTGCCAACACTTATTCATTCTCGGTGCGGTTGATACTGGTGCTGTAAGTGCTGTTACCACAGCCCTGCTGCTGTCGCCACAGGTGACAGGTGTGTTTCTTCTGCACAACCCCATCACAAGATTTCTTCAATATCTATGCCATCTCCATCAGCAATGCTGGATGGGACAACCATTGCCAGAGACAGAAGCAATAAAAATATTTTATAATCTGGAAGCCATCTGGCAAGAGAGTCTGTGAAATATAGTTTGTATCATCCCAGTGGGAATGGTGACTGGTTTAGATGGATTCCTAGGATACTAACAGGTATCAGACACTATTCTACAGAAAAGGACAGTAAAGAGAATAGCTTAAGGCATGCCACATGTGAGATGCAGGGTGGATATAAAGGTCTAAAAATCAGGAGGAAGGTCCGGAATGGAAATAAAATTCAGGAATTATTTCTCTGTAGGTGGCCTAATCACTTGGATATGATCACCCAGAGAATGACTGTTAACAGAAGAAAATTCATGGTAGCTCACAATCCTAGGTTACCATTTGAAATGCATATCAGCAAGAAGAAAAAGATCCATCAGGGGAGATTACGAAGGACTGAGAAGAAAATAAGATCTTGTTACTGCAAAATGTAATGAAAGTAGGGTTTCAGAAATAAGGGAGCAATCATGTCATGCTGCTAGTCAGTCAAATAAAACGAGGGCTGAGAACTCAACCATGGCTTGGACAATATGGACGTCATTTGTGACCTTGATGGTAGCTGCTGCTTGAAAGGCTGGGGATGATGGAATGAGCTGTAAGGAGACTAGGAGATGAAATGATGACTCTGAATGCATGCAGTAGTTAAGCAATTTCACTTGAAATGAGAGAAGTGCTATAAAGGCTGAAAAAGGATAAAGAATCAAGGGAAAGTTGTTTTTTCTTGATTTTTAAGGTGGGAAATAACAGATTATTTGTGTGGTGATGGAGAAGACACAGTATAGAGGAAAAAATAATGTTTTAGAAGGGAGAGAATAAAATTGCAGAAGGAATGTCCTTGATTTAGTAATACGTGATGGAAACTATTACATAGGGAGAAGGGTATGTCTTGTATAGGAATAGAAATGCTTTATCTATGTATTTCAGCAGAAACAAGCTGAAAGCAAATCCATTCCAGTGTTAGATATGTATATGTGGTACTAGGAAGATGTAGAGGTTATCTTGTGATTAACGTGTTCTTCTTAGGTAAGGGAGAAAAATGAGTGAAAGAGAAAAGAATACCCTGATATTCAGAACCAGCCAATACTAAAATCAAGGGCTCAGAGTTGTTAAAAGCTGGCCTGACACACAGGGTTAGGTCAAGATGTTCTCTTATTAAACATAAGCAGTTTTCAAGGCAACATTAGAAAAGGTAACCCTGGTGATGGAATTTTCTCTATCTTGATGGTGTGGAAGTTACACAGCTGTATTCAATTATCAAAATTCATCAAACTTTACACTTAAAGTGAGTGGTTTTCATTGCATGCAAATTATACATTAATAAAGAAAAAGTCAGTGAAGTTAAAAAGGAATTGAGCCTTTAGGTATATTTCTGAGAACATAAATCAAGATAATTAGCACTGGGTGTGGGATCAGGTGAGTAGTTCAAAAGAAAATCAATTATTACTCCAAAGTAATATTTCACTGTCTTTCCCTTCAATATATAGTACTGGGTGGTCTTAGTTGTCTAACAAAAACCTCAGAACTTAGAGCTATGCACACACCTATGCAGTAAAGTCCAATTAATGTCAAAGGCTTAATTCCTTGAAAATAATCAAAATTTGTATTACATGGGCATTTACAATTGAGATTATTAAAATTATGTGGGTGCTAGCTCAAAACTGGCCAAACCTTAAACTGGTGAGGTTACCAAGGGAATGCCATTCCTGGTAGCCATATTGTCAACTTTTTCTAATGCCTGGTGTTATGCCCGTAAATATGCCAGTAAATATATTATTTCACATGTACAGTTACTAATACTTATTCTAAACTATTAAAGGATATTTTGGGGGAACCCTCCTATAATGTTGGTGGGAATGGAGACTGGTGCAGCCACTCTGGAAAACAGTATGGAGGTTCATCCAAAAGTTGAAAATAGAGCTACTATACGACCCAGCAATTGCACTACTGGGTATTTACCCCAAAGATACAAATGTAAGGATCCGAAGGGGTATGTGCACCCTGATGTTTATAGCAGCAATGTCCACAATAGACGAACTATGGAAAGAGCCAAGATGTCCATCGACAGATGAATGGATAAAGAAGATGTGGTATAGATATACAATGGAATATTATGCAACCATCAAAAGGAATGAAATCTTGCCGTTTGCAATGACGTGGATGGAACTGGAGGGTATTATGCTGAGCGAAATAAGTCAAACAGAGAAAGACATGTATCACATGACCTCAGTTATATGAGGAATTCTTAATCTCAGGAAGCAAACTGAGGGTTGCTGGAGTGGTGGGGTGTGGGACGGATGGGTTGCTGGGTGATGAACATTGGGGAGTGTATGTGCTATGGTGAGTGCAGTGAATTGTGTAAGACTATTGAATCACAGACCTGTACCTCTGAAGCAAATGATACATTATATGTTAAAAAAAGAGAAGAAGATAGTAGGAAAGGTAAAATGAAGGTAGGGAATCGGGGTGGGGGTGGAATTGGAGGGAGAGAAGAACCAGGAGAGACGATGGACTTTGAGAAACAAACTGAGGGTTCTAGAGGGGAGGGGGGTGAGGGGATGGGTTAGCCTGGTAATGGGTATTAAAGAGGGCACGTACTGAATGGAGCACTGGGTGTTATACGCCAACAATGAATCATGGAACACTACATCAAAAACTAATGATGTAACGTATGGTGATTAACATAATAAATTTTTTTTAAAAAAGGATATTTTGGGGAAAAAAGTATTCTGGAACTGTGAGGAAGTGAGACCTAAACATGAAAACAAAGATCACCTCATAATCTTGTCTAAGGAAAGATTTAGATTTAGTAATCTAAAAAAGTTTTTATTACTGTGAAAATTATAAGAACACCATACCACTCATGACTGCTGGCTGCAGAGCACTCACATAGCAAGAGAAGGTGGCTGAAGAGAAGGTGGATTTGGAAGTTTGAGGAGATTTTACAAAGTAACCTATGATATCATCTCCTAAAGAGAATAGGATTATTAATTAACTTCAATCCTAGAACGAATAAGTTTTAAATATTGTAGGTAGTGCTCTAAGGGTAAAAAAATTGAAATTGAGATTTGGGATGTGCTGCATTTATTATAATGACAAGTTTAAGAGTATAATCTTAGGATTTTAACACGGAGGAAAAGTCAAAGTGAAGACAAGGAAACAGACAGAATGCTAGGTGGATTATTCAAATGTTAATGCAATTTTGAAGAATGCTGACTGGGATAATGATAGAGTAGATATCAATAAGGTAGATACTAAAATTATCCCTGAAAAAGGAGAATTGACCAGAAACACTAAGAAGAGTGATGACAGAGGTACAGTCTGACAACATGAATCTTAAAGGAATTGATTTTACGTGTGTGTGAGAGAGAAAGAGTGTGCGTGTTGGGGGGTAGGGGGAGGACAGATTCACGGTAGTATGAAAACAGGAATTAAGAGTTAAAAAACCCACCTACTCTATAAAGGGGAAGAGTAGCTGTCTGCAAAGGCTGGAGTGAAAGCAGTGACCTTAGAAGAGAGTCAAGGTCAAATTGGAGTCAGAGGGTAAAGGGATGGTTCAGAGAAAATTTTGAGGATTCAGATGACATACCATGTGACATACCATGATGACAGTCCAGGAATTTCAGGGGCATAAAGAAAGGATTTATGGATTGGGAATGAAATGGGATATAAATCAGATTTGGGGGTATACAGAATAATGAAAGGATTAGAATCTAGTTATTATGGAAAGAAAGACAGAATGAGATTTCTGCTGATGGTGTAAATAACAATCATGATAAAACAAGTCCAGTTGACCCCTACATGAAGAGATAACCAGTTCTCAGTGAAGCCTCTTACTGGAACTTATATCCTCAGAATTCTGAGGTGATGTGGTAGAAATGGGAAGGAAGAAGAAAGGTGTTTGTTTTTTGGTTTTTGTTTTTTAAGGAAGAGCAAAGTTTTGATGCTATAAGGAATATGCCTCAAATCTCTCTTGGAAGTTAACCCTGTACATAAATAATTATTCATTTTATCTGTCAAAAATGCTAGGAAACTCCTACTATCATCAGGAAACTGCTAAAGCAAAGGAAATCTGAAACAGACTCAGAATACAGATAGACCCTCTGGTATAAATTTCAAGCCAAGAAAGATCATAATTTATTCTTCACAAATTACCTCTTTTAGAAAAATCTGTTAGGACAAATAAATTCACACAATAAAAACATAAGGAAGTGAAAATACTAAAAAGCTATATTGCATATAACTTTTAAAACAAATGTTGTATAGTCTGTAAACTATTTAATTTTATGTGTGTTTCTATTAGATTAACTGTGAAGCTTTAGAAATGTGGCATATAATGAAGTTAACTCACTGCCTGACTTTGCAAAAATTCATTTTAATTTTTTTTTAAATAAGTTTCAGACAACTTCTGAAACATGCCCCTACAAAAGCAGTTAGAGGAAACCATCAGATAGTTGCTTAAAATCTAAGTTAACTAAAATAATCCAGACAGTTTTCCCTATTTAGAACAGGACATTTAGTAAAACAATTTTTCAACAGCTGTTACAAATTCATTTATCTTATGAGAATGTGTGTGTTTGTGTGTGTGTGTGTGTTATATATGTGCACATATCTATGTGCATGAATGGGCATGGTGTGTGGAGATAATGATGTTAACTAAAGCTTAAAATATGGTTAATTATATTCTTGACACTATAAGATACATTTCTTAGAAGCTAATCCCTTATTCATAGTAGCTGACATACCTTAATGATATTGATACAGAGAAGAGAGGTTACATGAGGCAGAAATAGATTAAGTGACCTGCTCTATAATACTTGAAATGATCACTGCTACTCAGTAGAGTGAGCTTCCCTCCCATCTCCTGCAGTCATTTTCCTTATTTCTTGTATAATAGTGCACCATGAAGGGACTTCCAGGAACATGTCACAGATACAGTCAATTTGGAATGACACAGCACTATCATTCCCATAAGTCTTCAAACACTTTCAAGAATGATTAAAAAGCATGGCATTGCCCACTGACTGTTGGGGTGACATGTGCATGTTGGAGAAGACAGCCCTACTGAGCAGTTATCAATTACAAAAGTGTTTGAAAATAGTGACTTTTCTATTTTTGAGGATATTTCAAGTGGGCTGTTATATCTTATATGCTTCTATCATAGGTCTGTAATTTCCTCTATAAACTCAAATGAAAAGGTATGAGCCAGTGCCAGATCAAATTGACATATTTGCTACCTGAGGTGTCCAATGATTTTTAATTAAAATGGATTTTGATTTGATGAAATTAATTTTATACTCTTCACAATACCAAGTGTCAGATTAGCGGAGCTAAGAAATCATTAGCTGGCTTACTGAAACTACTGTTAATCCATTTTAATTATTTTTATGAACTTTTATCTTTACATAACCTTACACTTAAAGACACACCTGAATTGTTCTTGATGGGGAAAGTTAATACTGAGTTACACTTATTTTAAAATACACTGATAATATACCCAGAATAAAACTGTCAGGCTGCTTTATATGTAAAACCTTTCCTTTGGTTTCTTTTGATCTGAAAAAACAAACAAACAAACAAACCAAAGAACCAATCCCCCCCCCCCCCCCCCGTTTGGGTAGCTTCATGGTGACAATTTCTAGAGGAAAAGGAGACTTTATCTGAATGGGACATGTGGCATGAATTCATTCAACTAAAATAACTAAGAGTACTAGATATGCATTTCAATTTCATAATTGAAATGTGCAACAAAGTTCCAAAAGTGAATTACTCATTATTCAGATATGCTCTAAAATTTTATTTACAGCTGAAACTATTTGACAATTTCCTAAAGATGACACATATACAAATTCAAGGGGAAGGGGACAGTGTGTGATTGCATTTTATTCAGCAAGTATAAGATTAACATACATAAAAGAATTATAACTGGAGGGCTAATATTGAGGTTTATAACTTTTATTTTTCACTCATACTTTATTTTAGAATAATTTTACTCTCCAATAAATAACAAAATAATGTCAGGGGTTAAATAAAAAAATAAATAAAAACTTGCATTATAACCATTTTATGTGTCTAGAAGAAGAGTGTAAGAAAAATCTTACTTCCCAGAGGCATTTGACAAACTTCTTTTCCAATCTCACTTAGCAAAAATTATTTCCTGCCATCTCTGAACAGGTGTATGTTCCAAGGGATGGCTTATGCTTAACGACTAGGCTGAAGTTCCTACAAGAGTCAATGTCAAGTAGAGATGGGATTGCGATTATACCAATTAGTTCCATACTTTAAGTCAGTGGTTGTCAATATCCCATTACTATTTGGGCTACAAATGGTAAGAATGGATACCAGATCATCTACTCCAAAATCATCATTCATTTTTAAAAAATGAAGAAACTGAGTATCAAGGAAATTCAGTAGCTTTGCCAAGTTGATGCATTTTGTCTTATAAATCTGAAGTGAACTAAGTTATGTAAAACACCTTGGCACAAGTAAAGAACATCTTGTTTCTCCCTCATCTCAGTATCACTGCTACTCTAGTCCAGGGAAAGCAGTACATACATAGAGGTTATGATTCACTTTTTCCTGAATCCTGTACAAGGTAAGAGATATCTTTTTTTTTTAAGATTTATTTATTTATTTAATTGATGGTGGCGGGGAGGGACACAGCAAGAGAGGGAACACAAGCAGGGCGAGTGGAAGAGGGAGAAGCAGGCTTCCCACCAAGCAGGGAGCCCTATGCAGGGCTCAATCCCAGGACCCTGGAACCATGGCCTGAGCCGAAGGCAGTCGCTTAACGACTGAGCCACCCAGGCGCCCCAAGTTAGGTATTTCTTAAAAAGGTATACTAATGTCTCTTAAGACCTTAAAAATTTTAATTTTAAAACAAGGTATTAGAGGGCACCTGGGTGGCTCAGTTGGTTAAGCGACTGCCTTCAGCTCAGGTCATGATCCCAGGGTCCTGGGATCGAGTCCCGCATCGGGCTACCTGCTCTGCAGGGAGCCTGCTTCTCCCTCTCCCACTCCCCCTGCTTGTGTTCCCTCTCTCGCTGTGTCTCTCTCTGTCAAATAAATAAATAAAATCTTTAAACAAACAAACAAACAAAAAAACCCCAAGGTATTAGAAAAAAATTAAAATTAGTAACATATTGGCATGCATTGTAGGCTTAAGTCTTATCAATGAGAGACATGTCAAGGGCAAGACAAAGCTCAAGGCAGTTTGTCTTGGGCCTTCTATGTTACTTGTCAATGTTCATCTTCACCCTGCTTTTCCTACTTCAAAGATTAGATTCTGGGATCCCAATACGCTATAGTCTTGCCATTGATTTTGTTTTCAATCATAGCTCTTAGCAGGTTAAATTAACCTCACAGTAAGTTGAAATGATTGAGGAAAATATCTGTAAGTTAGTTTTGTAATATACATGAACTGAAGATACCTGGAAGGAAGATACTTTCTAATCTAACTATTCATAAATAAAAGCTGTCATCTAAGATAAACATCTAAGACTATTTGGCAAGGTTACAAAACTTGTAACATAAAAGAAGCAAAGAGTGGGAGAGAATTTTTAAGTCTTCAGCATATGGACTTAGTTCAAAGCTGGAAATGGCATAAAATGATTATGAACTACTATTGGATAGGATTCAAAATGTAAGCTGATAACAGGCATATAATAGTTTACCTGCCCAGAAAAATAACTGAGCTATGAAATAAAATGGATATATTAATGAAATATTTTAATTAGTGTTATTATTATATATACTTAGGATAAACTGAAGAGGGCCCTTGCTTAATTATCCACTGAAGGATCAAACAGTAGATGATAAACTTACATGTTGATATTGCCAGGGGCATTATTTGCCTATTTGCCAAATTTAGCACTTTCTCCAGGTTTTAAAGCCTAGCTAACATTTGAGATTTTGATTCATGCTCTTTCTTTTTTCCAACTTTCCAAACTCAAAGTGTCAGGAATAACAATCCTTGGAAATTAAATATATAAAACTTGAAAATTATAATCAGTTTTTTAATCCAAAAATATTTAGGTAATCTCATTTTACATCTTTATTCTAAAAGAAAATTCTCACACTGTAGGCTAAATCCTAAACTGCATTCTGTACCACTCATGCTTATCTTCTTAAAAACTGTCCTCATACTTCTTTTTTAAAGAGTATAATAAAACTCATTTTAATGAAACATCATTTTAACAGGAATGCTGGTTCTGTAAAATTAAAATGACTGCCTGGTGAAAAAGATGTCAATGATGCTTATGAACTTTTCATATCCATTATTATTAAGGTTTTGCACATTCTAATTCATTAATAAATGGTGGAAAAAGAAAGACATGTTTTATTGCCTACCACTACTCAAATGAAATGGGATTTTTTTTTCTATGAGAGTATTAAGAGACTACTAATTTCCATCTTTCCATAAAATCCGTTTCTACAAAGTAACACTGGTTTTGGCCCATTCTGAAAGAAATTTTGCTGTATTTCCTACGCATTTTCTTTCCTTACAGAGAGGGATAAGGAGAGTGAGAGTTGATAGGGAGAGGCCAAGGGAGATGGCGAGAGAGAATCTTAAGGAGGCTCCACACCCAGCACGGAGCCTGACAGGGGCTGCATCTCATGACCCTGAGATCATGAACTGAGCTGAAATCCAGAGCCGGATATTTAATCAACGGAGCCACCCAAATGGGCCTTCTTTACATTTTTTTATTCAACTCCAGCATCAGCCAGAAGTTTAGGTAAAGCTACTTTCTTCACCAAATACTCTGAAACCATGGTCTATTATTGTTTAAATATGCTACCATCCATTATTTTTCCAAAGCACCTAATTGCCAACACAATTATCCCTGGCTTTTATAATGTGTTATCAACTAACATTTATTTGCCTGGTACAAAGCATTGTACTAGTCACTGGCATTTTAAAAAATGTTCATTCTCTCTGAACATACTAAACTTCTATCTGCTTTTTCTCTCATTTCACTTAAAATTCTTTTGCTCTTTCTGTGAAATTATACCTTCAGCATCTGTACTCTACCAAGTTTTCTCAAGCTAAATCCTATTGGGCTTTCTCATCTAGATTTCTGCCCTCTATTGTTGTCCCTGGATATCTACTTTGACAGTTTCCATTGAAGCAAACTTAAAAACAACAACAACAACAACAACAAACACAGCTCTTCTTTTACTTATGCAATTCTAAGGACCTTAAACAATGGGGATTTTTAAATTTTCACATTTTATAGACAAATTACCTTAAACCAGCACACCTTGTAGCATGCATCTATTATTATTAATATCACTTGTTTTTTAGTTTCCTTGGGGTAAGTAATTATTCCTTTTCTCAGTTTTTGTTATTATAGATAGGAGTTCATGCCTCTGGATGTTCCTGGCCACAGTGAATAATTTCAAACTAATAATATACTTCAGACTAAACCAGAGAGACTCAATTCAAAAACTTGGATTGAAACTATAGTGAATGAAGACTCTCTTTCACCTAGGCTTGCCAGTATGCAAGTCATCATCTTTGTGCCAGAAATAGGTTCCTTAAAAGTAAAGTCAACATGGAGGAAATCAGTCACTGAATGACCGATTTCTCATGTAATCTTTGCATGCATAAAATCATTTATGCTTGGAAACAGCTGTACTACTGAAACGTTCTTTTATGAGAGCCAAAAATAGTTCTACTTATTTATTTGATTTTGGTTACATCACTTGTGATCAAGATAGTCCTAAGTTAAATTTTGACTCTATAAATTATCCCTGGCTTTTATAATGTGTTATCAACTAACATTTATTTGCCTGGTACAAAGCATTGTACTAGTCATTGGCATTTTAAAAAAATGTTCATTCTCTCTGAACATACTAAACTTCTATCTGCTTTTTCTCTCATTCCACTTAAAATTCTTCCTCAATGCATATTTTAAAGAAACCTTCATTTTTTACCCATGAAAATTCAACAATCCAGGTACAATGCAAGCATTCACTGACCCTGACCATTGTTTAGAATTTATACTTATCATTTGTTTTCTACACTAAGGCTCAGTTTTTCAAATAGTTTTTCCATACACCTCTCTTTGTAAGGGCCTCTAAGCACTTCCTGACCCATTCTTAGCTTAGATGACTATTTCATAATTCAATAACAATTGTCATAATCACCATCTACCATTCCCTTCATTTATGATTATCCTGGTGTCCACATTTCTTCTCTGATCTTTTTCTGCTCTCATTGGTATTTCTGCTCCATGCTGTGTATCTGAATTTTTCCTTCACAACTTACCAGTGACTTCAACATTATCTTTTACTTCTCCTTTTGTATGTTTGTACTCAAATATAAACAAGTCTGAAGAAAATTTTACTTAATGTTAGTTCTTCCATAATTGCCTTTTTAAGTCTATATATTAATTTCTAATTTGTACCAACTGGCTGTTTATAATAACTAAATTAAGTCTGAATAGATGTAGAAATTTAAGTGTTTTTTAAATTAAATTTAAGTTAAATTTAAGTTATTTTACCTCCTTGGGATTCCATATTCTTACCTAAAAATGAGAGGTAGTTGGAGGAGGATGGCAGAGTAGGAGGATCCTGAGCTCAACTCATCCTACAGACATACCAAGGTAATAGCTACATTATGTACAACTAACTCTGAAAATGACCTGAAGACTGGAAGAACAGACCATCTCTAGTTAATTGTAGATGAGGCCACATCAGAAAGGGTATGAGGGGCAGAGATACATGGGAACCAAATTCCTGGCAAGACTAATCACAAATGGGAGGGACATCATGAGCATTGAGAAACAAGAGGATCAGATCCCCCACTAGGCACTCTAGGCACTGAGGACCAGTACAAAGATGATGAGTCCCATGACATCTGGCCTTGAAAACCTATGGGACTTACTTTGGGAGCTTTAAAAATCATCAGGGCTTAACTTTAGGTACTTTAAAAATTAGTGGGTCACACTCCACAAGAGCCCTATGGTGATAGGAAACTGAGTCCCAGTCCTTAAAGAGTCATAATAAATAACTTGTCCTGAGATACTGCATAGAAGCAGCTGTTTGAAAAGCTCCTGGAGTATATCTGAAGATTATTATTATTATTATTTTTTTTTTTTTTTACTAATCTCAGACAATGTGATAGAGAAGTAGGGATCTTCAGAAGAATTCTCCAAGAACAAGAGTACTGGCAGGCACCATTTCTCTTGCCTTCTCCCAGCCTAGATAGCCAGACACTTGCAGGAACCAGCACTAACACTCTCCATTTAACTTGTTAGAACTACCTACCCCACTCTCATATTCCCCTGTCAACTGGCTCCATCCAAGCCTGTAGCCCCTAAAGTGGCTCCTTCCCCACAACCCCCTGCAAGCAGCCCAGAAAGGGACCAATGCCACTCCAAAATGACTCCTGCTCTGAGGAGAGGAGAAGATAAGCCCACGTGTAAGCATGACTACAGTGCCAGCAGATAAACCTTGTAGCTGACTGTGCAGGAGGAGAGCCCTACCATCCGGTGCACCCACAGCTGTGGCAGAGAGACCAAGGGCAGCTAGTCTGACTGCTGACCCCATCCACACACAAGCCTGTCATAGCCTAGGATAAGCCCCTCAACAGTGCAGAGATGAAACACTGCCCAGTGCACCAACAGGCAAAACAGGTCATAGGAGATGAATGGGCTGAAGGTAAACTTGGCTCAGCAACAACAGCAGGGTGCCTGTGGTGCATATAGGACTCACCTGGAGCACTTGGTTCCAGTGACTAAGGAACACTGTACTCCAGAGGACCACAGGAGCTCTTTTATACAAGACCACTACTTTCAAGATCAGGAACCATAGCTGATTTCCCTAATATGTAGAAACAAACACAGAGAGTTAGACAAAATAAGAAGACAGAGGAATATATCCCAAATGAAGGAACTGGACAAATCCCAGCAGAAGAGCTAAATGAAATGGAGATAAGCAATATGCCTGATAAAGAATTCAAAGTAATGGTCATAAAGATACTCACTAGACTTCAGAAAAGAGTGGATGAACTCAGGGAGAACTTAAAGAGAAAGAAAATATTTTTTAAAAAATCAGATGAAGAATTCAGTAACTGAAATTAAAGAAATACACTAGAGGGAACCAATAGCAGATTAGAGTATGTAGAACATATTAATGATAGGAAAGATGGAGTAATGGAAAGTAACAAAGCTGAACAGCAAAAAGGAAAGAAAAAAGAATTAAAAATGAGAATAAATTAAGAGAACTCAGTGGCATCATCAAGCATAATAACATTTACATTATGGGGACCCTAGAAAGACAAGAGAGAGAGAGAGAAGGGGCTAAAAAAGGTATCTAAAGAAATAATAGTTGAAAACTTCCCTAATCTAGGGAAGGAAACAAACAGCCAGGGCCAGGAATCACCGAGCCTCTCGGTGAGATTGAGCCAAGGAGGTCCCTATTAAAACAATAATAATTAAAATGGTGAAAAATAACAGTAGAATTTTAAAAGCAGCAAGAGAAAAGCAAACAGTTATATACAAGGGAAACCCCATAAGACTCTTTCAGCTTACTTTTCAGCAGAAACTTTGAAGGCCATAAGAGAGTGGCATGATACATTCAAATTGCTGAAAGGAAAAAGCTTATAACCAAGAATATCTTACCTGGCAAGGTTATCATTCAGGATAGGAGAGATAGAGTTTCCCAAAGTTACAGGAGTTCACCATTGCTAAACCAGTCTTACAAGAAATGTTAAAAAGAATTTGAGTCAGTATAAAATGCCATAGCTAGAAGTAAAACAAAAATTATGAGAGGAAAAATATCACAGGTAATGTAAGCATATAATAAAGGTAGTCAATAAATCACTTAGAAAACCACTCTGGAGGTTAAAATACAGGAGTAAAATCAATTATGTCTACAAAAATCAATCAAGGGATATACAAAATAACAAGATGTAAAATATGACATCATATAAATAAAATGTAGAGAAGGGAATAAAAATTTAGTGCTTTTGGAATGTGTTTGAACTTAAGCAACTATCAACTTGATACAGACTGCTATACACATAGATTTTATACATGAACTCAATGATAAGCACAAATCAAAAACCTGTAATACACAAAACATAAACAGAAAAGAATCTAAGCATAACAAACTGACTCAATCCACAAAAGAAGAGGGCAAGAGAACTAAGGAACAGAGAAAACTACAAAAACAAGTAGAAAACAAGTAAAAAAAAAAAAGGCAATACATACATACCTATCAATAATTACATTAAGTATAAATGGACTAAATGCTCTAGTCAAGACACATGGGGTGAATGACTGGCTTTAAAAAAAAGAAAGACCTAGCTCAATGCTCTCTATAAGAGAATTACCTCAGAGCTAGAGACACATGCAAACTGAAAGTTAAGGGCTAGAAGACATATACCATGCAAATAGAAGGCAAAAAAAAAGAAAAAACTTGAATATTAATACTTTCATCAGAAAAAATAGACTTTAAAACAAAAACTGTAACAACACACACACACACGCATGCACAAAGGGCACTACATAACGATAAAGGGAACAATCCAACAAGATGATATAACAATTGTAAATATCTATGCACCCAACATAGGAGAACCTAAATACATAAAATAATTATTAAAATAAAAAAGGAGAAATTGATAGTATTACAATACTAGGAGGTTTTAACACCCCACTTAAATCAATGGATGTAAGCCAGAAAATCAACAAGGCAAAAGTGGCTTTGAAAGACACTTTAGGCCAGATGCATCTAACCAATATGTACAGAAAATTCCATCCCTAAACAGCAGAACAGAATTTTTTTCAAGTGCGTATGAAATATGCTCCAGTAAAGATCACATGTTAGGACACAAAACAAGTTTCAATAAATTCAAGAAGATTTTCCAACCACAAAGGGATGAAACCAGAAATCAATTATAAGGAAAAAAATCTGGAAAGAACACAAATACATAGAGGCTAAACAATACACTACTAAACAATGAATGGGTCAACCAAAAAATCAAAAAGGAAATAAAACAATACATGGACAAATGAAAATGAAAATATAATACTTCAAAATATTTGGGACATACAAGAAGCAGTTTTAAGAAATAAGTTTATAGCAAAACATGCCTAACTCAAGAAACAAGAAAAATCTTAACAGCCTAAACTTATACCTAAAAGAGCTAGAAAAAGAAGAGAGCCCAAAGTTAGCAGAAAGAAGGAAATAAGATCAGATCAGGAATAAATGAAATAAAGACTAAAAACACAATAGAAAAGATCAATGAAACCAGAGCAGTTATTTTTTTAGAGGGGAGAGGTATAAAGGGAGAGAGAGAGTGAGACCCTTAAGCAGGCTCCATGCCGAGCATGGAGCCTGATGAGGGGTTTGATCTCACAACTCTGAGATCATGATCTGAGCCAAAACCAAGAGCCTGACCTTAACCAACTGAGCCATCCAGGCGCACCCCCCTCCAAGCTGGTTTTTCAAAAGATACACAAAATTGATAAACCTTTAGCTGCACCCATCATGAAAAATGGAGAAAGTATTCAAATAAATAAAATCAGTAACAGAGGAGGAGAAATTACAACTGACACCACAAAAATAGAAGGGTTATAAAATAATTTTAGGAAAAATTATATGCAAACAAATTGGACAACCTAGAAAAAATGGATAAATTCCTAGAAATACATAATCTTTCAAAACTAAATCAAGAAGAAATAGAAAATTTGAACAGACTGATTTCTAGTAATAAAATTGAATCAGTAATCAAAAACTGTCAACCAACAAAAGCCCAGGATCAGCTAAATTCACGTGTAAATTTAAGCATTTAAAGAAAAATGAATACCTATTCTTCTCAAACTATTCCGAAAAATAGAAAGTTTCTAAATCATTCTAAGAGGCCAGCATTACCTTGATACCAATACCAGATGAAGACATTACCAAAAAAAACCATGAAAACAAAAAAACCACAGGCCAATATCTTTGATGAACATAGATGTAGAAAATCCTCAACAAAATATTAAAAACTAAATTTAACAATACATTTTAAAAAATTGTTCACCACCATCAAGTAGGATTTATTCCAGAGATCCAAGTGTGGTTCAAAATCTGCAAACCTATCAATGTGATATATCACATTAACAAGAGAAAGGACAAAAACCATACACTTTCTCAATGGATTCAGAAAAAGCGTTTCACAATAGACAATATCCATTCATAATTAAAACTCTGCATGAAGTGAGTTTAGAGGGAATATACCTTAATATAATAAAGGCCATATATAAAAAGCCCACAGCTAACATCATACTCAATAGTGAAAAAAAAACTGAGAGCTTATCTTCTAAGATCAAGAATAAGACAGGATAGCCACTGTCACTACTTTCATTCAATACAATACTGGAAATCCTAGCTGCACTAATCAGACAAGAAAAAGAAATAAAAGCCATCCAAATTGGTAAGGAAGAAGTAAAACTGTCACTATGTGCAGATGACATAATACTACAGATGGAAAATCCTGAAGACATGACCAAAAAACTTCTAGAACTCAATAATGAATTCAGTAAAGTTTCAGGATTGAAAATTAATATACAGAAATTTGTTGCATTTCTATACATTAGCAATGAAGGACAGAAACAGAAATTAAGAAAACAATCCTATTCACAACTGCTCCAAAAAGAACTAAATGCCTAGGAATAAACTTAACCAAGGAGGTAGAAGACCTGTACTTTGAAAATTATAAAACACTGATGAAAGACAGTGAAATTGAAAATAACACCAACACATGGAAAGACATACTACGCTCATGGATTGGAAGAATATTGTTAAAAGGTCTATACTATCCAAAGTAATCTGCATATTTAATACAATCCCTATCAAAAATGCCAATAGCATTTTTCACTGAGGTAGAACAAATACTACTAAAATTTGTATGGAACCACAAAAGACCCTCAATAGCCAAAGCAATCTTGAGAAAAAAACAAATTGGGGTATCACAATCCCAGATTTCAAGATATACTATAAAGCAGTAGTAATCAAAAAAGTATGGCACTGAAACAAAAAGAGACACAAACATCACTGGACAGGATAGAGAACCCAGAAATTAACCCGAACTTATATGGTGACTCAATCTATGACAAAGGAGGCAAGAATATACAATGGAGAAAAGACAGTCTCTTCAAAAAATGGTGCTAGGAAAACTAGAGAGCTACTTGCAAAAGAGTGAAACTGGACCACTTTCCTATACCCACACAAAAATAAACTCAAAATGGATTAGAAACCTAAATGTGAGACCTGAAACCATAAAATTCCTAGAAGAAAACATAAGCAATTATTTCTTTGACATCAGCCTTAATAAGATTTTTCTAGATATGTACCTTAGGCAGGGAAATAAGAGCAAAAATAAACTATCAGGATTACATCAAAATATAAAGCTTTATGCAGTGAAGGAAACCATCAACAAAACAAAAAGGAAATCTACTGAATGGGAAAAGATATTTGCAAATGATATATCCATTAAGGGGTTAATATCCAAAATATATAAAGATTTTACACAACATATAAACAAAAAAAAATCTGATTTAAAAATGGACAGAGGACCTGAATAGACATTTTTTTCCATAAAAGACATACAGATGGCCAACAAACACATGAATGGCTAGAAGCAAAACAAAACAAAACCCAAAATACAAACAACAAGAACAAAAAACAACAAGAAATAACAAGTGTTGGTGAGAATGTGGAGAAAAAGGAACCCTCATGCACTGTTGGTGGGAATGTAAATTGGTGCAGCCACTGTGGAAAATACTATGGAGGTTCCTCAAAAAAATTAAAAATAGAACTACTCTATGATCCAGTAATTCTATTATTGGGTACTTAAAGAAAATGAAAACACTAAGTTGAAAAGATACATGTACCCCTATGTTTGCTGCAGCATTATTTACAATAGCCAAGATATGAAAGCAATCCAAGTACCACTGATAGATGAATGGATAAAAAAGAAATGGTATATATACACAGTGGAGTATTACTCAGCCATAAACATAAAAACTTGCCATTTGTGATAACATGGATAGATCTAGAGGATATTGGCTAAGTAAAATAAATCAATGACAAATACCATATGATTTCACTTATATATGGAATCCAAGTAACAAAACAAACAAAAAACAGACCCTTAAGTACAGGGAACAATCTGATGGCTGCTAGACGGGAGGTGGGTGGGTGTAGGGATGACTGAAATAGATACAAGGGGTTAACAGGTACAAGCTTACAGTTATAAAATAAGTAAGTCACAGAGATGAGAAGTACAGCAGAGGGAATATAGTCAATAACATTGTATTAACTTTTGGTTACAGATGGTGACTACACTTATGGTGAGCACTGAGTGAGTAAATGCATAGAATTTTTGAGTCAATATGTTGTAAACTTGAAACTAATATAGCATTGTATGTTAATTATACTCCAACTAAAAAAAAAAGTGAGAGTTACTCTCTAAAGCCACTTCTGGGTGTTTTTATTTAAATCATTTTATAGTTCTTATGTATAATGTTGCACTGATCCCTGGGAATATAGAATTTTTTTGTCTTTTGATATTCTAATCAATTCTGTTTCGATATGGCTCCAAATATAGTGTCTCTATGAAATAAAATCATATTTGAAAATTATTAGTATACTGTTAAATTTTTAAATTTATAAATACAAGAGTTCTATATTAAGTATGCTCGTGGATTTGTATACACATTTGTAAAGATAAAGTATATTTTTAGAAAGGTATTTCCTTTATTTATGTACTTCATTTAACAGGTATTTATTGAACACCTACTATATAGGCAATATTATAGATACTAGAGGTCAGAGGAAAAAACAAAACAAAACTCCTTCATGGAGTTTGCATCCTATATGTGAGAAATAAAAGAGGATAAGACATAAGTTTTTATATTTTATGAATAATAAGAAAATATATTTAACACATAATAGTATACAAATAAATTTCACCCATTATTTTCCCTGTGAATTAGCTTTTACAAAATGTGGAAATATTTTGCTAACATGAACACTCTCTTGATAATCCAAAGCATTCTTGATATAAAAATAGTTTTCTTTTCCTAATGTTGAAAACTGAAACAGCTTATTAACATTTCTAAAGCACCTCTGCACAATGGGCCAACTGAGAAAGAGAAATAAGAGGTTTGCTGAAAGGGAAAAAAAATGGTTTCAGTGTCTTTTTAATATAATGATAATGAAGTTACTAACCCAAAGACCATAATCAATGAACAATTAGTGTCAAATACATTCTGCTCTTAAGTTTTATAATTAATAAAATTTACTTCTGAGGTGGTTCACCAGAATCAGTGGTACAATCTGAACCGAGGAATGAAATCCTCCACCAATGCTATTCATCACTTTGGGGATGAAATTGGATTAAGAAGTTGTCTAGCTCTGCAGTCCTATGATGCCAATCTTTAAAAGTCACTGAAAACCATACTGGAATAAATCAGAAATACAGTGCTATTTGAACTCAAGGATCTATGTGCTTACATAGCACACAAAAAATCCAAAATGTTCTCACTTTCGCCCTTGACAGCACCTCTAAATTATAACAAGAAAGCAATCCATTGAAGTACTGATACTGCTTTCACCAAATAAATAAAGAACATTGGCTTGAAAATGTGGCAAATAACTAGTCTCCTAGCAGGCGTCCATCAAAATATGCTTATAGATACCAAGTTTAATACCCCAATTTATTGTTCACAAACTTAGAAAAGAAAAAAATGGATTTCAGCCACTGAAATGCTGGAGGCCCTCCTAGTTTAAACCAGAAGTCATAAAAAAAGATGTTGAGTTTCATGACACCGATGAAATATAACCTTATTTTGAATGTATCAAATAGTCCTACATAAAACATGGAGTTTAAGAGATGTTTATTGGTTTGCTGTCTATGAAAATATCTTAGCCCTATATAGCTATACAATTTTTATTAAGAGGTAGTTTCATTATATTAACCAAATGGACTTCTCTGTACACATAGATATTGATTGCACATTCAGTATCACTCTTTACTATGAAATATGCAAAGACAGTGTCACAATCTTTAGCATTTTTAAATACATTCCTGTGGGACAAAAGATCATCAGTGGACAATCACATCAGCAGCTTTTGAGTCTAGCCTTGCTTACCCAATACCCATTCCTCAGTTACTCTCCCAAACATGTCTTCACTTCAGAAGCTGGAAAATATAAATATTTACTTTTATACATTCTCTTGGATGAAGGTTAAACTATGTAAATCATAGTTAAATAAACATAAGTAGATGTTTCTGGAAGCCTTCTGTGAAAGTTTTGCTTTTTCTCATAAAAAGCACTTGATGTTCTCCCCTTTTCCTTGTTTTCAATGTTAACAAAGACTTGGATCTTCAGCAGCCATCTTGCTGCCATAAGAGAAAGTCAAGAGAATCAAAAAGATGTTGACTTTGATATCTTTGAACCACTAAACCAACACCAGTTGTCCTCAAACTCCACCTCTTATGTTATATGAAAATATACTTATTTATTTAGGTCATTTCTGGTCAAGAGTCTCAATGTAGCAAAAGCTGCTTACCAACACAGATGTTTTCCAAATAATTATTTTCTTAAAGATCTTATCTATTTGACAGAGAGAGAGACAGCGAGAGAGGGAACACAGGCGGGGGAGTGTGAGATGGAGAAGCAGGCTTCCCACTGAGCAGGGAGCCCGACCCCAGGACCCTGGGATCATGACTTGAGCCGAAGGCAGATGCTTAATGGCTGAGCCACCGAGGCACCCCTCCAAATAATTATTATAAAATATATTTATTTGATTAAACTAATTTAGGAACAATGGAGTGTTTTTTTCAGACATCTCATGAGCTAATGGCCTTTAAATTAAGCGAATAAACCCACAAACTTGGACTAAATTAATTTATATGCATAAAAAAAGATTTGAGAGAATGATTTTCAAAATATATTTTCAGAAGATTTATCCATTTTAGAGAGAAAGAGAGCATAAGCATGGGGGGTGGGGAGGGAGAGGCAGACTCCTTCCAGAGTAAGGAGCCCGATGCGAGGCTTGATCCCGAGATCACAACCTGAGCCAAAGGCAGACGCTTAACTGAGCCACACAGGTGTCCCTCAAGATATATTCTTATCGCTTTGTTTTTATAGTCTGGAGTTAAGCAATTTGGCTGATCCACATTGCAAACTAAGGAAGGAAATAAAGATAGGTTTGTGGGAGAACACAGATAAAAAGAAAAGGTTAAAATGAAGAATAGTGTGATACACAAAGAATAAGGTGTGAACTTTTAGTTAGTGAAAGCAAAGTGTCAAATGCTAAATTGTAGATAAACTCTGGACACCTAATTGCAGATCTATAAATTTAACTTCCATAACTCATTTGCCAGAAGCAGTGTAGCAACATGAGACAATCATGTACTTTTACTTCTATGAAAACTTGATTTAAATGCTAGTTTCACCCCCAACTCTATTCCCATAAGCCACTGGCATATACTGAGCAATTCACTTTTTCTTCTAATTCTTCTCATTTGCAAAATTGTGAAAATACCATTACATTTGGAATTAAATTAGAAAATATGCCAAATGATGTTTACCATCATATTTATTATATAAATATTTAGTTCTCTTTCACAGCATCCTTCCAAGTTGATTTATCATATTCTCAATGATTTTATTTTTAAAATCCCTTTCTAGTGAGACTCCCTGGCTATAATCTTCTTTCATACAATCTATCTTCTTTAATCCTTTCTTAAGCATAGTTCTAAGACAAAAATCTTAACATATATGGTTTCTTTAAGAATATAAATGGTCATCCATTGTCTACAGATCGGAAGTTCTCAATCAGAACCATGCAGCTCTGGTGCTAAAGATGGAAGGTCTATTCCATTCTCCCAGAGTTTAAGCAGGTTTTTCTTACATTACCATTTATTCCTTTTGCTTACGTGAACAAATTTTCTCAATTCTTACATTTATGAGTAAAACTAAAATAGAAATAAAACTGGTATTGAAACAAACATGGTCTATTCTAGCAATAACTAAAATTGTTCTGTGAATAGATGAACTATTTGAAAAAGAAGCCCAATCCAAACCAGGAAATAAATTTCAAATAAAAGTCCAATTTTTCATTTTTAATAATTATGTCTAAAATTATATGGTATGGGGCTCCTGGGTGGCTCAGTCAGGTAAGCATCTGCCTTCAGCTCAGGTCACGATTCTGGAGTCCTGGGATTGTGCCCCATTTCAGGCTCCTTCCCCAGCTGGGAGTGTGCTTCTCTCTCTCCCTCTGCTTCTCCCCACCACTCAACTCTCTTGCTTTGTGTCTGTCTCTCAAAAAAATATTTAAAAATTAAGAAAATTATATGGTATATTTTTTATTCAATTGTGCTCAAGTAATTCTTTCAATGAAAAAAATCAATACAAGTACTGTCACAGGAAATTAAAAAGACTTATCAAGCAATCTTCATCTCCCTCTCTTTATCTGTCTTTTGCTCTCTTTCCAGAAGCCACATTGTTTAATCATCCACACCTTTGCTATGACATAGACATTATATTCCCTACTTCATAGACGACCAAAGAAAAGCCAAGTGATTTAATATCATATTCCAATCATGCAGGTTAGTAAAAAACTTGAAATTTAAATCCAGATCTGCTGATTAAACTGCATCATATCCTCCCTGCACACCCTGAATTTCAGCATCAATAACAACATATCTGGGCAAATTTGAAATAAATGTGCTTTTGTGCAACCCTAAAGTATACAATACATTCTACTTTATTTCAACTACATTAACATCTAATAATTAAGTTTGTACTACTTGAGCTGAAAATAACTTAAGACAACTAAGTGTATTTTTAATAACTATTTCTTACATCCAATACCATGGTAACTTTTATATGCAACCTCAATATATAAGAATTACTATTTGTCCTTTTTTAAAAAGTAAAAGTGTAGCTCAAGGAAATTTTTACAATGGTTAATATTACAGAATTATTAACTGGCAAAACTGAGAATGGAATGCAGACTTTCAATACCAAAGTCCATGCTTAACCACTAAGTTCTGTGGCTTCTTCAGTGCAAGTGGAGCTGATTATGTTGGTAAGTATTTTGAAAATATTCTTACACTTTAACTATTAAAACATAATTGAATGACTGCCTTATCATTAGTCAACTTTATATTTGCCATCCAGAAGGTTTAAAATAAAGCAATTATTTCTACTATAAAATTTAACAAAATGCAATTAAGATTAAAAACTTTCATGTCAAAATTTATTCAGAGGAATTTTTTTTCAAAATCCACTTAAAAGTTTTAAGTGGGTACAGAAAAATGGGATTTTTAAAAAGATTTTATTTATTTGAGTGAGCAAGCAAGAGAGAGAGAGAGAGAGCATATAAGCATGGGGAGAAGCAGACTCCCCACTGAGCAGGAAGCCCAATGTGGGGCTCAATCCCAGGACCCCAGGATCATGATATGAGCCAAAGGCTTAACTGACTGAGCCACCCAAGCACCCCAATGATCTGATTCTGACATTATTTGTTTCAACTATTTTCACTTGATAGATGAATGCATCTAATTAATAAAGAAATTAAAAATGTGACGATCTGTTTAAATATTTAATTAAAATATAAAAGTGTCTCTTCATTTACATATGACATTTTATAATGAATACATTTCAATAAAAATGGCCTTTTGAGGGGCACCTGGGTGGCTCAGTCAGTTAAGCGGCTGCCTTCGGCTCAGGTCATGATCCCAGGGTCCTGGGATCGAGCCCCGTGTCAGGCTCCCTGCTCAGTGGAGAGTCTGCTTCTCCCTCTCTCTCTGCCTACTTGTGCTCTCTCTCTATCTCTCTGTCAAATTAAATAAAATCTTTTAAAAAAATGGCCTTTTGATAAGATTCATGCAAATACTTAGAAAAGTTAAACTATTTCAGATAATTCAAATTAATACATTTTATATTTTATATATAGTAAATATATCAGATTTTTCTTATTCATAATTCTTATAGATAACACCTACTTCACATCAGGTGATAATGCTATTCATTCTTCAGGATAACTTGTCCACGTATACTAGTTTAATCTAGTCTTAAAACTGAAGATTAGTTTTACACTTTAAAAGGATTTGGATTCAAATCAAAGTAAAATTTAGAAAATAATTCACTCTGAATAACATGGATATGGTGTAGGGTGCAGCTAAAACTCTTTAGAGAAAAATGTATAGTTTCAAACGTACACATTTCAGAAAGGAATGACTGGCACTGAATTAAATTTCTATGTTAAAGGAACACAAGGCAAACAAAAAGTAGAGAAGTATTAATTTTAAAAGAAAAATAAAAAGAGTAGGATTCAATGAATGAAGAAAATCAACAAAAACAAATTAACTCTTCTTAAAAGCTAATAACCAACCCCCCCCCCCAAAAAAGCCACTGATCAAACAAAAAGAGAGAAAACATGGATCAAACCTGCTTATTCTGTGGGCATTATAAAAAAAAGATAAAGGAAAAAATTATGATAAACTTTATGCCAATAATTTTACAATTCAGATAAATTTGACAATATTTTAGGAAAATATAATTTACCAAAACTAACAAGAAAAAGTAGAAACTCTGAATATTATTAAATCTAAAGATATATCAAAATGAGTACTAAAATCCACTTAAAAAGATTACAAGGTCAAGACAGTGTCACTGAGATAAACCAGACAGTAAGAAACAAAAAATACTAATTCACAAACTACTCCTGAAAATAGAAAATAAAGGAACCCTTCCAAATTGTCCTGTTACCAGTATAACCTTGATACCAGACAAAGATATTACAAAATAAAATTATAGGCTAACCTTTCACATGAACATAGATTTAAAATTATTAATGAAATTTATCTGTATCTATTCACTTACTAATCTATAATCCACCTAGGTACAAGAAATGTATTTCAACATAACTTTGCTAACACAATGCAGAAATATCAAGCAATGTAATAAATAATATTAAAAAATAAAGGGGAAAACAAATGATATTTGTGAGTTCTAAGTGGCTGTAGGAATACAATTTCACATAATTTAACATTCAAAAGTGCTAAGAAACTACGAAGATTTACAAATTTCTTACAGATTATTTACTTAGAACAAATTTTAAAGAGCAAATACATATTCAGTAATGAATGGCTTAAGTATTGAAGTATTTCTTTCTGAAATATGGAATAAAACAGAAATGCTCAATAAAACAATCCACACAAGATAATGTTGGATATCTTGTCAATAAATAAGGCAAGGAAAAAAATGTTAATTTGCTGTTTGTAAATGATATAATTTTGTAAGAAAAAAAACCCTGATCAATCTAGATTTAAGCTCACCACATAATAAACAACTTCAGAAGTTTAGTGATATACAATTTATGTGCAAATATGTATTTATCTAGCCAGTCATTTGCCTCAGTACATTTATCTATACACTTAGAAAAATTTTTGACATAAGATGTAAAGATGCTATCATTTAATACCATGCAAAAAATCAAATACCAAACTAAAAATATGAATCATGTATAAAACCTCAAATAGAATAACTACAAAACATTGTTGAGAAGCATTTTAAAAAGAGCTAGATATATGTAGGGATATAGAATGTTAATAAATTGGGAAATTCAATATCATAAACCTATTAATTCTTTAATCTGTAGAGTCATTATATTACAATCAAAGTAAGGTGTTTTTATGTAAACAAATTTGACAAGTTGATCCTTAAATATATACAGCGATGCTAATAATACAGAGCTGTAGTATGCATCCAAATTTGTTATCAACTTAAAATAAACTATTACAAACTTAAGTTGTTTTATGTGCCATGATAACACGAAGCTAAAACCAATAGCAGATATAGAAAAGATAAAAGGAGATTAACCATACCACTACAGAAAATTGTTAAACTGTAAAGGAAGAGAGCAATAGAAGAAAGGAACAGAGAGATTACAAAACAGCCAGAAAATAATTAACAAAATGACAATAAGTATAAAACAATAAAAAGTTACTTTACATGTAAATGGACTAAATTCTGCTATTGGAAACATATAGTGGCTGAATGATTAAAAAATCAAGAATCATCTATGTACTGCCTACAAGATACTCACTTCAGATATAAGAACATAGACTGAAAATGAAGGGATGGAAAAGATAGTCCGTGAATTTAGAAACCAAAAGATAGTTGGGGTAACTAAAATTATATCAGACAAAATAAATGTGAAGAGATAGACTATATTAAGAGACAAAGAAAGTCATTACATAATGATAAAGGGGTCAAACAAGAGAAGATAACATTTGTCAATATTTATGCACTTAATACAGGAGTACCTAAATATATAAAGCAAATATTAACAGACCACAAAAGAGAAATAGACAGCAATACAATAATAGCAGGGAACTTTAATTTCCCACTTATATCAATGGATTGATCATGCATACAGAAAAATCAATATGGCAACACTGGCCTTCAGCATGATAGACCAGATGGACTTAACAGATATAGATAGAATATTCCATCCCAAACCAACAGATTACATATTCTACTTAAGTACACATGGAAAATTCTCCAGAATAGATCATATGTTAGCCACAGAACAAGGTTTAATAAATTTGAAATTAAAATCATATCAAGCATCTTTTCTGACCTCAGTCGTATGAACTAGAAATCAATTACAAGAAGAAAACTGAAAATTTCAAACAAATGTGGATATTAAATACATGCTACTGAATAACAAATGAGTCAAAGAAGATATCAAAAGAAAAATTTTAAAATTACTTTGATAAAAATGAAAATGGAAATTCAACCTACAAAAGCATATGGGATGCAGCAAAATCAGTTTTGAGAAAACTTCATAGTGATGTCTACATCAAGAAATAAGAAAACTGTCAAATAACCTAAATTCACACATCTAGGAACTATAAAAAGAAGAATAACATCCAAAGTTGGTAGAAAGAAGGAAATAATAAAGATCAGAGTGGAATTAAAAAAAAATAAAGACTAAAAGTTCAATTTAAAAGATTAAAATAAGAGCTAGTTCTTTAAAAAGATAAAATTGACAAAAGTAGCTAGACTCAACAAGGAAAAAAGACAAATAAAATAAAAAATGAAAGAGGTGATATTAAAGTTAATACTGCAGAAATACAAAGGACATATGAGACTACTTCAAACAATTTTTTGCTAACAAAGTGGACAACATAGAAGAAACGAATAAATTTCTCCAAACTAGAACCAATCAAGACTGAATCACAAAGAAATAGAAAATATGAATAGACCTGTTACTAATAAGGAGATTTAATCTACATTCAAAGCCCCTCAACAACAACAACGTTCCAGAATCAGATTTACTGGTAATTTCTACCAAACATACCAAGAACAACACTAATCATTCTAAAAATCTTCCGAAAAATAGAAGAGGAGGAAACACTTCCAAACTCATTTTATGAGGCCAGCATTACCCTCATACCAAAACCAGGTAAATCATAAGCAAAGAAAACCACAGGCCAATATCCCTGATGAGGACAGATCCAAATATTCTCAACAAAATGTTAACAAACTGAATTTGAAGTACCTTAAAAGGATTATGCACCATGATCAAGTCAGATTTATTCCAGGGATACAAGGCTAGTTCAACATTTATAAATCAATCAGTATGCTGTACCTCATTAACAAAATGAAGTATAAAAACTATATAATCCTATCAACAGATGTTGAGAAATCAGTTTACAAAATTCTACATCCACTTATGACAAGAACTCTTAACAAAGTGGGAATAGAGGGAATGTACTTCAACAAAATAAAGTCAATACATGACAAGCCTACAGGTAATATCATAATTAGCATTGAAAAGAAAAAAGCTTTTCCTCTAATATTAGGAGCAAGAGAAGGCTGTTCAGTCTTGCCACTTTTATTTGACATAGTATTGGAAGTCCTAGCCAAAGCAATTAAGAAAAAGAAATAAAAGGTGTCCAAATCATAAAGGAAAAAGTAAAATTGTCACTGTTTGAAGATGACATATATATAGAAAACCCTGAAGACTCCACCAAAAATCCATTAAAAGAAATGAATTTAGTAGAGTTGCAAAATACAATATTATCCAAAAATCAACTGTTTCTATACACTTATAAGAAACTACCAGAAAGAGAAATTAAAATAATCCAATTTACAGTTACATCAAAAGGAATAGGAATAAATTTAACCAAGGAAATAACAAATCTGTACAATGAAAAATTTTTATTTTTAATTTTATTTCCAGTTAACATACAGTGTAATATTAGTTTCAGGTGTACAATGAAAATTATAAGACACTGACGAAAGAAACTGAACAAGACACAAATAAATGGAAAGATATTCCATGCTCATGGATTAAAAGAATAGTAAATGTCCATAACTACCCAGAGCAATATACAGTTTAATGTAATTGCTATAAAAATTCCAATAGCATTTTTCACTAAAACAGAACAAAAAAATTCTAAAATTTTTATGGAAGCACAAAAGAATCTAAATAACCAAAACAATCTGGAGAAAGAAAAACAAAGGTGGAGGTATTACACTTTCAATTTCAAATTACACTACAATGTTTTGGTAATCAAAACAATGTGGTATTGGCTAAAAACAGACACAGAGATCAATGGAATAGAATACAGAAATAAATCCATGTATATATGGTCAATTGGTTTACAACAAGGAAGCCAAGAATAATAATGGAGAAATGATAGTCTCTTTAATAAATGGTGTTGGAAAAACTGGACAACTACATGCAGAAGAAGGAAACTGGACCACTTTCTTACACTATCCAAAAAGAAAAACAAAAAACTTCATAATGGATTAAATAATTGAATGTAATACCTGAAACCATAAAAATCCCAGAAGAAAACAGAGGTGGTAAGTTCCTTGAAGCAGCCTTGACATTTTTTTTTGGTGGGGGGGGATTTGACATCAAAAGAAAAGTCACAAAAGTAAAAATAAACAATTGAGACTACATCAAACTAAAAAGCTCTGCACAGAAAGGAAATCTTCAACAAAATTAAAGGGAAACCTACCAAATGGTAGAAAATACTTGCAACTCATATAAATAAGAGGTTAATATCCAAAATATACAGAGAACTCATGCAATTCAATAGCACAAAAATAATTTCACTAAAAAATGGGCAGGGAACCCGAATATACATTTTTTTTTAATTTTTAAATTTTTTTTTTTATTTTCTTATGTTAATCCCCATACATTACATCATTAGTTTTAGATGAAGTGTTCCATGATTCATTGTTTGTGCACAACACCCAGTGCTCCATGCAGAATGTGCCCTCCTCAATACCCACCACCAGGCTAACCCATCCTCCCACCCCCCTCCCCTCTAGAACCCTCAGTTTGTTTTTCAGAGTCTATCTTCTCTCATGGTTCGTCTACCCCTCCGATTTCCCCCGCTTCATTCTTCTTCTTCTTTTTTTTTTTTTCTTAACATATAATGCATTATTTGTTTCAGAGGTACAGATCTGAGATTCAACAGTCTTGCACCATTCACAGTGCTTACCAGAGCACACACCCTCCCCAGTGTCCATCACCCAGTCACCCCATCCCTCCCACCCCACCCCCCACTCCAGCAACCCTCAGTTTGTTTCCTGCGATTAAGACTTCCTCATATCAGTGAGATCATATGATACATGTCTTTCTCTGTTTGACTTATTTCACTCAACATGATATCCTCCAGTTCCATCCACGTCGTTGCAAATGGCAAGATCTCATTCCTTTTGATGGCTGCATAATATTCCATTGTATATATATACACCACATCTTCTTTATCCATTCATCTGTCGATGGACATCTTGGCTCTTTCCACAGTTTGGCTATTGTGGACATTGCTGCTATAAACATCGGGGTGCATGTAGCCCTTCGGATCCCTACTTTTGTATCTTTGGGGTAAATACCCAGTAGTGCAATTGCTGGATCCTATGGTAGCTCTATTTTCAACTTTTTGAGGAACCTCCATACAGTTTTCCAGAGTGGCTGCACCAGCTTGCATTCTCACCAACAGTGTAGGAGGGTTCCCCTTTCTCCGCATCCCCGCCAACATCTGTCATTTCCTGACTTGTTAATTTTAGCCATTCTGACTGGTGTGAGGTGGTATCTCATTGAGGTTTTGATTTGGATTTCCCTGATGCTGAGCGATATTGAGCACTTTTTCATGTGTCTGTTGGCCATTTGGATGTCTTCTTTGGAAAAATGTCTGTTTATGTCTTCTGCCCATTTCTTGATTGGATTCTTTGTTCTTTGGGTGTTGAGTTTGATGAGTTCTTTATAGATTTTGGATACTAGCCCTTTATCTGATATGTCATTTGCAAATATCTTCTCCCATTCTGTCGGTTGTCTTTTGGTTTTGTTGACTGTTTCCTTTGCTTTGCAAAAGCTTTTGATCCTGATGAAGTCCCAATAGTTCATTTTTGCCCTTGCTTCCCTTGCCTTTGGCGATGTTTCTAGGAAGAAGTTGCTTCGGCTGAGGTCAAAGAGGTTGCTGCCTGTGTTCTCCCGAATATACATTTTTCCGAAGAAAACATATAGGTATCCAACAGGTACATGATGAGATGCTAAACATCACTGATTATCAAGGAAATACAAATTAAACCACTCTGAGATACCACTTCATACCTGCTAGGATGTCTATAATCAAAAAAAAAAAAAAAGAGAACCAGTGCTGGTGAGGCTGTGGAAATACAGAACTCTTACACACTGCTAGTGGGAATGCAAATTGGTATGGGAATTGAATGAAAAACATTATGGCGATTCCTAAAAAAATTAAAAACTGAAATACCATATGATCCAGCAATTCCACCTCTGGATTTTATCCAAAGATGATGAAAAGACTAACTCAAAAAGATATATGCACCCCATCCTTACTGAAGCATTATTTACAAGAGCCAAGACATGGAAACAACGTAAGTGTCCATAAGTGGATAAACAGATTAAAAAAAACCCTCATATGCCAATATTCAGTTATTAAAAAAAAAATTAAATCTTGCCATTACCAAAACCAGGAATAGACCTTGAGGGCATTATTCTAAGTGAAATAAGTCAGACAGAAAAACATATATAATTTCACTTAAATTCATGGTTGCATGAGTTGGAGGTGCATTGGGCAGAATGGGTTGGGGGTGCACTGGGCAGAATGGGTGAAGGTGGACAAAATGGACAAACTTTCAAAAAAATGGACAAACTTTCAGCTATAAAATAGGTAATGGATATTTAATGTATAACATAATGATCACAGATTAAAATATTATATTATGTATTTGAAAGTTGCTAAGAATAGATTTTAAAAATTCTCCTTTCAAGAAAAAAAATCTGTATATATGCATGATGGTGGATGTTAACTAGACTTATTATGGTGATCATTTTGAAACATACACAAATATCAAGTTATTATATTGTATACCTGACACTAATAAGGTTATATGCCAATTATATCTCAACTAAAAAAATATACAACAATGCAATATAGAAAAAACTCTAGACAATCTTGACTTTAAAAAGACCTGAAAACTTACACTGCATGTTGATTATAAAGTTATATTAATTAAGATAATGTGTAAGAAAATAAAACAGGATAATGGAACACAGGAAGAGTCCAGTAACAGACCAACAGATATTCACTCACTGGATTTATTAAACAGTGAATCTACAGTGCTTTGCAGAAAAAAATAGACTGTATGATAAAGAATCCTATTAAAATTTGGTATCCATAGGGGAAATTTGGTCTTTATTTCATTCTTTACAAACATCAATTCCAGTTCAAGTGTAGATACCCATTTCAAAAGTAAAACAACACATCTTCTAGATAAAATCTTGGGCTTGCAAAAGGTTTCCTTAATAGGTCACAAAAATTATTAACTATAAAAAGATCAAATAGCTAGGATCTTCTAGTAATCTGATCAAGGCAGATATTCTCAGCAGAATCTTTTTCCCCTTTAAGTATGTAGTCAATCCAGGCTGTCTACCTAGTTATGCCAGATGAAACCATCAATAAACCATCTGGCCCTGGGGATTATCAGGGAAGTTTTGGAGTTGAAGCAGGACATCATCAATTCAACTACCTTTATCTTAGCCAAGAGCTGAATTTATGTATCCACATACCCCCAGAAATAAGGATAGAGATTTCCAAGTCCAGTTGTAAATTGCCTCTCTCCTATGCAGTTCACCATCTGACTCTGGATCAAATCCTTTTAATTATAAATTGTTCATATGATTCCTTCTCTTGCATCTTTTAACACCATTTAAAGAGCATAAAAGCAAAGGAATGTTGCCAAAATGTTAATGATTTGTGTCATTAATTGATGTGTTTACTCTTTTTAAAAATGACATTTCCTTTCTCCCCATAATCCAGCACAAATGTCTCCCTAATTATGCACAAACTTGACAACTCTTTTAGCTATTTCTATTCCTCAAATTTGACCTTTAAGCAAGGGATCAATAGGCATTTCTCCCTCAACTATAGTCATAGCCTCATGGGAGTTTCCCTCTGACAGAATAGAGAAAGGCTTGAGCTTGGTTCATGGATAAATGAACTTGATGTATTGGTATAAGCTGAAAATTTGCAGCTTTGGGACTGTAGTTCTATTCAAGTGTAGCCCTAAAAAAACCCAGTGTTAGGGAGAAATCCCTCCAGTTAGCAGGGTGTCAAGTAGCACAACTGATCATATCTTTTGTGTAGAGTAAAGAAGTGGTGTGAAATAAGGACATACCATACCTCTGGACAGTGGCAAATGGTGTGGCTTGCCAGTCAAAAGTTTAGATAAAGACTTGAATATTAGAAATGATTTGGGATGAAGAGGAATGAGGATGGACGCTATGAAATGTTGGCACAATATAAAGAGTGGCCTTTTCTTCTTTTGTTATTTCTTCATAAACTAGACTCCTAAAGTTTATCAGGTGCTATTCTTAAGTTTTGGCAGATTTAAAACACAGAAAAGGTAAAGACCCAAAAGAGGGTAAGGTCATGTGAAGACAGAGGCAGAGACTGGATTGATGCAGCCACAAACCAATGAATACGACAGTCATTAAAAGCTGAAAATGGCAAGGAATGGAATCTCCCCTCAAACCCTGAGAAGCCGTGTGGCTCTGATGACACTTGGATCTCTGACTTCTGGCCACAAGAACTGTGATGAAATAGCTTTCACTCATTTTTGATAATGTATTACAGTAGCTGCAAGAAATATAGTAACTAATTTTTTATTATGATGAAAGTAAAAATTGTCTAAGATTTTTAAATTTATGTAGAATTTAATTGATCCAAGTAGTCTAATTTCTAGTGGCATTTTTATTTTTTATTTTTTTGAGAGAGAGCACACGTGTGCTAATGAGCCAGGGGAGGGGCAGAGGGAGAGGACCTCAAGCAGACCCCATGCTGAGCACAGAGCCTGGATGGAGCCTGATCTTATGACCCTAAGATCATGATCTGAGCTGAAATCAAGTCTCAGATGCTTAACTGACTGAGCCACCCAGGTACCCCATCTAGTGGCATTTTAAAAATTAATACAATTATGCTTTATAAATCCTTTTGAAAAGGAGTTACATTTTTCCTTTCTTTGATTTTTCTTTTCTTTTTTTATTAAAGATTTTATTTATTTATTTGGCAGAGAGAGACACAGCGAGAGAGGGAACATAAGCAGGGGGAGTGGGAGAGGGAGAAGCAGGCTTCGCGCTGAGCAGGGAGCCCGATCCGGGGCTCAATCCCAGGACTCTGGGATCATGACCCGAGCTGAAGGCAGATGCTTAACGACTGAGCCACCCAGGCACCCCATCCTTTCTTTGATTTCTAAAAGGTTTAAATATTTCTTAGAGAAAATTTACTATTAAAATTTGAATTCATCTGGCAAGGAATAATAAGAGTGTCAAGTACAAGAAAAAGATAACATATTACCACTGTACCCAGTGAATGTTGTTGAAATATAATTTGTGTATATTTCCCTTCTGACAATGAATTTTTATAGCACTGTCAAGAGTATTGATAAGTCTGGGGCGCCTGGGTGGCTTAGTCAGTTAAGCGTCTGCCTTCGGCTCAGGTCATGATCCCGGGGTCCTGGGATCGAGCCCCACATGGGGCTCCCTGCTCCACGGGAAGCCTGCTTCTCCCTCTCCCGCAACCTCTGCTTGTGTTCCCTCTCTCGCTATGTCTCTCTCTGCCAAATAAATAAAATCTTAAAAAAAAAAAAAAAGAGTATTGATAAGTCCATGATTCAGTTGTTCACTAAACCATTGTTCAAGGCCAAAAAAAAAAAAAAGTGGCCAAAACAGATGGCAGCTACAATAGCTCCTTTGCTTAGAATAAATTTTATACAGAAAAAGAGTACTGATAGTGTATGTCTTCAGTTTGGACCAACAAGATGGGTACATGTGCAAAGAACTTTTGGTGAGGCCACTTAAATTTGTAGAATAGAAATTTTTATGATGTCTTAGAAAGCTGAAAACTATTCTTATATTTTCTCAGTTACATAGTTGATCCTAAATTATTGCAAATTAACTCTGCTTAGTTATAAATTATAAAATTATTTTTTTTAATAAAGGAAAAATTATGAGGGTCAAGGATCATTGTACATCAAACAATATGTTGCAATATACTTTTGAACTCAGAAACAAGTATCATCTGCAGGATCTTTGTTAAAATACTACTTAGGCTTCTGGAATTTTTCTTTGCCTTTGGTTGATAATATTTGCTCCAACTTTTCCTTAAAACTTATCCCCCAATTTTCTTTGGTACCAAGGAAAATATGCCAAAGATAGCTTAAACTATTCTATGCCATTAGCTATACTAGTCCAGTATTTTATTCAATAAGGATTAAAGAATTAATGAGGAATTACCTGTCAGAACATGTAAGGGTCTCTGTAAAACAATACATTCACAATGCCCTGTAGCTTATTGAATAATAGGTTGTCTCCTGCTTTTAACTTATGATTGAAATTTACCATTTGGCTTTCAGTTCCTTCCTTGGCAATTGGCCTATGAATAGTCAATCTGGGGAATCGTGTGGATAAGTACTCTTAAGTTGGTATATTTAGTTTCCTCATAAGGAGTTTCAATAGTACTTCTGATGGTAATAGCAGTAGTAATTGCTCCATTCTGGAGGGATTATATTGAGTTAGAAATGTTTTATGTATCAGAAAAAAATACCTGTTTGCAAGTGGATAAAGTATGTCATCCTTGGTTTGTTTGCATGTGCAGTTATGAGAAAATCTTAAGAAGACTGTCCAGGATAATTACCATAATTCAGTATTGCTAATACAATATTTCACAAGGAAATAAAATGAGTTTTTCTGTGTTTGACACAAATGCACACTTAATGTCATTGGTTATTTAGGATTTCAAAAATTGTTTTAGCAAAGCTTAAAGCTATATTCTAAGCATGTTAGAAGGTAGGAATTATGAAGTTAAGGCATATTATAGGTGTGAAATGATATTCTTCACTCATTTTGTTATAGTTATTTCTATGGAACTAAATGGACATCTACTATAATATGCTTTCTTAACCAAATATGATTTAGCTAAATAGGATAGTAAACTAGATATGGGAGAGTTCATTAACTCTTTCAGGAACTCACAACACCATTAGAGTGCTACCAGTCACTACAATAATGTGAACAAATAGTAACAAAATGGCATGTGATGAATCTCTCATGGTTGATCATTTATGAATTAGATGTTCTTAATATTAGATTTTTATTTTACTAAATGGTACACCATTATTTAGAAGTCATTGAGTTTTAACATATTTGTTTTCAAGTGTATAGAGTGGAATTCAATTTCAATCATCTCCTGCACATCAGGGGTATTCCTTTCCTGGACTGCTTTTTCCTACCACCTTCTAGGCCCACCTGGTCTCATGACATTGAGAAAATTCAGTTTAAATAACTGAGGAGAATATGATGGGTGAGTGCCTTTGTATCTGAAGAGATTTTATGGAATATGGTTTTGAGCACCATATCTTTGGAAAATATTCATCTATTTCCAGCTTCTTAAGAATGGAGATTGCTTTTCTGTTCTGCAAAGGTAAAATTGATTGATTGCCATTCTCCTTCCTTGTTCTTAGATATACATGTTGCACAAATGCTTTTTTTTTTTTAACAATACCAATCACTTTCCAAATTGTTAGATAAAAGGTTTTTAATTAAAAATTAAATTTTCCAAGGAAAATACAATGGTAAAGAATTATAGATTTTTTTAACCTTATCTGTTAAGTTTAGACAGTAATTTTTAGCCCTGGTTATGCATTAAACTTGATCCTTACAACTTGATCTTGATTTTTAAAAATATAAATCCCTGCTATTCAGATCTATAGAAGTAGTATTACATTGTATTCACTATTTTGTAACATCTTAAATCTACATTTTGCCACTAAATTTCATTATGTTAATTCAGTTGTAGTTAATTTCCATTATTTTTTTGTATATAAATATGCCACAGTATAATTATCCATTCTCTACTGAATAGATTTTAGGACTGATTTCAGTTCCACTGTTTTGCTATTACAAGTGATGTTTCTATGCATATCTTGGAAATGTCCCAGGTATGCATATATTGGAAGGTTTGATTATAGAGACATCTAGTTGATTTATGTTCAACTACATAAAATAATGCCAGATGTATTTTCTTTTTTTTTAAGATTTTATTTGAGAGAGAGAGAGAGAGAGAGAGAGGAGTGTGTGTGTGTGTGTGTGTGTGTGTGTGTGTGCGCAGGTGGGGAGGGACGGAGGTAGAGGGAGAGAGAGTCTCAAGCAGACTCCACACTGAGCATGGAGCTCAACACCAGGCTTGATCCCCTGATCATGAGATCATGACCTGAGTCCAAACCAAGAGTCGGAAGTTTAACCAACAGTGCCACCCAGGTGCCCCACCAGATTGTATTTTCAAAGAAGCAGCTACAGTTTAACCTCGTACAGCAATTTGCCTGGTGCTCTGATTTCTGAAATGATCAAACTTTTTATTTATTTTTACAATTCTAATGAGTATTATATAGTAATTTTCTATAGTCTTTATTTTCATTTCCCTAATTACTTATGAAAATATACTTCTTTGCACATGCTTAAATGTATTCACTACAACCTTATATTTAGAGGAAAGTTTAGGAGTGTTATTAGGCCTCAAAGACATTATGTTGTCTACATAGTGCTTTAAAATAATTTAAATTGACAGTAGAAAATGTTTGCATGTTGTTTTAATTGAATTATTGAAGTGTAATTTATATAATAATGTATTATTACACCTTAATTAGCTTGTTATTATGTATACATTTGTGTAACCACCAATATAATCAAGATATAGAGCATTTTAATAATCCTAAGAAAGCTCTCTTGTGACCACTCCTATTAAATCCCTACCCATTGCAGGTTCAAGGCACCACATAGACAATATATCATGCCTTAACACAAATCTCAATTACACAGAGTATATTTTTGGCCATATTAAACAGATCTGAAAAATCCACCAAAATTTGGATACTGTATAACAAACCTAAGTGGTTCATGGATGAATAAAAATCATAGAAATATTTTGAATCCTATGCTTTTGAAAAGATATGTATCCTGTTTTGTTGTTGTTGGGAACATTGATCTACAAGTGTCAAATAGGTTAAGTTGGTTATTAATGTTGAAGTCTTCCTTACCCATACTGATTTTCTATTATACAATGACTAAGAGTCATTGACTTTTATTACTGTCAAATTTGTCATGTATTATAAAGCTTTTTAGTGGACTCAAATATATTAATTAGTTATGTTTTCTTAATGAATCAAATCCATTTATCATAAACTTTTTCTTGTAACGTTCCTTGTTCTAAAGCCTAGTTTGTGTGGTATTATAGTTGTTGAAGCTTTCTTATGCTGAATGTTTTCAGGGTATATGCATTTACTTCCTTCTACCTTATCTATGCATTTTTATTTTTTAATTTTATTTTTGTTTATGAAGGCAACCAATAGTCCTGGCTTCCTTTTCATGCAATATGACAATCTTAGTTTTCCACCTGAGGTATGAATGGTTACTTGGATCATTTGCTATTAATGCAATTTTGGATTTGATATGATTTAAGGCTCTTATATTGCTGTATGCTTTCTATCTGTTCTTTGTTCTCACTCCTTTTAAGATAATTCTCATCAAACACTTATTTTTTATAGTCAGTTTTAAAATGCATTTAATTTATATTTATGAAATTCTTCCTATTACTTCAACAAATATTAAAAACTTACAATAGTATCATCCTATTTACTTCCCTTTGTTCATAATATTGTCATGATTTGCTTTAACTACTGCACATTAGAAATCTAACAATGGGGGCGCCTGGGTGGCTCAGTTGGTTAAGCAACTGCCTTCGGCTCAGGTCAATATCCTGGAGTCCCGGGGATCGAGTCCCGTATCGGACTCCCTGCTCAGCGGGGAGTCTCTTTCTCCCTCTGATCCTCCCCCTCTCATGCTCTCTGTCTCCCATTGTCTCTCTCAGATAAATAAATAAAAAATCTTTAAAAAAAAAAAAAAGAAAAGAAAGAAATCTAACAATGTATCATTAGTATTTTTGTTTTTAATAGCAATTAGATTTTAACTAAATAGAAAAATATAACTGATATTTACTACATATTTATGATCCCTATCAGTCTTCATCTCTTCATGTATCCCAATTTCCATCTGCAACTCTGCTAGGTATCCTTAGTTGACATTCATCTTGAACATATTTTTTCTAGCTATAGAATCCTAATTTAATGGACCTTTCCTCTACCCACAACACCTTAACATTTTAAAAATGTTATTGTTTTCATGTTTGCATAGTTCCAGAGAAATCAGCTATTTTGCATATCTGCATTACTCATTGTTGCACTATTAAGATTTTCTCCACTCTCAACAATGCAAATGGCAGTGGGGAGGGTTAGTACTAGGACCAGGAACATATCCCTTTGTCCAGGAGCAAAGTGAAAAAAAAAAAAAAAAAAAGCTGTGGTTTACAAGAGCAACTAACATATACAAGAGAAACACTAGAACTCTGCCAAGCTGCAGAGTTGCTATGGGAAAGCTCTCCAGGTCAGAGGGAGCTTAAGTTTCCATGCCACCTTAAAAATCTAGACTGGAACAGTGTTCAGACACTGTAAGGGGTCTGGTCCTCTCAGTGAGCTTATTACTTCGAGTCCAGGGACCACAAGCCCACACCAGCCCTAGTTACAATGGGGCACAGAAAAGGGGCTGCAGTTCAAAAGGGCCAAGGAACTGCAAGAACACGCTCTTCCTCTCTACCTTAAAAGCCCAGACCAGAGCAGAATATGGATGCCATAAAGGGCAGATTAAGATGCCATGATTACTGGTATACACACACACACAAAGTCTCAGTTTAAATGTGCCAAAAAAATGTGGGAAGTTTATCTCCCCCACCACCTTAAAAGCCCAGACTGGAGAATAGTCTGGATCCTCATGAGCTTGTGACATCAGGAAGTCCAGGGCCACAAACCCAAACCACTTACCCTGTAGTGCTGGAACACAGAAAAGAAGCCATGGGTTTTTCTTTTGTGTGTGTGGGGGGGAGGGGGGGGGCGTTGTTGTATTTTGTTTGTTAGTTTGGGGTTTTTCGTTTTTTTTTTTTGGTTTTTTTTTTTACTTTTTAAGATGCGTCTTGTTTTTATTTTCTTATTTTCCTTTGCTTTCTTGTTCTCTCTTTTTAATTTTTTTTCTAGGTTTATTCTTTTATTTTTCCTTTTATTTTTTTTCTTTATTCTTTCTGTAAAAAGCCGTGGTTTAAAAGAGACACTATCATATATAGCCACAGCTCCAGCCAGTCAGCTAATGTCACCAAATACATACAGTGCATAGGGGACACCATACTCTAGGCCACTTCTTCAACTTTAGGAATATCTCTTTCACATAATCCACAGAAACACAGAAAGTCAAGCAAAATGGGGAGACAGAGGAATATTATCCCAAAGAAAGAACAAAAAAAAATACCTTAGAAAAAGAACTAAATGACACAGAGATAAGCAATATGCCTGATAAAGAATTTTTAAATTAATGATTATAAATGTACTCACTAGGCTGGAGAAGGAATCAAAGAACTTGGCAAGACTTTCAATAAAAAGAAAATATTAAAAAGAACAGAGTTGAAGAATAGCTGGAATAAAAGACATACTAGAGGAAATCACAGTAGATCAGAAGATATAGAAGAAAATACCAGTGATCTAGAAGAAAGGGTAATGGAAAGCACACAAGTTTAACAGCAGGAAGAGAAAACATTTTTTAAAATGAGCATAGATTAAGAGAACTCTTAGGCAACACTGAGTGAAAAAACATCCTCAATATAGGGTTCCCCACAGAAGAGAGAGAGAAAGATGCAGAAAAATTTTTGAGGAAATAACTGAAAATGTCCCTCACTTAGGGAGAGAAACAGACATCCAAGTCAAAGAAGTATAGAGAGTTCCAAACAAGATGAACCCAAGGGGGCCTATATATGGTGTATAATAATTAAAATGCCGAAGTTTAAAGATAGAGAATCCTAAAAGCAGCAAAAGAGAAACAAAAAATTACCTAAAGGGAAAACCTATAAGATTACTATCTGATTTTCAGCAGAACATTTTAGGTCAGAAGAAAGTGGCACCATATAATCAAAGTGCTCCAAGAAAAAACCTACAACCAAGAATATTCTAACTAGCAAGGTTATCACTTAGATTTGAAGGAGAGAGTTTCCCAGACAAACAAAAGATAAAGGAGTTTATCATCACTAAACCAGCCCTACAAGAAAGGTCAAAGAATGTCTTTAACTGGAAAAGAAATGGCTATAATTCAACATAAGAAAAAATATAAATAAAAATATGTAAAATATGACAACATATATCTAAAATGTGGATAAGGGAGTAAAAAGGGAAGATGGGAAGAAAAAAAATTTTTTTTTATAATGTGTTTGAACTTAATGACCATCAAATTAATATGGACTGCTCTTTACACAGGATGTTACATATGAACTTCATGGTAACCACAAACCCAAAAACCTATGGTACACAAAAAAATAAAGTGAAAGAAAGCTAAAAAATCACTACAGATACTCATCAATCACAAAATAAGGGAGCAAGAAGAAAATAAAAACAAAGAACTAAAAAAAGACCAGAAAGTAAATTTTAAAAATGGCAGCAAGTACATACCTATCAATAATTACTTTAAATGTAAATGGCCTGAAAGCTCCAATCAAGAGTGGCAGAATGTTTAAAAAAAAAAAAAAAGGGAAAAAGAAAGAAAGAAAAGAAAAAACAAGACCCATCTATATGCTGCCTACAAGAGACTCACCTCATACCTAAAGAAGTACACAGACTAAAAGTGAAGGAATGGAAAAGCATTCACCATGTAAATGGAAGTAGGGGGGAAAAAAAAAAAAAGCCAGGGCAGCAATACTTACATCAGACAAAACAGACTTTAAAATAAGGACTATAACAAGAGACAAAGAAGGTCATTACATAAACATAAAATGATAAATCCAACAAGCAGATATAACAATTATAAATGTCTACCCAACACTGGAGCACCTAAATACATAAAACAAATAGTAATGGACATAAAGAGAGAAATTGATGATAATACAATAATAGTAGGGAACTTTAACACTCCACTTACCTCAATAGAACATCCGGACAGAAAATCAATAAGTAACCAAAGTCTGAATAACACATTGGACCAGATGGACATAACAGATATGTATATCCAAAAACAAAATAATATACATTCTTTTCAAGTGCACATAGAATATCCAGAATAGATCACATATGAAAATATAAAACAAACCTCAATAACTTTAACTGAAATCATACCATGCATCTGTTCTGACTACAATGGTATGAAACTAGAAATCACAAGAAAAAAAAAAAAAAAAACGGAAAAAGCACAAACGTGAAAACTGAAAACAAGATATTAAACAACCGAGGGGTCATGAAGTAATCAAGGAAGAATTGAAAAAATATATGGAGACAAATAAAAATGAAAGCACAACAGTCTAAAATCTCTGGGACACAATGAAAGCAGATCTAAGAGGAAAGTATAAACCCATACAGGCCTACCTCAAGAAACAAGAAAAACTACATCTAAAACTAATGATGTAATGTATGGTGATTAACATAACAATAAAAAAATTAAAAAAAAAAGAAACAAGAAAAAAAGCAAATAAGCAATCTAACCTTACTCCTAAAGGAACTAGAAAAAAGAAGAAACAAAGCCCAAGGTGAGTAGAAGAAAGAAAATAATAAAATCAGAGTAGAAATAAATGATGTAAAGACTTAAAGAAATGGGAAAAAAAATCAATGAAATGAAGAGCAGATTCTTTGAAACAAACAAAATTGATAAACCCTTAGCCTGACTCATCAAGAAAAAAAAGAGAAAAAAAAAATCCAAAGAAATAAAATCAGAAAAGGAGAGACAAGAATTAACAACTGACACCACAAAGGATTTTAAGAGAATACTATGGAAAATTATATGCCAACAAACTGATCAATCTGGAAGAAATGGATCAATTCCTAGAAATGTACAATCTTCCAAAACTGAACCAGGAAGAAATAGAAAATTCGAATATACCAAGTACAAATAACAAAAGTGAATTGGTAATGAAAAATAAATAAAATCAAAAAATTAAAAAAACTACTAAAAAATAAAAGTCCAGGACCAGATGGATTTACAAGTGAATTCTACTAGACATTTAAAGAAGAGTTAAAGAAAAGTTAAAACCTATTCCTCTCAAACTATTCCAAAAAATACAAGAGGAAAGAGTGCTCTCAAATACATTCAATGAGGCCAATATTACTCTAATACCAAAACCAGAAAAAGACCCCACAAAAAAAGAGAGAACTACAAACCAATATCCCTTATAAGTGTAGATGCAAAAATCCTCAACAAAACAGTAGCCAACTGTATACAATACATTAAAAAGATCATTCCTACCTGGTGGGATTTATGCCTGGGATGCAAGGACAGTTCAATATTCACAAATCAATCAACATCATACATCACATCAACAAAACGAAGGATCAAAATCATATGATCATTTCAATAGATGCAGAAAAAGCATATGACAAGATTTAATATCCATTCGTGATAAAAACTCTCAACAAAATGGGGTTTGGGGGAATATACCTCAACATAATAAAGGCCATATACAAAAAACCCATAGGTAATATCATCCTCAAAAGTGAAAAATAGAAATTTTCCTCTAAGGTCCGGAACAAGACAAGGATGTCCACTCTCACCACTTTTATTCAATATAGTACCGGAAGTCCTAACCATAGCAATCAAACAAGAAAAATATTAAGAAGCATCCATATGGGGGCGCCTGGGTGGCTCAGTCGTTAAGCGTCTGCCTTCGGCTCAGGTCACGATCCCAGAGTCCTGGGATCGAGCCCCACATCGGGCTTCCTGCTCCGTGGGAATCCTGCTTCTCCCTCTCCCACTCCCCCTGCTTGCATTCCCTCTCTCACTGTGTCTCTCTCTGTCAAATAAATGGATAAAATCTTTAAAAAAAAATAAGAAGCATCCATATGGGTAAAGAAGAAGTTAAACTGTTATTATGTGCAGATGACAGGATACTATACATAGAAAATCCTAAATATTCCACCAAAAAACTACTATAATAAAAAAATTCAGTAAAGTGGCAGGATACAAAATTAATACCCAGAAATCAGTAGTATTTATATATACTAACAACAAAGTCACAGAAAGAGAAATTTAAAAAACAACACCTTTTATAATTGCACCAAAAATAATAAAATGCTTAGGAATAAACTTAATAAAGGAAGTGAAAGACCTATACATTGAAAACTATAAACACTGATGAAAGAAATTGGAAATGACATAAAAAAATGGAAAGATATTCCATGCTCATGGATTGGAAGAATATTGTTAAAATGTCCATATTACCCAAAGCAACTACAGATATAATTCAATCTCTAACAAAATGCCAACAGCATTTTTCATTTTCAAAATGCCAACTAGAACAAATAATACTATAATCTGTATGGAACCAGAAAAGACCCCGAATAGCCAAAGTAATCCTGAGAAACAAGACTGGAGGTAGTCACAATTCGAGATTTCAAGATATAGTACAAAACTGTAGTAATCAAAACAGTATGATACTGGCACAAAAATAAACACATAGGTCAATGGAACAGAATAGAGACCTCAGAAACAAACTCACATTTATATGGTCAATTAATCTATGACAAAGGGGGCAAGTATTATAATGAAGAAAAGACAGTCTTTTCAATAAGTGGTGCTGGCAAAACTGGACAGCTATATGTAAAATAATCAAACTAGACTACTTTCTAACACTATACACAAAAATAAACTCAAAATGGATTAAAGACATAAATGTAAGACTTAAAACCATAAAAACTCTAGAAGAGAACACAAGCAGTAAGTTCTCTGACATCAGACATAGCAACATATTTCTTGGTATGTATCCTCAGGCAAGGGAAATAAAAGCAAAAATAAACAATTGAGACTATACCAAAATAAAAAGCTTTTGCACAGTGAAGGAAACCATCAACAAAACAAAAAGACAATCTACTGAATGGGAGAAGATATTTGCAAATGATATATAAGGGGTTAATATCCAAAATAAACAACTTACACAACTCAACACCCCCAAAACAAAAATCCAATTAAAAAATGGACAGAGGACCCAAAAGGACATTTTTTTCAAAGACACACAGATGGCCAACAGACACATGAAAAGATGCTCAACATCACTCACTAGGGACATATAAATCAAAACCACAACCTCGCACCTTTTAGAATGGCTAAAATCAAGAAGACAAGAAACAAGTGTTGGCGAGGATGAGGAGAAAAAGGAAGCCTCTGCAGTGTTGGTGGAAGTGTAAATTGGTATGACCTCTATGGAAAACATTGGTTCCTCAAAAGTTAAAAATAGAAATACTATATGATCCATTAATTCCACTATTGGATATTTACCCAGGGAAAACAAGAACAGTAACTTGAAAAGATACCTGTACCCCTATATTTATTGCAGCATTATTTACAATAGCCAAGACATGAAAACAACCTAAGTATCCATCAATAAACAAATGAATAAGGAAAATGGACACACACACACACACACACACAGGAATATTACACAGCCATTAAAAAGGATGGTGCTGTGCCATTTGAGTGGACCTAGAAGGTATTATACCAAGTGAAAAAAGTCAGACTGAGAAAGACAAATTAGATGTGATTCTACTCATAAATTGAATCTTTAAAAAAATGAACAAAAAGCAGAATTAGATCTTTAAATACAGAGAACAATAGGATGTTGCCAGAGTGGAGAGCATTGAAGATTTGGGCAAAATGGGTAAAAGACAGAGGGAGATATAGGCCTCCAGTTACAGAATGGGTAAGTCATGGAAGAAAAGCTGAGGATAAGGAATGCAGTCAGTGATAACATAATAGTGATGTAATGGGGGCAGATGGTAGCTATTCTCATGGTGAACATAGCATAATGTATAAACTTGTCAAATCACTAAGTTGTATACCTGACATTAATGTAACTTTGCATATCAGCTATACTAAAAAAAAAAAAAAAAACTCATAAAACCTTTGTCACTCTTTTATTCAAATATTTTTCTGGACCTCCTTCCTTTTGGGACTCCAATTACAAAAAGTATTAGCTTGAAATTGTTCTATAGGCAGTGATTTGCTGTTCTCTCAATGCTTTAATTTGGAAAATTATATTATTATATATTTTTTATACTATTTGCTAATATAATAATCTACTGCTAATCCCACACAGTGACATTTAAATTTCATGTATTTAACTTTTAAAATATTGAATTTCCATTCTATTTTATATCTTCATTTTCTGTTGTCAGTATGTGTAGGCTTTCCTTCAAATAATTCAGTGTTTTATAAATCCTATTTTAAGGTTCTGGTCTGATAATTCTAGAACCTTTGTCACTTCTGGGTTAGTTTGTATTGATTTTTTACCTGTTTATATATTACATATTTCTGCTTCTTGAAAAGTCTGGTAATTTTCTTTTGCATGCTAGACATTATGAAATTATGTTGTCTATGTCTCTAATTTGCTGTCATCTATTAAAGATTGTTGGACTTTGTTAGAGCAAGCAGTTTAATTGGTCCATACATGCTTAATCTTTGATTTCATTAATTATTCAAGATTTTTTAGGCTTATTATTTCTTTCACTTCCTCTGATCATAGTCACAAGCTTACCTCTATTCACAATTGCAGGGTTATTGTCAGGCTCACCTTGTTTGCTTCACTCCTCACAGTGATCAGGTTTCTTGATTGCTCTGTGACTATTGCTTGAAAACCACTGTTTCCTTTTTACCTTGTTTTTTTGTAGTCTACATTGGGAGGGTTAATTCATTTTTGTTGCCTTATCAGTGGCCAGTAGTGGAAGCCTGTGTACGTTAGTTTAAATTTACACCCTACGATAAGTGATTGATGTATGCAACTCATTAATATACACAACAGGGGTGGTTATTAGCATTAAAGAGATCCTAATACTGAAGCCCAATAGCAGATCTAAATACCACAAGAGCAATGCCATATAGAACATTAGCATAAAGACTGATTTTTTCATTTGAGTAACTGGTGTTCATAATATGTGTGTTTTATGGGTATAATTACCTTTTTTTTTTTTTTAAAGATTTTATCCATTTATTTGACAGAGAGAGAAACACAGCGAGAGAGGGAACACAAGCAGGGGGAGTGGGAGAGGGAGAAGCAGGCTTCCCGCTGAGCAGGGAGCCCGACGTGGGGCTCGATCCCAGGGGCCTGGGATCATGACCTGAGCTGAAGGCAGACGCTTAACCACTGAGCCACCCAGGCACCCCTGTTTTATGGGTATAATTACCTTTTCGTGTAGTATTTTCTAGTGGCTGATAGGTCAACATATTAACATCTTGAGTGCCCCGTCCTCTTTTCATTCTTCTGTTCTCCCACAGAATAAAAAATGAAAGATTTTATAGCACTTAGTTTTTTAGTTATGCTGTTCATATATAGTTGCTTCCTATTTCAATGGACCTTTCTTGCAGAATGCTTAATTGGCAGATAGATGGTATGTTACTGATTATATAAACTGTCCTTTGCACTATTTGCCAATAAATGTTCGGATATGCGATAGAATCTCATTGGACATATTTGATGACAAGTAACTTTCTGGTAACAGGGAAATAACTCATAAGTGCCTGTAAAGGTTGATTTTTATGAAAAAAATAATCTGACACTTATGAGTGACAAAATTGCTTAAATAACTCCTTTACAGCAGATACATATTGATTTATCAGATACATATAATATGTTCATATAAGTAATTTAATAATTAGAAATATGCCCATATCCCATCACTAGAGTTTCTAATTTTCTGGAGACCTAAGTATCTGTTTTTTTTTTTTTTTTAACATCTCTACAAGTTTGATACACAGCCGAAACTGAAGATAACAATCTTTTCAAGGGTCCTAACAGATGATATAATTTGATTCCTTTAACATAAAAAAGATGAATCAAAGGATTTTTTTAAATTCTGAGATTGTGTAAAATTTGGCTTCTAAGAACTTCCAAGTCATTTCCTTCTTCCTATAACATGACTTTTGTATCCTTGGAATTTATAAATTACTGAAGAAATTGACTAGATATGATGCTACACAGAGTACAACACTGTTTCTGTGTGTGTATAGTTTCCCTCTTGAATCCATTGTTAGTGTCCCCATCTTTTAAACAGTTATCTTAAATGCAGAGGAAGAGTAACAGCAAGAACAAAGAAAAAACATCTTAGGTTTTAAATGTCATTTTTGAGACATAATTTCAGTTAAATTTTGCTGCTCATTCTAAATTTACATAACAAGGATACATGAATTTATATTGTAACTCATTGTCATGTAAATATATGAAAAGTTCATAAATTTAAATGTTTTTCAGACATCTGTTTGACCTGTTGTGCAAAGTTTCTCCTCAGGGGGTATACATCTACTTCACATTTGATAGCATGACACTTTCTGCATCTTATTGTCTTATTTTAGAAAAGGAAACAGCAGACCATCATTGTGAGAACAGAATACCAATAAACTGGTAAAACTCTAATCAAGTTTGAAAAAATGATTTGAATTGGGCATGTCATTCAAAGCTCTAGCTTACTGAAATGTGATTTTAGAAAATAAATTTGCTGAACAATAAAAAATGGTAAGTCTGAATTCTAATACAAAGAAAAGATATCAGAAAAGCCTAGTGTTTTGTTTTAGCATATTCAGATATTTTGAAGTGTGCTCATTATTTGCTTATAAACTTAAGTCAATAGAAAGACCATCATAATATAAATACTTCATATTGACTTCTAAAAATATGATAAATATTCAAAAGATACTGACAAACAGATGGTCATTGTGGGTATTTTAGTCAACATTCTTGACTGAGATTTTGCTTCAAGATTCAGAGAGAAAAATATTTTAGTGTTTGAATATATAAATATCAGAAAGAATGGTGACAGAAATTCAGAGAGATATTAAACCATAAATCATGTTTTATGTCATTAAAAGTCTAGATGAATAGTTTAATGAATAATCAAACACATTTGAAAATTTAAAAAATTCATTATCTATCCAGATAGATATCTATCTGGATAGAACAGATTTAATCAATATTTGGTACCCCTTTATTATGAGAAATCTATGTCCTAGGCTTTATATAAATTATAAATACATATTTATAATATATATTTTATATATGTTATATATATTTAATTTTTACATTGTAATATACATGCAGAAAAATGAACATGAGTGTACAGTTTGGTGTATTTCATAAACTGAATACACTCTTAAAACCAACACCAGATTAAATACAGACATTACCTGGAAAGTGGAAGCCTCAAATTCTTTTCCAGTCACAATCAAATTTTAAAAGTGGCTTCTAATAACACAAACTAGTTCTGCCTGCTTTGGGCACTTTATATACTAATGGAATCAGAACGTTTATCCAGAGTCTAATGAACATCAATGTATCTGTGCGTCTTTTCCATATTTTTGTGTATAGAATATTCATTTGCCACTGTTTTATTTCTCTTATTAATCGTCTAAAAATTATTAGAAAGAAATTTTAATTCTTAGAACTCTGTATCTGAATTAAACAATCCAAAGCAAATGTGAATAGAAAAATCTTACTGCTATCATTTAAGAAATACTTCCTACAAACTAAATCTTTGACAGTAATTTTTTAAAAAAATCCCAACATACAACTATGCATATTCATAGATGTTCTTTCAAAATATTTTAATATCAATTAACAGTGATGTCCTACTGAAAATGCTTTTTCTCTCCTTCCTTTCTTCCCTTCCTTCCTTTCTCTTCCTTCCTTTCTTTCCTTCCTTTCTCTCTTTCCTTCTTTCGAAAGCACAAGCAGAGGGAGGGGCAATGGGAGAGGGAGACAGAGAGAGAGAGAGAGAGAGAAAATCCTCAAGCAGACTCCCCACTGAGCATGGAGTCCAATGCAGGCCTGATCCTAGGACCCTGAGATCACAACCAGAGCTGAAATTAAGAGTTGTATATTCAACCAACTGAACCACTCAGGTGCCCCCTTTTTCTTTATAAAAAAGAAAAATAATATAGTCTTTGATGTTTAAAATAAATAAAAGTAAATTTAAATACAGTTAAGTCCTTATCATTACAACTTAATAGAAAAGTTAGTCAGCACTGCTGCCTGTAGTTTTCTAAAAGTTTCTAAATCTGTTACCAAAAAAAAAAAAAACCAAAAACCCAGCTCATAAAAGTGGCTCTGCATCCACAAATTAGAAATTGTAGCCCCATTATCCATAAAAAATTAGATGACTTGTGTGAATAAAATGCTAGAAATGGTTTTGATTGCTCCAACTGAACTGTTCTGTTTTTGTTCCCCTAGCAGTAATGAACTATTTTTAAGATTGGCATTTCTACCTTGGAGAATAAAATAGAAATGATTTTACTGGCTACATATACCACCCCCCCCCCAGAAAGTAAACCTTTCCAACCACACAGTTATAAATTACAGCATAGTACTGATAACATGAAAAAGTGCTATGTATTAGCAGCCTTGTGTATAACCTAGTAGATATCTGATGAATGTTGTTCAGAAGCATCAGATCTTGAACATCCAATCATTTATCTTGGCATTTTCTATATAACAGAGTATGTGAAGCTCCACAGAAGAATAACTGGGGTTTAAATAAGCAATGTATTTTACTCTATAAAGATAGCTGTTACTTTTACGTTTCGGTCATAGTGTTTTGTTCTTGCCTTTTTTTTTTTTGCCATCTGTAGTGAAAGTAACTGCCCTGTTACCTTATAGCTGTAATACCTATCTATGTGCCTTTCATATATTAGATGTTTAAAATACTTTTATTTTATGATTGAGAGCATTTTTCACTGTGGAGAGAGAACATTTCCACTTTCTAGATTAAAAAAAATATTTGGGAATTTGAAGTGGTCTATCACCTAATTCACTTGGGACATTTAAGTCTGCCCAAATTATACAGGGCACTGTTAAGATGATTTTTTTTAAAAATCTAAAACAAATTGGAAAGAACTTTAGTTTCACAGTCTAGTTTTTAACAACAGTGTTACTCTATATTTAAGGACATTCTTAAGTTTTTTGTAGTTACGTCCAACAAATATATTTCATGCATAGTTTTTAACAAAAGAAATTTGTTATATTTAATTCTTTAATAATTTGAGAAGAAAAAAAATCAATATTATATCCTAGATGGCATATCCAATTTTCAAAAATGTGTGAAATAAGTATTTTACTAAGGCTAACTAGACTCTGAATTCTATCAAGACTGAAAGAGGGACATTTTTAACTGAAAATAAATGAAAAAGAGCACTTTTATTGCAAACACTGCCATAGGTTTGGCCTTCTGCCCATATTAAGCAATACTTTAGAATTAACCTTTCTGATACCTATGTTACCATTATTAAACTGCATATTTTAACTGCCTCTATTTTTAGTATGGTTTATTAATTTATTATGAGCACACTATTTTTTTTTAAAGATTTTATTTATTTATTTGAGAGAGAGAGAATGAGAGAGAACACATGAGAGGGGATAGGGTCAGAGGGCAAAGCAGACTCCCTGCCGAGCAGGGAGCCCGATGCGGGACTCGATCCAGGGACTCCAGGATCATGACCTGAGCCGAAGGCAGTCGCTTAACCAACTGAGCCACCCAGGCGCCCTATTATGAGCACACTATTAACAAATAATTCACATCTATGATATTTAATGAATATGGCCTCTTCCAGTAGGAACTGAAATTACTATAACAGAAAACCCCAAAGCAGCTGATTGTGCAAGAAATTCTCCTGGCAGATGAGCCTCAAACCAAGGGCTAGCGTCTGTTAAGATAGACTAGTAGATTCTTCTGTATTCTGTTACTTTTATAATTCCCTTCTTATTGAACATGATGCTTGCCCAATCTTTCAGTGGAACAGCTGTCCCAGGGAATACCATATGCTCATGGAGAGAACTTTTCTCCAAATCACTATCCTTCAATTAGATTCTCAAAACACTAATTTTCATACCCCTCCAAACTCCTGATTACAATTTCCTGTATATTTCTGTTTTTTCCCATTTTTAATGGAGATATTCTGGTGCTCTCCCCTCTAATGTCCCCATGCCTTCATTACCAACTGACTCTGCTAATCAGCAAGTTTAATCCAGACAGCAATAAGGTTGGATATTTGTGAAGAAACATAGGAATTTTTCTTTCCTGTGTGGGAGGACACAAAAGTAATACATGTCTGTAAAACATTATTTGATTTGAGTATTTTATTACTTCTCATTAGTATTTGTAGACCCCAGCAAAGAGGCAAAAAAATGCTTATTTTGGGTCACTAACTCAACTGCATGTTGGGACTATGCCCATGACAATGGAGTTAATTGGATTCTGTGTAAGAACATTAGGTACAGGTCTCACTGTGAAGATTAGGGAGCACAAGCTTCACTCCAATTAGGACATGGATATTCAGTTTGAAAATTTGCACTCTGATTACATGAATTAGAATTATGAGTTAGGCAACCAGCCTATGACCTTGGGTAGATTAATTACAGGGTAAGCTTGCAGTCAGATGGCTTTTTAGATTGTCCTTTTACAATTTAAATTACTTTTTTAACCTACATTTCTCATTCTGGGAAGGTGGTTGATATTAGTACCAATTTATATGTGATATGGACTGGGCAAATAATTCACCTGATGAAGATTTCAAAATGATGATGATAAAGATGCTCACCAAATTTGGAGAAGAACGGATGAACACAGTGAGAACTTCAACAAAGAGATATAAGAAAGTATCAAATGAAAGTCCAGAACTACAGAAAATAGGAACCAGACTAAAAAATATTCTAAAGTGTCCAACAAGAGACTAGATGAAGTAGAAGGGATCAGAGAACTTGAAAACATTGTAGAGAAATTATCAGAGCACAAAGTATGAAAAATGTGAAGATAGTTTAAGGGATTTAATGAACAACATTAAGCAGAATATTCACATTATAAGTCCCAGAGGAAAAAGAGAGAGAGAGAGGCAAAAAACCCTTTTTGAAGAAACAATGGTGAAAACTTTCCTAGCCTAGGGGTAAAAACAGACATCCAAATCCAGGAATCCCAAAAAGTTTCCAATAAAATGAACCCAAAGAGACCCACACCAAGACACATTATAATTAAAAAGTCAAAATTTAAAGAGAAAGAGAAAATCTTGAAAGCAGCAGGAGAAAGAAAGGGAATGTACAAGGTAATTCCCATAAGGCTACAAATAGAGTTTTCAACAGAAACTTTGCAGGCCAGAAGAAAGTAACACTATATATTCAAGGTGTTGAAGGACAAAAAAAAAAAATAACTTCAACCAAGAATACTCTACTGGGCAAAGTTATCATTCAAAATTGAAAGAGAGATAAAGAGCTTCCAGATATGCAGAAGCTAAGGGAGTTCTTCATCATTAAACCAACCTTATAAGAAATGCCAACCATAAAACTCCCAGAAGAAAATGGGGTAAGCTCCTTCACATCAGTCTTGGTAATGATTTTTTAGGATCTGACAACAAAAGCAAAAACAATCAGGTTAGACTATACAGAACTAAAAAGCTTCTTTTTTAAAAGATTTTATTTATTTATTTATTTGACAGAGAAAGAGACAGTGAGAGAAGGAACACAAGCAGGAGGAGAGAGGGAGAGGGAGAAGCAGGCTTCCCATTGAGCAAGGAGTCCAATGTGGGGCTCGATCCCAGGACCCTGGGATTATGACCTGAGCCGAAGGCAGATGCTTAACGACTGAGCCACCCAGGCACCCCTAAAAAACTTCTGTACAACAAAGGAAACCATCAACAAATGGAAAGGCAACCAACCGAATGAGAAAATATTTGCAAATCACTTATCTGATAAGGGGCTAATGCCCAAATATATAAAGAACTCATTCAATTCAACAGCACAGAAACAATCTGATTTAAAAATAGGCAGAGGACCTGAGTAAACCTTTTTCCAAAGAAGACATACAGATGGCCAATAGGTACATGAAAAGATGCTCATCACTAACCATCAGGGAAATGCAAATTAAAACCACAAAGAGATATCACCTCACACCTGTTAGAACAGCTATTATTAAAAAGAGAAAACACATACTGGTGAGAATGTGGTAATAGAGAACCCTTGTGCACTGTGTGTAGAAATGTAAATCAGTGCAACCTCTATGGCAAAATGTATGGAGGTTCTTCAAAAAATTAAAAATGGAACTACCAAATGATCCAGTAATTCTAGATTTATATAGATATTTATAATTTGTTTTCTATATAAATGTATGCACCCCCATGTTCACTGCAGCGCTATGTACAATAGCCATGGACCAAGTGTCCACTGATGGATAAATGAATCACTAAACACACACACACGGAAATATTTCAGCCATAACACGTAATGAAATCTTGCTATTTGTGACAACAATGGATGTTGAGGGCATTATGCTAAGTAAATTAAGTTAGGCAGAGAAAGACAAATACCTTATGATATCACTTATATGTGACATCTTAATGAAAAAAATTTAAAATTAAAATAAGTCATAGAAAATATTCGTGGCCTACGGTAGCATGGGTTAATGATTGGAACCATGGTAAGTGAGGTCAAAAGGTAAAAACCTCCAGTTATAAAATAAGTCATGGGGTATTGTACATTTGGAAACTAATATAATGTTGTTTGTCAACTATAGATCAATGAAAATACATACATACATACATACATGTATCAGTCAGTCAGTCTTGGGGATTTAAGGTATAGCATGGTGACTACTGTTAATTGCATATTTGAAATTTGCTGAGCAAGTAGAACTTAAAGTTCCTATAACAATAAAAAAAATTTCTAACTACATATGGTGACATTTATTAATTAGATTTATTGTGCTCATCTTCCTATATATGCAATATTGAATCATTATGTTGTATACCTAAAAAAAAAAATATGTCAGTTATACCGCAGTATAAAACATACATAGATTGTTACTGCATTCATAATGCTTTATATTCTGTGCTGTTGACACCACTATTATATTACATTTATTGGTTGTATTATGGACTGGATATTTTTGCAATTTTATTTGTTGAGCCAAGAAATAAATTCAAGATAGGATCAATGGAGCAGGCCCATGTTGTATGGAATAAATCCAGAAGAAATTACAGTTAAAATGGAAGCATGCAAGTAAAGACCCTATTTTCCATGTCAGTAAAGAAATTAATTAAAAAATAAGTTCCTTAACAGTTTTGGAATTTTTGTGTATATGTAGATTGTGTACAAGACTGTATGTGCTGTTTATTTATCTCCCTCTCATATTTTTTTTAAAAAGATTTTATTTATTTATTTGACAGAGAGAGACAAAGTGAGAGAGGGAATACAAGCAGGGGGAGTGGGAGAGGGAGAAGCAGGCTTCCCGCTGAGCAGGGAGCCCAATGCGGGGCTCGATCCCAGGACCCTGGGATCATGACCTGAGCCAAAGGCAGACGCTTAACGACTGAGCTACCCAGGCGCCCTCCCTCTCATATCTTAAAAAAATCTAAGACAAGAGCTGACAATCAGAATTTAGTATCAGGGTATTTGGGCATTTTTTATTAACTACAACATTCATATGTTTGAGTTGTGAATGCTTTACTTACTAGTAAGTTTGGAACAGTTTAGTGTTTCCCAAGTTATAACATTGCTCTGAAATCAAGTTGAAGAGATAAAGATGAAAATAAAGAGAAGATAGGCTTTAGTTATTATATAAAGTGATATATCTATCCATATCTATATAAAGCTTTGAGTATACATACATGTATATATATTCAAAGCACCATGAATCATATTAAAAAAGATGAGGCAGACAAGATAGATGGAAAAATCAGAACCCTGTAGTCTAAAATTTTTCCCCCAGTAGATCCAAAAGGGCCCAGGAGTGAAAATGGATATAATGGATATAGCAGTAAAAAAAAAAAAAAAAAAAAAAAAAAAAGTATTCCAATATTGCATGGAGACAGGCACAAAGACTACATGGTAATGAAGGCATCTCCTTAAATTTGAGATGACAGAGATCATCACTGAACTTGTACTGAAGAAACTGATTTGAGCTATCCCAGAATAAAAAGATTCTGATTAAAAAATAATTTAACTGTGCTTTAATAAGTGCCCTATTGTTTTTTGTGACATTAAATCTCTCATGATTTAACATAGCCAAAATATTAACCTATGTGACACCAATGATTCAGACAATTCAATTATGTTAAAAAATATTAAGACACACAGGCACTCACACTAAGAACGAGAGGGTTATCAAGCACCAGGAACCATGTAAAGCATGTAGCTCTACATTTACTGTGTTGTTAGCCCTATGTATAGAGCCTCTTTGCAGGAAACGAGATCTGGAGTGACAATATTTTGATCATTAAAATATAATTCTTTTTCTTTGAGTATGTTTGCAAGTTAGTATGAAGAATCTAAGTTAGGTCAGAGAAGAATGATTTATTGCCTCCATTATTCCAAAAGTGGGTTTTAAAGCACTTTTTTTTTTACTATAAACCTTTGGAAATTTTGAACAAGTAGGGCCATGTAGATACATAGCATGAAGTAACAACTCTCAATTTTCTTTTTATTCATGGTGTCTAGTAAATTTTTCAAATATATACGTATTCTCTGTAAGGATATTATTTTCTTCCAAAATGATTTTTAATAATAATAGCTTTTTTTTTGAGTGCTTAAAATAATCCAGACACCTATTAACTACACCTCCCCAATATATCAATCAGATATAGTATTAGTGGATTACAGCTAAAATAACTGCAAGGCTCATAACTTATTTATACAAACAGTCTTTAGGGAAATCCAAATACAGTAGGGGAGATAAAAAGCAAGGACATGATAGGAAATTTTACCTCTGATACCTACAGCTATGAATATGAATGGTCACAAGGCATTGGGGTGGGGGAGGAAAACTTTCTGCAATCCATGTGATTATGTCTTCATCTTTTAGGGAGTCCATGACCCTGAGCTATAAAACATGTATATAATAAAATTGACAGGGATTTTTAATCCTCTTTTTTTTTTAAGTTTTTATTTATTTATTTTAGATAGAGAGAGAATGCACATGCATGAGCAGAGGGAGGGGCTGAGAGAGAGGGAGAGCAAGAATCTCAAGCAGATTCCAGGCTGCGCTCAGAGCCTGAGAGGGGGCTCAATCTCATGACCCTGAGATCTTGACCTGAGCTGAAATTAAGAGTTAGAGGCTTAATGGACTGAGTCACTCAGGTGCTCCATTTGTAATCTTTTCTTATTCTACCTACTCCTTTCTACTATTCCATTTTCTTGAGCTGTCACTATTAAAACCAAGGCAATCAACAGTATTAGTGAATTTTAAAAAAATCCTTTGTGAACTGGGACACTAATTCATGTGGCTAATGACGCAGAATGACATAATGATTAAGAATTTGGGATCCGTAGTCAGTTTTCCTGCTTTTAAGTCGTGTCTACTACTTATTAGCAGCATAACCTTTAGCAAGAGTCCTCATTAATTAAATGGGGATAATGGTTGTAATAATAATAATAACAACTTCACAGAGTTTGGTAAGGATTAAATCACTACAACAATTAATTCAACATTAGTGGTTGCTAGGGACTCAGGGGCAGACAGGGAGAAATAAAAACAGGCAACACAGGGGATATTTAGGATTGTGAAACCATTCTATGTAATATTATGAGAGATATATAACATTTTGCATTTGTCAAACCCCATAGTAGTGTACAACATGAATAGTGAGCCCTAAAGTAAACTATAGACATTACTCAATAATAATGGATCAAATTGGTTCACTAATTGTAACAAATGCTCTACACTAATTCAATACATTAATAATAGGGCAAGCTGTTTGTGTGTGGGAGGGTAAGTAATAAGGGCTCTATGTACTTCCCAATTTTTCTATAAACCTAAAACTGCTACAAAAATATAACATATTTATTTAAAAAGTTATATAGATTCCTATGAGAGGCAGTATTTACAATGGAAGACAGAGGTTGGATAAAGCTGTCATATTATACATTGACCAATGATGATTATCCCACCTATGGATGAGAAGTCTCACCCTAATTAGAAGTTTCACAGTTTTGTCTTTTTTTTTTTTTTTTGTGGTTGTGGTAGTTCATTCTGAACTTTAACTTGGTACAAGTACAGGAATGTTTGAATAAAAAGAAATTTAGGAAGCATTAAAGAAATCTGATACTTAGATGAAGACTATGGTACTAATATACTCATAACAAATAATAAAAAAGAAATCTTTAAGCCAAGATAGTTTCCAGGGTGAATTCTAGCAAACATTAAGGAATGATTACACCAATTTTACTCTTTCTCTCCAGAGAACAAAGGAGAAAATACTTCTCCATTCATTTTATGAAGCCAGTATTACCCTGTTGCCTAAACCAGACAAAAATGGTACAAAAATAGGAAACTACAGAACAATCTCTCATGAATACAGACACAAATATACTTAACAAAATAATAGCAAAGAGACTGCAGCAATATCTATAAAGAATTACACCTTGAGGGGTGCCCGGGTGGCTCAGTCGTTAAGCATCTGCCTTTAGCTCAGGTCATGATCCTAGGGTCCTGGGATCGAGCCCCACATCAGGCTCCCTGCTCAGCAGGAAGCCCGCTTCTCCCTCTTCCACTCCCCCTGTTTGTGTTCCCTCTCTTGCTGTCAAATAAATAAATAAAATCTTAAAAAAACACACCCTGACCAACTGAGGTGCATTCCAGGGATTTAAAGCTGGTTTAATAATTAAAAATCAATATATTTCATATTAAAAGTCTAAAAATAGAAATCACATGTCCTATCAATTGATAAATGTCATTTGATAAATTCAAAACCAAAATATGGTAAAAATTTTGTTTTCATAGAGAAAAAAATTCTCAAACTCTCAATTTGATAAATTTGTGTATAAACTATGTACAGCTATTATCATAATTAATGGTAAAAGATTGAATGGTTTGAGATGGGACCATGGCAAAGATATCTACTCTCAGGGTGCCTGGGTGGCTCAGATAGTTGAGCGTCTGCCTTCGGCTCGGGTCATGATCCCAGGGTCCTGGGATCAAGTCCCGCATCGGGCTCTCTGCTCCTTGGGAGCCTGCTTCTCCCTCTGCCTCTCTCTCTCTGTCTCTCATGAATAAATAAAATCTTTAAAAAAAAAATCTACTCTCAGCATTGCTACAGTATGCACATATCAACTTCATTTCTGTATACTAACAATGAGCACAAAAGATCAAAATTTAAAATATTTGCCATCATCCAAGAAAAGAAATACATAGGTGCAAATCTAACAGAACATGTATAGCACTAGTAAGCTGGAAACTATGAAAAACTGGCAAAAGAAATCAAAGAAGTACTAAATAAATTATAGTTTATAATATTCAACATGGAAAAGTGTCATTTTTTCCAATGACATAGAGATTTAAGGCAATTCTTACCAAAATCTCCAAAGATATTTTTAGTAATTAGACAAGATTATTCTAAAACTTATATGACTTAATTTTCCATTAAATTGTAATATTTTCCTTGGGCCTCCCCTTATGCCTTCTCAAGCTGGTTTTATCACTGTAAAATTTATATGGAAAGACAGAAGCTCTAAAATAGCTAAAACAGTTGTGAAGAATAAAGTAACAAGGATTACTCTACTTGGTTTCGGGGCATAAGATATAGGTACACTATTCAAGACTGTGCAGAACTGGTGAAGGAACAGACACATAGAACAAGAGAACAGAATAGAGGACCCAGAATTAAACCCACACAGATATGACCAACTGGTTTTTGGGTTTGTTTGTTTTTTTTGACAAGAGTGTAAATATGATTCAATGGAGGAAGGACAGTATTTTTTAATAAATGGTGCTGAAGCAACTGGATATCCATAAGCAAAAATACAAACCCCAGTGTAAACCTTACAGCCTATTAAAAATTATCTGAAAATGGAAACATCTACATGTAAACTATAAAACTTTTACAATATAATATAGGCAAAAATCTTCTGCAGCTCAGCCATGGTGAATAATTCTTAGACATGACACCAAAAGCACAAAGAACAAATTAATGAACTGGACTTCATCTCAATGAAAATCTTTTTCTCTCTGTACCATGAAGTACAGATCAGGAGAAAATATTAGCAAACTAAATGTCTGACAAAGGAGTCACATGTAAATTATGTGATATTTATTACATAAATAGACAAAAGGCAAAAGACAAAATGAGACATTTCACTGACGAGGATATATTAGAGACAAACACATGAAAATAGGCTCAACATCACTAGCCTTAGAGAAATACAAATTAAGACCATAGTGAGGTATCATTTGATACCCAATTGGGAGAGTTGGAATAAAAAATACTAATACCAAATGTTGGCAAAAAAGGTGAGGAAACAGTTTTTCATCAATTACAGTATGTAAAATGATACAGCCGCTTTAGTTCTTTAAAAACTAAAAGGATACCATTGTCAGATATTGCACTCCTGAACTAGATAGGTGAAGGTTTAGGTACACAGAAAAATATTTACATGATTTTTTAGTAGCAATTTGATTTGTCATAGATTTAAACTGGAAGCAACTAAAATATCCCTCAATAGGTTAATGGTTAACAAACAGTTATGCATCCACACCATGGAACACTATTCAACAATAAGAAGGATACTGATACTTCTAACAGCTTGAATGGAACTTAAGGGCATTTTGTTGAGGAAAAAAAAAAAGCTTATCTCAAAAGTTTATGTACTCTATGTTTTCATTCATATAATATTCTGAGAACGATATAGAGATGAAAGATCAGTGGTTGCCATGAGTTAGGTATGGTAAAAGGGTTGGTGGGACTCTACCGGGAGATCTCTGTGACGGGAGAAAGCTGTATATTTTTACTGCAATCATGGTTACAAGAAGCTACCCACTGTGATAAAAGACACATAAAACCACACACACATTCTAGCAGTTTCATTTTTTTTAATCTTTTTTATTCTTATGTTAATCCCCATACATTACATCATTAGTTTTAGATGAAGTGTTCCATGATTCATTGTTTGTGCATAACACCCAGTGCTCCATGCAGAATGTGCCCTCCTCAATACCCACCACCAGGCTAACCCATCCTCCCACCCCCCTCCCCTCTAGAACCCTCAGTTTGTTTTTCAGAGTCCATCGTCTCTCATGGTTCGTCTACCCCTCCGATTTCCCCCGCTTCAGTCTTCCCCTCCTGCTACTTTTTTTTTTTTAACATATATTGCATTGTTTGTTTCAGAGGTACAGATCTGAGATTCAACAGTCTTGCACGATTCACAGCGCTTACCAGAGCACATACCCTCCCCAGTGTCTATCACCCAGTCACCCCATCCCTCCCACCCCACTCCCCACTCCAGCAACCCTCAGTTTGTTTCCTGCAATTAAGAATTCCTCATATCAGTGAGGTCATATGATACATGTTGTTCTCTGTTTGACTTATTTTGCTCAGCATAATACCCTCCAGTTCCATCCATGTCGTTGCAAATGGCAAGATTTCATTCCTTCTGATGGCTGCATAATATTCCATTGTATATCTATACCACATCTTCTTTATCCATTCATCTGTCGATGGACATCTTGGCTCTTTCCACAGTTTGGCTATTGTGGACATTGCTAGCAGTTTCATTTTTCCCGTTCCAATATTACATTCTACATATGCAGGATGTAGCCTTTAGAGAAATTGGGTCAAGAGTACAGGGGACCTCTTTATATTACCTTTGCAACTTCCTTTGAATCTGTGATTATTTCAAAGTATGGATATTAAAAATAGTAAAATAAAAACTTAACCAGATACATTGTAATATTCCTATGTATTTGCAAGACTATTACATTTAATAATGACTGAGCTATCAGCTTCATGTCCTGACATACCATAATGGGGAGTCAATACATAATGTCCAAAATTAATGAATTAGAAGATAGCAGAAGTGCATGTTATTTCACAATATGTCAAGGTGTAAATCCCATAGAAAAAAAACTGAAATACCAAAAACGGTGCTTCTGAGGATGAGTAAAGAAAAAATGTGGAGAGAAGAACACCAGATTCTTTTAAACATTAAATTATTCTTCATTATTTAACATTTTAACAATGAGGGTGTGGATTTTTTTTAAAAAAGAAAAAGGAAAAATAAGAAAATAAGGACACATTTAATGTAAGTACTTGGAGCAATTGGTCAAGTTTCCTGATTTATAGGAGAAATACCCACAAAAGAGGCTAACACAATACTGTAATTTAAAACCACTTTCAGCTGGTGGCTTCTCGTTACCGATTAGTGATCATTTTGCATATTTTTACATACATTACACTATCCTCATATTTTTAATACATCTTGAATTTGCAATCAAACCAACTGTCAATGGTATTTTGACCTTCAATGTTAAATAATCATTTTTATTTCAGGACGCCTGGGTGGCTCAGTCGGTTAAGCGCCTGCCTTTGTCTCAGGTCCTGATCCCAATATCCTGGGATGGAGTCCTGCATCAGGATCCTTGCTCAGCAGGGAGCCTGTTTCTCTTTGCCTGCCACTCCTCCTGCTTATACTCTCGCTCACTCTCTCGCATGCGTGTGCGCTCTCTCTCTCTCTAGCAAATAAAAATAAAATCTAAAAATAATCATTTTTATTTTAAGTGACTAATACGCTCAAGTAGCTCTGGATTCTGAGAAACATTCTTTGGGTTTCTGTCAGGTTTTCTATTGTTGTTACTATTTTTTTCTTTTCGTTTGTTTTCCCCTACAATAAGGATGTTGATTGCTTCAAAATAAAAAGTGTCTATTTTGTTCATTTTTGTTGATTTTTCTACATAGTAGTGTCTGGTTGCTTTTAAAATCAATTTCTTTAAAAGTAAGCTTAAAAAACCAGACCAGAGAATGATTATACTTTCCTGCTTCAAAACCAGTCTTCAATATAGGACTTAAAATCAAGAAAGCATCTGGAGCATTTGGATGATTTTGTGATATTTCTTCTTTTGTGCTTTTATTTATGGTTAGAAATAGTAAGCTTTCATCAGCAAATCTGAATAAAGCTTGAAATCACTTCACGAAGAACTGAAACAGGAATAACCTGGGAAGTTGTTCTATCTTGAGCTGAGAGCCAGAAAGTGCTTCCTCCTGGCAGAATCCATCTGTGCAGATCCGGGAAACTCTTGGTGCCTGTGGAGCTCTCCCACTGGACTGGGCACGGCAAGGTTCAGCTACTTGCATGTTCATTTCATTCAAATAAGCAGAGAACAAGTTCTCTTTCTACAAAGGGCCTTTACCTCTTCCTGAGGTAGCTTTGACAATTAAGATGTACTTGGTGGCAGCTCAAAATAAAACCCAGAAATATTAAAAAAAAAAAGTTGTATCTTAAGATTTGCACAAATAATGAAGAGAATTATGGTCTATTACTAAAATATCAATAATCTTCAAGTCCCCTATCGCTGAATGATTATCAAACTTCATTTTTCACATAGCCACAACATCCTAGCCTGATAAATCTTAGATCTATTTTAAAAACATTTACTCAAAATACAGTTATTGGTGTGTGGGTGTGTGTGTGCCTGTGTGAGCGCATGTGCGTGTGTGTGTGTGCACGTGTGTGTGTATCCTAGCCTATTCTAGGCACTAAGGACACAATGAAATAGTGATGAAATGTCACATTTCACTGGGAAATGCCCAAATGGGAAAATTAGAAATAATCACCAACGCAACCATGTAAAATGTAGATGAGTTACATGGTCTTTAAGTTAATATTATCTCTATGAAAACAAAATTGTTACTACTAGATTATCTAGAGAAATATTTTCTCAAATTTTAAAGTGTTTTGAATATGATTATGTGTGTCAATACATTTCTATATTCTACAAAGATCATTTAATTATACAATGGGTACAACAAAGACCTGAAATTAACCCACTATTCATCCTGGGGAATAGATTTTATTTATAGAATGACTATTATTTATTCTCCTCTTAATATCTCTAAGTCCCTCATTAATTTTCTATAAGCTTCTAATTTGAAGTGAAATCACAATACCCTAAGTCCATCTCCAAGAAGGCCACCAAGATTTTTAATATAGTATACTATATCCCACAGCTCTCCTCTAGGACTATTAAGCACATTATTCCAATATTGCTCAAGCACATAATGAACTGTGTTAAACACTAATCAAATATTTAAATAAATGCATTTCACTGGATGATAGTATTGCTAAGAACTTTGCTTATTTTGTGAATCCATTGATTAAGCCAACTATTTTAATTGAGCTATTTGATGAATTTTTTAATCACAAAGTATTTGTTAAAGAACATCTATTTGGGGATCATAAAAATTTTCTACTACTTTAAGTGCAATCTCTTCTGACAAAATATGTTCTGATTAAAAAGTTTAAAACTTCAGAAGTACAAACATTTGTATTAACACTATTTTTTTAAAGCATATTACACTAAAAAAAATGTACTCTAAAAATATTCATTTATAGTCATTATACATATTGGTTTTTAGAAAAAGTGAAATAACGCTTTTTATTTGCAATAGCTGTCACACTAGCTGCTGGATAAAAAAAAAAAAAAAAAGACATCTACGTACACGTACCTGGCCTCTGGAAAGTAGTACTGATATATAATGACTCTTTGTGATAAAGGATTATAGAAAGAGAAATAGGTACCCCCTGCACAAACTGACTCTTAAGTGTTTAGTTTGAATTAAGGACTTAAATACACAACTCATTTGTTAACTAGTTCCTTAAAAATTTATTTTTTTTAATCCATTCTATACATGTATCTATGTCTAAGACTAACAATTGTTCTAGGCACTAAATTAGGTCTTTAAAATAAAGACTTGTATCTTCTACCCAAGATATCTAGTGAGAGAAATCTGAACTGGTTTGAATTTTCCTTTGCTTATCATGCATAATATTTTTATAGTTATTGCACATTTTTCAATGTTTATGTGAGGGATAAATAAGGTTTCCCTCTGAAAACTATACTTGTGAAAAAGAGCATGAACAGATGAGATTAATCATCTAAATGAAACTTTTTTTACATTTCTTTGACCAAGATAATATGGAAATATCTTGATTGCCATTTTTGAGTTCTTATATAGGTGCCATAAGAACTTTGCTTCATCTGTCTTAGCACAATTCATTTTGCCTAATAAGAATAATTTTGAGCTACACTGTCAGTTATCTCTGTAGAAATTGATCTGCGTGTTGAACAGTACCTGACATATAATGTATGATAACTGGAGTATTATTAGATTTTCAATTTTCACATGAGCTTAGGTAGTAGGAGGTAGGAGGGGAAGAAAGTTGTGGAACAGTTTTTTAATTAATAAAAATATTAATTCATCTTAATAATTACTTCAAATTTTAGTATCCTAATAGTTATCTTAATAAAATTTATTTTTCATTTTAAACATTGTCTAATTAAAAATGCAAATTTTTAAAAATTCTATACATCCCAAAAAGTTCCATCTTTTTTTCCCCTTCTATTCTGATATCTGACAATAGTTTATTAGTTTGCTTTTCTTTGAAATTATTGTTTTCTATTGTTTTTCAAAACAAAATTTGCAGAATCACATTATAGTTATAATAAAAAATAAAACAAGTTACAACATATTTAGTCAAAATTTATTTTTCTGGATAAAATATGCAATTATATAATATTTTACTTGATAGTTCATAAATATTGTATTATTACTATTTAAGTTATTCCTAAAAGATTTTATTACTCAAGTCTTTCCTAATGAGGTCACATAGTGTTTAGATTAGTAGAATATAAAATAAGTGGATTAAAATCTGTGGTTGTTTATGCAACATAAAAATATGTCTCGGCGTGTAGACACATAAATACTTTGCTTGCATTGAAGACATGGCTCATCATTTGAGAGCATTTTATTTTCATTCATTCTAACCAACTTTATTGCTATATGAAAATTCAATCCACAGTCTTAATTGTAGGTGCAATCAGCTTACCCTGTGTATAATTAGTGATTTCTTGCCTTTTATTTAAAAATGGTATTAAAATTTATTATAACATTTGCATTTATGTTAAAAAGAAATAATCTTTTTCTAACAATTTTATTCTTTACATAGGCTATTGTTTCATTAATTGGGACTACTTAATTTCCTTCCTTTCATTCTCTGGATAGATTTTTTCTTTTCTTGTGATACAAATACATGATGAGTTTACCTCATCATTGATAATGGAAATTCATACATACATGAATTCTTACAATCTATTTTGGGTATCACCGAATTAAATACGTATCTTGGGTAGAGTTATTTTGTTATTTAAACTTAGTGATCCATTGTATTCCTTTTTTACTAAGTATGTTTTGAACATGAAGTCTTACTATGAGAAGTAAACCATTTTGCACTCATATTGTTATTTTTATAAGAATTACAAAAATTGCTCTTCCTGCAATATTACCTTCAAAAGATATTTGTCCTTAGACATAATTAAAAATAATTTGGGATGTCAGAGTACCATACATATGAGCAAAATGATTTATAACTAGACAGCATCATTAAATCAAGGCACGGTCATCAATTTTGGCTACTTCCCCATGAGGTGTTTATTTTGCCTGAATTGTTTAAATATTCACTAGGTAATTGGAAATATGGTTTAATTTGGAAGACATATTAACATGTTCCATAAAACACATGAAGTATGTTCTTTTTAGTTATATTAGTAGCAAAACGTAGATAAAAAGACAAACCAGTTAAAATGTTGCCAAGTAAGAAAGAGAACTACTGAATACAGACTTGCCCTTACGTGATAAAATGGCAATTATCATCATCTTCCAAAAGAGCAGTCAACATTTTGAAGGTCGGTTTTTTTTTTTTTTAAGATTTTATTTATTTATTTGAGACAGAGAGAATGAGAGACAGAGAGCATGAGAGGGAGGAGGGTCAGAGGGAGAAGCAGGCACCTTGCTGAGCAGGGAGCCCGATGTGGGACTCGATCCCGGGACTCCAGGATCATGACCTGAGCCGAAGGCAGTCGCTTAACCAACTGAGCCACCCAGGCGCCCCTGAAGGTCAGTTCTTTACCAGCGGAATTGTTTTAACACCTCTGTAAAAAATCAATTCACCACAAATATTTCTGGACCCTCATATCTATTCCATGGCAACCCTTCTATCAGTCACACATTGTCCTGATTACTGGAGATTTGTGCTATGTTTGAAATTGGCAAGTTTAATAATGCAATATATGTTAAGAAAAAAAAAAGTAGAAGAAGAAGGTAGCGGGAGGGGAAGAATGAAGCGGGGGAAATCGGAGGGGGAGACGAACCATGAGAGACGATGGACTCTGAAAAACAAACAGGGCTCTAGAGGGGAGGGGGTGGGAGGATGGGTTAGCCTGGTGATGGGTATTGAGGAGGGCACATTCTGCATGGAGCACTGGGTGTTGTGCACAAACAATGAATCATGGAACACTTCATCTAAAACTAATGATGTAATGTATGGGGATTAACATAAGAATAAAAAATGAAATTGGCAAGTTTGAGTCTTCCAACATAATTTTTCCTTCTCAAGATTGTTTTGACTATTCTAGGTCTGTTTCATTACTATATGAATTTTAAGATTACCTTGTTAATTTTTTTTTTCCAACTTGTTCGTTTCTTCAAAAACCTAACAACACTTGAACTTGTGTAGGTATCATGTTGAATAAATTTGGGCAGTATGGACATCTTAATATTAAGTCTTTATTTTTTAAAGACCTTATTTATTTATTTATTTGTCAGAGAGAGAGAGAGCATGAGCATGAGCAGGGGGAGGGGGAGCGGCAGGCAGAGGGAGAAGCAGTCTCCCTGCTGAGCAAGGAGCCCCACGTTGGACTCATACCAGGACCCTAAGATCATGACCTGGGCTGAGCCACCAAGGCATCCCACATTAACTCGTTCAAACCATGAATGTGCAATACTTTTCCTTTTATATAAACCTTTAATTTTTTAATTAAAAAATTTTGTAATTTTCAGCATATATAATACCTACACTTGATTTACTCTTAATTTTTGATTCTATTAAACATGAAATTATTTTGTAATTAAATTTTCAGATGATTCATTGCTAGTGCTGGTAAATATAATGGATTTTTCTATCTTGATCTTGTGTGCTTTAAATTTGCAGAATGTATTAGTTCTAGTAGCTTTTATATAGATTCCTCAGGGTATTCTATATGTCATCTAGAAGGAGAGACAGTTTTAAATGTTTCTCTCTAATCTGGATGTTCTTTTTTCTTTCCTAAAACCCTGGACAGAACTCCAGTGTAACATAGTGACATGGCAAGAGAGAACATTTTATTTTTTTTAACCATGGTGGGGGGTGGGAAAGAGACAGTCTTTTTCATCAAGTATGAGGTTACCTCTGTGTTTTATGTACAACACCTTTATCAAGTTTTGGAAGTTCTCTTCTATTCCTACTTTTTTGAATGCTTTTACCAAGAAAGGGTATTGGATTTTATCAAATGCTGTTTCTGAGTTGAAGTAGATGATAATAGGGTTTTTCCCCCCTTTAATATATTAATGTATAGAATATTGATTTTTTATGGTAATAAAGCCTTACATTTCTGGCATAAACATCATTTGGCTATGGTGTATAATTCTTTATACATTTTGTTGGATTCAGTTTGATAGCATTTGTTGAGGATCTTTATGTCTATATTCCTAAGGAATATTGGTCTGTAATTCTGTTTTTAAGGTGTTTTTGTTTGGGTCGGGATCAAGCTCCCTCCTATTCTTATTTGGAATGGTTTAGGGAAGATTGTTATGAATTATATTTTTTATCTTTCATAGATAAGCCAAAGATATTACCACCACTGAAGTAATTGGGAGCTAACCAGTCCTAATTTATTATTATAGGCCTATTCAGATTTTTTATTTTGTCTTGACTTAGTTTTGGTAGTTTGTGTCTTTGGAAAAATTTGTCCATTTAGCTAATATATTGGCATGAAATTGCTCATAGTATCAAATATATTCCCTTTCATTTCTCTGAGGACAATAGTAATTTCAGTCTTTGATTCCTGATTTAAATAATTTGAATTTTATTCTCAGTCTAAAGTTTTGTCAATTTTTGATTTTTGCAAAATGCCAACTTCTAGTTGTTGGTTTTCTTGATTGTTATTCTACCCTTTATTATATTCATTTCACTTCAATATTTGTTATTTCCTTCCTTCTATTTTGTTTGGTTTTAATTTGTTTTTCAAGTTCTTATTTAAATTCCAGTTAGTTAACACACAGTGTAATATTAGTTACACGTGTATATACAGTTATATAGTGATTCAACACTTTCATACAACACCGATGCTCATCACAAGTGTACTCCTTAATCTCTTATCACCTATTTCACCCATCCCCCCACTCACCTCTGTTCTGGTAACCATCAGTTTGTTCTCTACAGGTGAGAGTATTTCCTGATTTGCCTCTCTATTTCCCCCTATGATTGTTTTTTAAATTCCACACATGAGTGAAATCATGTGGTATTTGTCTTTCTCTGACTTACTTCATTTAGTGTTATACTCTCTAGCTCCACCCACATCATTGCAAATGACAAGGTTTCATTCTTTTTTATGGCTGAGTTTTTTTCTCTCTCTCTTTTTAACTTTCTAAGGTAGGAGGCTGGGTAGTAAATTTGAGACTATTCTTTAATACAGATATTTGTAGCTATAAATTTCCCTGTAAGCGCTGCATTACCTGAATCCCCCAAGGCTTGTTAGATTCGATTTTTCATGTTTATTTCATTCTTCAGTAATTCCTTTTAGCTCTCGCATTTTTCTTTTTCTCTCATTTATTTAGGAGTCTGTTGTTTAATGTCCAAACTGTTCTTTTTAAAAATTAGACTTATCATTCTTTTGTAATTAATAACATATTGGATGATTTCAATCTTATTTATTGAAGCTTATTTCATGGTCTGACATAAGATCCTGGAGAAATGTTCCATGATTTTTTAAAAAATTATTATGTTAATCACCATACATTGCATCATTAGTTTTTTTTTATTCTTATGTTAATCCCCATACATTACATCATTAGTTTTTGATGTAGTGTTCCATGATTCATTGTTTGTGCATAACACCCAGTGCTCCATGCAGAATGTGCCCTCTTTAATACCCATCACCAGGCTAACCCATCCTCCCACCCCCCCTCCCCTCTAGAACCCTCAGTTTTTCAGAGTCCATAGTCTCTCATGGTTTGTTTCCCCCTCTGATTTCCCACCCCCTTCATTCTTCCCCTCCTGCTATCTTCCTCTTTTTTTAAAAAAATATATAATGTATTATTTGTTTCAGAGGTACAAGTCTGTGATTCATCAGTCTTACACAATTCACAGCGCTCACCATAGCACATACCCTCCCCAATGTCCATCACCCAGCCACCCCATCCCTCCCACCCCCCATGACTTCTTAAGAAGTGAGTGTATTCTGCTGTTGCTGGGTGGGAGATTCTACAGACACCTGTTTGGTTTAATTGGTTAATAGTGTTGATCAAATCTTCTATTTCCTTGTTGACTTTTTAACTCTTTCTATTCAGTGCTCGCTTCGGCAGCACATATACTAAAATTAACTCTTTTTATTCACCAATGCAAGTGCAATACAGAAGTCTCTAGTATTTTTAAGTTGTCTTTTGCCTTTAAATCTATCCATTTTTGCTTCATGTGTTTTGAAGCTCTATTTTATGATAACAAGTGTTCCAATTATAATACACTTCTGATGGACTGACTCATAATTATGAAACGTCTTTTTTTCCTCCAGTAACACTTTTTCCCTAAGTCTATTTTGCTAGATAGTGTAGCACAGCCATTCCTAATCTATTTTGAGTCTTCATTTTATGTTCTTCCACACCTTTAATTTCAACCTATTTTTGTCTTTGAATATAAGGTGTAAGCTTTTGTGTATAAATGGATCAATTGTTTTGTCCATTCTTTTGATTGGAACATTTAGTTCATTTACACCAAATGCAATTGCTGATAAGGTAAAATTTATATATGCCATTTTGCTATTTGATTTTATATGCATTATGCTTTTTTTGTTCCTCTATCCTTCCATTATTGCCTTGTTAAATATTTTACAGTCTTCCATTTTAATTCCTTGATTTTTCTTACTGCATTTTTTGAGCTATTTTCTTATTGTTTGCCCAGGGTGTTAAAATTTGCATGTTAACTCAAAATACTCAGATTTGGAGAAATACCCATCTAATTCAATATAATTAATTTTTGCTCCAATATAGCTCTTGCCCCTATCTTCTGTGCTAATATCAAATAATTAACAACTTTACACATGGTAAGCCCATCCCCACATACCATGTCACACTAACAAGACTTGAGTAAAGATAACAGGGATATATATAGCTAGCAACGTAGTAATAGTCTTTCTGGGGAATAGCTCACAAAAGCAATCCAAAGCCACATAGATACTCAAACAGGTATCATCAGAGGAATCTGAAATAGTTGGTGCCCATATAATAAACCCCAATATAGGCAATGATAGCAACAACAAAACTTAAATCCAAACCATATTTTGACAACATTAACACAAATCCCTTCATTAAAGGCCTAGTGGAAAGAAAGGCAGATTCATATCTAAGCACTGAGCCTCATAATATATTTTCCTAGACAATGTTTGTTTTTACCTAAAAATTAATGGCACACAAAAGGTTAAAACAACATCATCTCTTTGAAGAGGTAAAACAATCATCAAAACCAGGCTCAGATATGACAGAGGTGTTGGAAATATCAGACAAGGAATTTAAAATAGCTGATACATGTTAAAAATTCTAATGGGAAATTTACACAATGTACAAGATCAAATATGCAGTTTCAGAAGGGATATAGAAACTGTAGGAATCAAAGAAATGCTACAAATCAAAATTACAGTAATGGAGATAAAGGTCTTTGATACCTTTATCAGTACATCGATACAGCTGAAGTATCAATGTGCTTGAAGTTACAGAAATTAATCAAATTGAAATGCAAAGGGAAAAAAAAGTGAGGAAAAACAAAGGATAGCATCCAAGAAATAGACAATAGAAAGTTGTCTAAATACATGTAACTGAAACTCCCGAATGGAAAGAGATTGTGAATGCCTTGAAGAAATATTTGAAGAAATAATGGTTAAAAATTGTCCCAAATTAATGATGTTCCAAACCATAGACACAATAAATTCAGAGAACTCCCCACACTCTAAATAGCACAAAATCACAACTAGCTAAATTTTAAAACTGTTGAATAAAAAATTCCTAGAAAAAAACATGTAAAATAAAACTGGAATAAAATTATATCTAGATTTTTTTTGCTATTTTTTCACTATGCATAGTCACTAATTTTTCAGATTAAGATTGTTTATCTCTAAATTTCTTAGGTGTTATATAGCATTTCTTCATGTAAGGAATATAAATATTTGGCATTATGTCACAATATAAAATGTTATCTCTACTAAACTCTGATTTCTAAATTTTTTTAAGATTTGTTTTTTTTATTTTAGAGAGAGCTTGTGCACGCACACATAGTATGGGAGGGGCAGAGGGAAAAGCAGAGAGAGAATCTCAAGCAGACTGGGCTGACATGAAGCCAGACACAGGGCTGGATCTCATGACCCTGAGATCATGACCTAAGCCAAAATCAAGAGTTGGTCACAACCGACTAAGCCACCCAGGCACCCTGATTTCTAATTTCTAAACTTGGTAGCAACATTATTTAAATTCACAAGAGAACCTAAAAATACATGAAATCTTATTTATAAAATGTTATATATCTGATGTATGATCATAACACAGAGTGAGGCCACTTACTTTGGAGAACCATGGAAGGTCTCACTAAGAGGGTGTTAGACTTTATTCAGTTTGTTCTTTGATTAGGCAATGTTGGAGAGAGTCTAAGAAAGCAGGGATTTACTCTATATACTGAGTGTTATCACAAAGGGGAACAATTTCATGAATGGATACCTCAATAAATCCTATCCATGGAATGAGCACACTAAATGAAAGATAAAACTACAATTAGTAAATTAGTAGAAGTTAGTATTTGTAGCAGAGAGGGTATTATTTGCTATTTTGTGGTTGCACAGTAATCTTGTTTTTGTCCCACTTTATCATGTTTTTAGGGTGACTGTGTCTGATGTTGATGTTCTGGGAGAAAATTTATGTTTATTAGGGAAAAACATGGCCTAACCATGTTTCAGGCCAAAGTGAAATAACACCGAGGCCTTAACTTTGTGTTAGACAAGCTCCTAATAAGATAAAGGCCTAGCTGGGACTGTTAAACTCACTTTCAGATATTAGGGGCTGATCTATTTATTACTCACCAAGAATAACATGACCCATGAAAACAGAAAAAGCTTTTTAGCTGCAGCCAAGAGATGCCAATCAAACAAAACCTTTTCTGCTCCTTTCCTACCCTCCACCCATACCTTCTAAGTCATTCTTTCAAATGAAGTCACAAGTGAGGCAAAACAAAAAGGAACATAGTGAACATGGGCCCTTCCACTCCCACTCAGGTTTTCATGTTCAAAGCACTCTAGACAGGGAGGGGAGTATTAATGATATTTGGAGTTTTGGTATTATATGAAACAGTCCATATTAATTACAGTGGAGCATGGAGAAGATAAAGTTATAATTGCATGTTCCTTTTTAAATAAAAGTAGTTCAAAAATAAGACATAAAAATAGGAGTAACAGAAATTACCCAGCTTTCTTATGAGGATCAATGTTCAACTGAGTAGCTTTGCTCCTTTTGGACGGCAGAGGTCTGTTTGATTTTATTTGCCCATGAAAAACCAGAAATACCTCTTTAAAAGCCTGCTTTTCAGAGAGAACTGCAAAAGATTTCTATTCCTAAATCACACTGTCTTTCTAGTGTTCTCTTAAAAACATAGTAACTCTTAATTGGGGGGTAAGGGAACATTATAGGCATTCTATTTAGATATTAGCCTCATTATTATTAGGTCACTGTAGGAACAAACTTCTGTTAATATATTAACAGTCCTCAATAGACACAATTTTTGATGATGGGTGGAATAATGAATTTTCCTTTCCTTTATCAGGCTTGTGGGAATATATTTCACCTCTGCCATGTTTATGGGGCTATTCAAAAACAGAGATTAAAGAATAAAAGTGCCCTTACCTTTATGGAGTTGAATTTAAAATGACAGAGACAAATAGTTAAAATATTATGTGGTAAAAGGCAAAAGATTTATGTGATCTGAACAGAAACGAGCAAAGTGTTAAGGGAGTGCTGAGGAAAGAATGACAGTTAATATTTAAAAGCAAAGTTTTAAAATGAAAACAAAAGCAAGGATTTCTGAGAATTGTTCTCCAATGAATCCATTTTCAAAAACTTTTCTGCAAGAATAACCAGTCCAACGTATCAGAAATGTGTTCAGCAAAAGCTAAAAATTCCTAAAATAGTCTGCTTGCACTTTAACCAGATTGAACACAGAAATGAAGTGGCAAAATATGCCAGCACACCTGGTCATTACCCCCTGTGGCTTACACATTTTCCAAAAGGTTGGCATTGATGTGTCAAAGTAAGTAGCAGGTGGTCTCAAAGTCTTAGTTCCCTCTGGTGATGGATGTCAGTTGGTTCTTAATTTTTCCAAAGAAGGTGCCCTAAGCAAATTAGCAAGCAAAACCTACAAACATTTTTTACCACGTTTATGCAAAAGAAAGGCAAGAGAGCATTTTCACTCATCATAAGATGTACCAACTCATTAAAAAGTGCTTCAGTTCCTCACTGGAGGGTCAAGGGACAATACCCAGGAACTCTACAACTTCTAGGCTACTTTATATGCTGTGTTAAACAATTTTTGGCTTTGTACTTCCTTCTATTCAAAATTTGATCATACTTCTATTACAGATTATGTTGTTCATTCCTTAATGTCTAAGACCGGTTCTGTCGTGTTTTGATTTAGCAGTTATGTAGCACTTACAATGTATCAACTATTTAAGGGCTTTACAACTATGAACTCCATCTACTTAATACGTTTTGAGCTAGGTATGGCCCTTATTCCCATTTACAAATCAGAAAACTCAGGCATAGAGATGGTGGCTAGCCATTCCCAGGTCACACAGATGCTATGTCGCAGAGCTGGTAATTGAACAGAGGAGTACTGACTTCCGGTGAATTTCAACATCTGATTGTACCTTTTTTCTTTTTTTTTTTTTTTTACCCACAATGTATTTTACCAATTTAATTAGTCTCTTAGCAATTGGGTAACTTGCCATAAAGATCTTCATCACAAGATAAGCTAAAGGTAGACCTTGGATGGATATGCAAATTGGCTACTGATCTTTGTCTCAACACCTAATGATCATATATATATTGTTTTCGTGTTAAATAAGGGTATCCTGATGAATTGGTTCACAACATTCCTTTCATTAGAGATTTACACTTGAAACTCTATGCTAGTATAGGTGGGGAAGAAGTGTCGAATTTGATATTCTATTAATGCCATGTTCATTTTCCAAACACGAATTATAGGATAGTTTTAATAAATCAGATTTTCTTGCTGTTATGTCATAATTTAACACACACAAAAAATTCATAAGCTACACAGTTCATCCTTATGAATACCAGGAAAGCTTCTCAATATAATCTTTTAATGAGGTCTCCTACTTAGAATACTTGTAATTCCAATGCCATGATACAATTATGGTTATTTTCCTTTTACTACTTTTACTTTTATTATGCACATTTTTACTTTTTAACATAATGTTTCAACTGTATTGCTTAATTTCACTGAGGTCTTCATGAAGCCAATTCTGATAACATTTGTCCAAGTTACCTGGAGTATTGATGGCAGCTTACTAGTAAAAGATGATCATAAAACACCTATCATCAATGACACTGTTAGCTCATTTATGTCTACTTATTGCTGCATCTTTTTTTAAAATCAAATTCAATGTCCCTTGGTAAGAGAAAGGGGGCCCCAGAGTTAAAATGACAGGAACTAAAAAGTATATGTTATCCATCAAGAAACCCTGATTTGTATTTTCCTAAACTTGAAGAAACAACAAAATATTTTCTTGTGCTATTTTCTATCACCTAAAATACTACCTTCAATAATTTATTATCCTATAAAAACAGATGACTAAAATGTATACAATTCTTATTCTTCATTATCTGACTTATTCAGTTGTAAGGAGATACATGCAAATATCATACATTTTTTAAAAATAATTTGAGAGCTACAGTCAAATCTGATGATTATCCCAAAACGAATTAATGACACTTTTTGGCATGTAAGTTAATGAAAAAGATATACCTACAAATATAAATTCTATCAACGTCTCAAAATATTTTTAATTTTCCCACAACTAAATATTTCACAGTGTTACAAAAAACCTTTCCCATTAGAATTTTCTGAAGGACACCGTTGATCTTCACAGATAAGAAAATTTATAAATTTTATACTAGTTATCAACACATAATTTAAATTATTCCCATTTGTTAATTTTTCGTTGTACATTTTCCTTACGAAAAAGCATTTAGGGAAATTTTCCAGCCACTGGCTGCCCTTGCAACTTTGCACTTACTAATGTGGAGACCAGAAAACAAAGTGAGTATTTATTTCCTTGTATGATCTTCCAGATTCTCTGTATGAGTTAAACCCCAATTAACAGTTTCATGAAAGGCCATTATTCCAGCATAATACATTTCTATGGAAGAAAATCACTTAACAAATGTGCATGTACTTCTTGCTCTTACCATGACAGTAAGTCCCAAAGTAATACTGAAGCTCCAGTTTCAGAACTAGACAGAAGAGCATTAATCCTATGCCTTAGTTACGTTTCATGATCATGTATATTTAAGAGATCAGGCTGATTTCAAAAGCATGGTCCAATTACTCTACTATTAAAACTGAAAGCAAAACAAGTATCACAGAGTTATTGGGGAAGAAGAAAAGTGTTAATAAATTAAGATTTTTTTGTTTGAATTTTATCATTTTGACTTTAATGGAACTTACTCCTTGATGATTCATATCCTTAATTTCTTAGTTACCTCTGATATGATACTTTAATATTCCATACCAAGCCAGTGTCTGCCCGAGCATTTGTTTATCTAGAACCTGGCCTTAAGAACAACTATCACAAATTGATTTTATACAGATGCCTTTGAGTATTTTTTTCACCACTATGGAAAGGTAACAGTTTGATTTTCTGCATAATGTTGAGAATTCAGAAAATTAAGTTCTCTAAGAATCCTTCAGTTATTATGGGCAAAACTACGAAGCCCAGCATTTTTTTTTATAACTTGAGAATTAAATTTCAATTTATATCTTCCAAATACAATTAAAATTATACTGAGATTCTATTTTTTTTATTTTTTTATTTTTTATTTTATTTTTTTTTTTTTAAGATTTTATTTATTTATTTGAGAGAGAGAGAATGAGAGACAGAGAGCACGAGAGGGAAGAGGGCAGAGGGAGAAGCAGACCCCCTGCTGAGCAGGGAGCCCGATGTGGGACTCGATCCCGGGACTCCAGGATCATGACCTGAGCCGAAGGCAGTCGCTTAACCAACTGAGCCACCCAGGCGCCCTATACTGAGATTCTAAAGCCCAAATTTTTTTCACATGCATACAATGTGCATATATACATATGCTTATATACTGCATATATGTATTACACTGCTTATTAATATTTTCATAAACCACCACACATTCAGAACATGCCATTTCCCAGAATTCGAAGCACCAAATTGCAGGCAGCTGGTATTTTGTAAAGTGTGGGCAACAGTAAAAATACTCCTTTCTAGAAATATTGAAAAGCAATATTCTCAATGTTTTCAGCACTTGTCATTTACTACCAGATTTTAGTTTAATATTCCATAATGAGGGAAGTATTCTTCTAAATATAAAGTTTCCTATGCTTTTAATTATTGTTACTGATTATGGATTTCAAAGATTAAGAAAAAGAAATAAGACTGATGGCTAGCTCCAAATGTGGATTATAAACATAATAGTTCATTTATTTTTAAGTACCGATTTTATTGAATCATGACATTGGCTTAGGGATAGTTGACAAGCTCTGGAGAAACAGATATTAGAGCTTTGAAAGAAGGTGATCTACATTATAGAATGACAGATTTCAGGGAAACGTTAGCTGTGATAATACTGAAGAGAGGCCATAAACTTAATGATCTTGCAGCCCTAGGTAAAAAGGCTGGAAAACAGATTATCAATAGCATGGACTAGTTACATCCATCTGTGCTTGGTGAAGAATTGGGGGGGGGGAAAGGAGGAGAAAGAGAAGGAGAGTAAGGGAAGGGAAAAGAAGCGGAGGAGAAGGTGGAAGCAGGGAAGGGGGAAGAGGGAAGGAAAGGAAAAGAAAAAAAGAATTGATTTTACAAAATAACTGGAGACTAAATAGGGTCCACAAATTAAGAAACTAGCAGTATAGTTTTAAACAGCTGTTTTTTTTTTTACCAACAACCTGTAAAAAAAGTAAATGAAAAGCATCAAAAAGTGCCATCCAAAAATCAGCCGTGATGATAATGTCAGCCTTGATGGCTATGTCATTTTTTAAATATCTAAATAGATTAAGATATTGATCAGTAATGTCTTTCCAAGAGTATAGCACTTTAGTAAATCATCTTAGTTCAACCTAACATCCTAGGAAGGTTACAATTATTTGTTTATTCCACTACAATCTGAAAGAAAATACTTATGATTAAATCAAGGACAAGAAACATGATAAAGGTGCAGAGAAGTACGAGAATGTAGTAAATCTAATATAAATATCCAAAAAATAATTATGGTTTTATTTACTGATACATGGTGCTGCCTGAATTCAGATTGGTGATAAGCCAATTTTTGAGTTATATTTGCAGAATGCTAATGTTTATGTATCTATACCTTTATCTTGATAAAATGTATTAATTCCCACAATGTCACAGATATTTTGGTATATTGAAGAAATATAAATATTTCCAGATCAAATAAGGACTGAAGAAATTTATACAATGACGGGAAGGATATTGAAATGTCAAAATTAAGAAATTTTTGTAAAGGAAAATATTAGTATCAATGTGTTCCAAATAATTTAATATACATTCACATGATATTGCTCTGATAACTTAAAGTATTATTTGGAATATTCTTTCACCAGGCAAGCTTTGCTAACCTTCATGCATTTTTCTTTACCATAAATATGTTGCCAATTGTAACATAAATATTAGTTTTCTATAGTGTGATCTCCCTGGGTAGTAGAGCAAGATGAATGTGAGCAATGTAGAGTAAAATAGTTCTGATGAGAGGAGCAGCTACTGATAAAATGTCAACCTGATTTTCTACTTTCTAATATATCTACCAATCTAACATATAATCTAATTCAAGGTTTGATTATCATATTTAGGCTCCACAGTTTGATATTGAGAACTTGAAAGATCATCTTTCATTTTCTACCTAAATTTAATTGTAATCCAATAGCTGTCTACTCATTCAAAGTAATAGAGAAATTTTTGCAAAGGTTTTTAGGGTTGCGAGTCCATGCCAAGAGTCCTGATTGTGTTGTCTATATGAAAGAATAATGCAAAGTCCATTGTATTGTAAAAATAGTCTATGAAAAATACACTAATAATTCTGATTTTGATACTATACACAAATGTGTTTATATTTTACATGATGTATGTATTTATATATATTTATGCATACATATATACATATGCTTATGTGTTTTGTTCTGAAGCAAACTTCAGAACAGTTTTTTTTTTAATGTTTTTTTTTTTTTTTTAAGATTTATTTATTTGACAGAGAAAGACACAGCGAGAGAGGGAACACAAACAGGGAGTGGGAGAGGGAGAAGCAGACCTCCCGCCGAGCAGGGAGCCCGATGCGGGACTCGATTCCAGGACTCCAGGATCATGACCTGAGCCGAAGGCAGTCGCTTAACCAACTGAGCCACCCAGGCGCCCCTTCAGAACAGTTTTATTCTTGGATTAGAGTTTGTTAGTTTGGCATTATCTAAGTGGTCACTTGAATGTTAGATGACAATAAATTCAATTATATAAATAGAAAATGCCATAAATTCTGCAAAGATCTCTAGATGAAAAGAATCATCTCAAAGGGAAATAGACATTTATTTTACTCATTTCCCTACATTTTAAGCAATTAAGAAAAATAGGAAACCACTAAGCTTTTCAAAACTTTCAAGAGCGCAAAGTGGTTTTCTAGACAAGGTATATTTTAAGTATTTTAAATTGAAGTGAAAAAACTTGGAAGGAGACAAAAAGTTGAAAGGAATGTTATCAACTTAGAGTCAGTAATAAGGAATAAACAACCTGTTACAGGCATAATACTTTTAAAATTACACTTAAAATATTTGGGCACAAAATTATGTAAGAGCTTTCCATTACTTACTCTTCTGTTTTATGAGGTCCCATTTCTTGCTATCTATGGCAATTAAGCTGGCAGAATGAAATTCTGCTTCATGTCTGAATAAAGGGTCAAGGAATTTACAGTTTAAAAACGTGATTAGTATTTTGAGTGTTTTATGTACTTTATATTGGGAGGAACATGATAAATTTGAAAAAGTTGTAATCACAGAAATGGAAATAGCAAGCCCCAGATATTGAAACATAATGTTTACTGAAAGAGTGAACAAAACATGAACTAAATCCATTAGTAAATAGGGGCTCCCAAAATGCAATTTAAAGCTAGTTTATATTTTTACATTTATTAATGCTTTTAAATGAACATTTTATGTCTACAAATAAATGAGAATTGAGGTAAATATCTAGTTGGAATTATGATAGGTCTGTCATCTCCCTCCCTTCAAAAATAGTCAAGCAGACATAGCTAACTGATCATGATGCTTTGAGTTGACAACAGCTACAGAATCCATTCCCACACCATACGTTAAAAAAAAAAAAAAAGCACAACTTGAATGAATTTGCAAAGAAAGTAAGGAAAATCTCTTGTTCTTATGCTTAAGGAAATGCACACACATAAATATTACATGCTCATGGTCACACTGCAAATTGGCCACAAAACTAGGTCCAAACAGAACCAGCTTAAAATTATGTAAATATTTAGGGTAAGCCCGAAATCTTTTGCGATAGAGAAAAGACTATTGATTAGGCATGTGGCACTTTAACTGGGACAATCAACACATGTCAAACAAAAAATTTAAGTATTTTGGCACCAGCCATAAATTCAGTTTCTCTCTCCTTCCTCTCTCAATCCTCTTCTTACACTCTCATTCTGAGAGAGAAGCCAAGTCAATACACTGTAATTTGAGTTACTCTCCTTACGTATTAAAAACAAAAAAGAAAACAAAACAAAAAAACCTTTGAAACTTTACAATTTTAAGTTACCTTCTGGTATCTTACTGAAGCAGGAATTTAGCACACATTTTGAGCATCCTTGGACAACTATATAAAGAAATACATGACTAGCAACATCATCTGGGCCTGCTGTTTACTTCTGTAATTAGCTGAAATGTAGTTGCATCTATCAGAAAATATATTCAAAATGTGAATACACAGGTCAACGAGAGACATTTTATACTGAGATAAAATGGATAAAATTCTTTAGAATTTACATTGTAAATTGCCTCACTTGGCAAACTGGCGGAGGAGGGATGACAGGAGTTCAGGACAGACCTCATTCTAGACCTGCTTTTTGATATAACTGGAACTTTGTTTTTCCTTCTATAAAATGAGCAAGTTGGTTTTGTAAATCAAAAGTATTTCTAAGCCTATGTTTCATCAATTGTGAATTTATAATTTGTCTAAAATATAAATTATAATATTCATTATAGAATGCATTAAGTAAATTTTGAAAAATGCACATTTCATCTATGTTTAGAAAAGATCTCTAAATTCCTTTATATCTGAACTGTTTATTCGATTAAATTATAAAGCAGTTTAATGAATCTATCAAATAAGAGCTTAAAAATACAGAGAAAACTGTCAAAATAAGTTTCATTAAGTGTCAGTAGGGAATCAAGTGTTAATGTGGTTAAAGCATTTTTCCATCCCTGACATGACACTGTCCAGATTATGCATTGTGAGGAAAAGTGTATATGAGACGTGTTCACCACAGTGGAACAGGAAAGTCTGCCTAAGGACAGTGGAGTGGAAAATCAAGGGCAGAGGAGTGTGGTAGACCAGACAAAATGACAAAGTCTTTGGTGTATTAGTAAATAAAAGTGTTGAAAAAAGAGAAAGTAAAAAATAGATTTAATTCCTTATTTTAAAAAATCAGTATAAAACAGTTTCAGGATTCTAATGGATTCTAATGTCAAAGAGTTTTTATAGAGTTGTATTTACAAGCAAACATTATCTGCATTTTCAAAGTACAAACTAAATCTATGGGAGAGTATCTTTTGGCATCCTCTTAGTGCAAATAACTTGACCAAATGAACTAGGAAAAATACACATACCAGTTTTTTTTTTTATTCTATTATTCTTGTCATATTATTCTTCATTGTCCTCCTGCAAATTAAAACTTTACTTTAGTCAATTTGGTTGATACCAATATGTGAAAATGTAGTTAAATTATAGATGTTTCCAAATTAAATAACTAGAATTCTTCTGAATTTTCATCATGAAGACTTACTTCTCTGTTTTCTCCTAAGAGTCTTATAGTATTAGTTATGTGTTTGGATCTTTAATCCATTTTGAGTTAACTTTTATATTTGGTGTTAAGTAAGAGCTTAACTTCATTCTTTCACATGTGGTTATCCAGTTTCTCTAGCAGCGTATACTGACAATACTGTCCTTTACCAATTGCGGCACCCTTGTCAAAAGTCACTTGACCGAAAATGTGAGCGTTTCTTTTCAGAGTCTATTCCACTGGTCTATATAGCTGCCTTTATGACAGTACCACGTTGTTTTGTACATCATACTCAATGGTGAAATACTAAAAACATTTCCTCTAAGATCAAGAATAAGGCAAGAATATCTGCTTTTGCCACTTCTTTTGAAAATAGTACTGGATATTCTAGCCAGAGCAATTAGTCAATACAAAGAAATAAAAAGCACCCAAATTGGAAAGAAGTTAAATTATCTCTGTTCACAGATGATGTGATCTTTTATGTAGAAAATCCTAAAGATTCCACCAAAAAAGTTAGAAATAAATGAATTCAGCAAAGTAGCGGAATATAAAGTTAACATTAAAATCTGTTGCATTTCTATATGACAATCTGAAAATAAAATTAAGGAAACCATTTCATTTTTAATAGCATCAAAAAGAATAAATACTTAAGAGTTAAGTATGAAAACTACATAACAATGCTGAAAGAAGTTAAGACATAAATAAATGGAAACACATTCCAGGTCCATGGGCTGGAAAACTTAATATTGTTAAAATGTCAATACTACCTAAATAGTACAGATTCAATGTGAACCCTATCAAAATCCCAATGATTTTTTTTCCAGGCAGGAAATCCATCTAAAATTCATACAGAATCTCAAGGGACCCTAAAAATCAAAACAATCTTGATAAAGAAGAAAAAGCTGGAGAACTTATACTTCCTCATTTCAAAACTTATAAAGCCATAATATAATTGTTTTTGTGTTTTGCACCAACTGTCTAAGAAATACAGAAATCCATAAGAAAGGATGCAGGAGTGGGGTGCCTGGGTGGCCCAGTTGGTTAAGCATCAGACTCTTGAGCCACTCATGGGGCTCCCTTGCTCAGTGGGGAGTCTGCTTGAGACTCTTTCTCCCTCTACCTCCTCCCCACCCCATATGCTCGTGCTCTCTCAAAATAAATAAATAAATATTAAAAAAAAAAAAGAATGGATGCAGGAGTAAGGGTCTTATCTTTTATTTTGGTATCCTCCCTATTTCCCACCGTATAATATTACACATGTATATACTATAGCACTTTGCAGATTTTGCACTTTTTTTTTCTTGGATGGAGGGAGAGAGAGAGAGAAGGCAGGGGCAGAGGAAGAGAGAGAATCTTAAGTAGGTTCCAGGCCCAGCACAGAGCCTGATTTGGGGCTTGATCGCACAACCCTGAGATCATGACCTGAGCCAAAATCAAGGATCAGATACTTAACTGACTGAGCCACCCAGGCGCCCCAAAGATAATCTTATTTAAAAAAAAAAAAGTGGAAGAAGAGGAAAAGAAAGAAATCAGAAACAGTTTTAGATTGCTGGGCTACAAAATTTAATTTTTACTAAAATTAATTACTACTGAATTACTGGTTTACAAAATGTTCAGGCAATACAAAAATATAAAGGCTTAGTGGTGATGATAAAAAAGATTTATAGCATTTTATTTTTGAGTTTTTAGATGATTTTCATAATTAGGTCAATAGTACATAATTTATCTAATAATGAAAATTAGACTTCTTTACCTATATAATTCCCAAATGCATTCAGTACAAGATGGATAGCTTAATTTATTGGAAATGTTTTTCTCTTCACTTCTATAAAATCTTTTTATTATGAAGTCTGACTAGGCATAATCAAACCATAGTGATCCCTCCCTGCAAAATCATTTTGTTAGTGTTCTAGGTTTAATGTATACCACCTAATAATGCATTGCCATTTTACATTTATTCATATTCCCTTCTCCCTCCTTCTGACCCCAAAGAAAAACACTTTTCAGGATGGAAGTACAGTTTTTGATATTTCATTTTGCCACAATATACAGAAGAATTATTCGTAGCTTTCATAGACCCTTGCAAGATTCTTATTCAACATATTTGATGTTATGGAGTTTGGGGCTAATTTGTTTCACTGAAGTTTGTTTATGTTTACTATATGACCAAACTGTGGGCCCCAAACTGTGTAATTGTCTTAAGTGATTCAAGGGCTGAATACAATAAAAAGAGCAAGGAGAAATTTATCCCTACCCCAAGAGTTATTTGTGTAATTAAAAAGCATGAGCCAATGTCTACTCTGCTAATTTTGTTGATGTTAGTTCATATTGAATCATGAATGTATACTGAATGGACTTACCAGAAACCTATTTGTTGTGTTGTTCTCCTCTATGAAAAATATAAGACAAGATTGTGTTAGGTTGTTATATATGATGGATTTGGCCAGTACGATCACTAACACACACTAAAACAAAATAACCCACAGTCCAGCATACTTAGCTGTTCCTACTCAATCCGGAAATGAGATCAAGTACAGAAATTGTCAAATGCCTTGGATTCCAAGATATCAATATAAGCTTTTTAAAAGACTCTGCATCTGTTCCCTCTACCTCAATGTGGAACCTTCCACTTGTTTTTTAGAATAATTGCCTTATGGGTACAAAATGACAAATATTAAATTCAGGATGGGTAATAAGGACAATACTTAAAAATGCAAATGTCACAGGCACTGAGCCATAACAAAGGACTCCTGTACTACCACTGTGTTCCAGTCCAAGAGCACTCTAAAGTTTACTAAAATGTTTTACATCAATTTTTAGAAATACCTGGTGAATATACTTGGTGAGTAAATAACTTGGCTTTCAATATTATATTTTATTATAAATTAACTTTATAACATCTCAAAATTATAAAATATCTTCTAAATGTTCAAATACAGACACCATAGTTGAACATTTTCTTGTTTTCCCTACATCAAGGTTTCATGCCAAATTTAAGTTGTTTTCATAGTTTGATAATATGCTTCTCATAAGGTCTTTTGTTAATGTATTTTTAATTGCATTTCCTTTTCCTTGATGACAGTAGGAATATTTATATTGTCTATCTCACTGTTAAATATTCTAGTTCATATTTAACTTTTTTCCTGCAAAGCTATCATTTTAGGACACATTTTACTACCCTGCTGTTTGTCTTGGATACCATGCCTTTTTTATGACATCCTCAAATATGTGACTTAATGATTTGGTGGGGAAAAATACCTCAATCTTCGCTATTCTACAAATCTTTCTGATTTCTACTCTAATATTTGTTATTAATTGACTGATTACATATTTTTAGTTTCAAAAGCATTTGTCCTTAAAATTTAAAGGCTTTATTCTATTGTCTTCCAGTACCAGTGATACTGATTCTCCATGGAAACTTACAAAAGCTTTTATTTAACTTTGGTATCCAAAAATCTCACAAAAATTTCTCTAAATGTTATAGTTATGTTTAATAATTTTCCCACAATGGTAACATTCAATTGATTTTCTTTGATTTATGTTGTATAATTTCTTTGCTTGGTTTTTTCTTTCCTCTAGTCTTCATTTTTGGTATTATGAAATACACTTTGGTCTATACGGATTGACGTAGCATGTACAAGATTTTTATCCAATCTTATCTTTCTCATAGTCCTTAACCCCATCACTCTGCTATTTTCTTCCTGCCTTTCTAGTAAGTTTTTCCATAGGCAAAATTTTCCCAGTTACCCTTATTATAATAGCCTCTTCCACTTTTATGAATACCCTATCTTCCTAATATCATGGCACACTAAATATGTCATTTAAGTTCTGTTCTCTGAATTACATGTTTCCTCTATGGTGACTTGTTCTGTCATTCATGCACCTCCTTTTAGTGTTGATAGTTTTTCTCATTTGCCTTGAGATCCTTGATTGTTTGCTTATTGCTCCAAATCAAAGATAAATTATTAATGTAATAATTTTTCCTATTATATAAAGATACAGAAATACCTACTTCTTTTTAGGGATGGATCTATCTACTGGAGGCTTTTCCTTTTGTGTGCTTAACAATCAAGAAGTTATGCAAATTCCACTCTCAACTACCGTTAGCAATACCAATACAAGAATATTCTATTTCAACAGTCCTTGCTCAGGAACCTGCAGAACCACCTAACCAAGGGTCTTTTTTCAGAACTAGTTCTCCAGCTTCAAATCGGTGGTAAAGACCTCAGCTATAAAAGTGATAGGGGGAAGGAGAGGAAGTATGCAAACCTGAGCTACAGTTTGGCTGATACTATTTTAATCTGCCATTAAGTTAATTTTAGTCATTTTCCTCACTTCTACTTTTAATAATTAATGATTTCCAGGGTTCTGCGATGCTTCCTAGTGTTCATCTTTATTTCTTATAATGTGAAATGGAATTCTTTTAATATTTCTGTTATTAATGCTAATATATCTTACTTCTCCTTCAATACTTTTCTGAGTGTATCATTAAATATATTTAATTTCAGTAGAATTGAGAAGGAAAAATAATCATCTATGGAACCCCATCTATAGTTTGTTACTGACACATTTTAGTTTCTTCATTTCTAGGTAGAAGCTATTTTGAAAAAAACAATGAATTAGTTATCAGTTAGAAAAAAATGTTATTTTTAAATAGCTCCACAAACACAAATTTGTTTTATTATAGAGTGATCTAGATTCATAGGTTTCTTATGGATCAATGGTATTCTTATATAATTGAGTTTTTCTCCTTACAGTGAACAGAAAGGATAGGTTCTTTTAATTTTTTTATTAGTCATTGACACAGATGAATCATCCCTATTTATTTTAATGATGTTCATTATCTGGTGGTTATTCCATAATGGAGAAAGTTGATTTAAGGTGAAAATCTTAGAAAATAAATTGACAATTGCTATGATTTATACACAAATATATCTGAAATATGTGTTGTAATTTCTTTATGATTTTAGGAATATGAAAACTGCTAAGGAACACACTTAGTAAATGAGATCACCAAGGGAATGATTGCAAAGAGACAATAGAAGATAATATCAGACATTTTTAATTCCAAAGAATGAGGGCATATATATTAGAAAATGTAAATGTAGTTAGGAAATGAGAATGGGGAATAAATTTAGTAATGTTCATGTTACCTGATTTTCTTCATAAAGAGAGGTAAAAGTGACACATAGATCAATGGATTAGAATAGAGAGAGCAGAATAAACCCATGCTTAGATGGTCAATTAATCTGGGACAAAGGAGGGAATAATATGTAATGGAGAAAAGGCCATCTCTTCAACAAATGGTACTGAGTAAACAGGACAGCTACATGCAGAAAAATGAAACTGAACCACTTTCTTAAACTATAAACTCAAAATGGGTTAAAGATCTAAAAGTGAGCCCTGAAAACACGAAACTCATAAAAGAGAACACAGGCAGTAATTTCTTTGACATCATCTGTAGAAATATTTTTCTAGATACGTCTCCTTGGACAGGGAAACAAAAGCAAGAATAAACTATTGAGACTACACCAAAATAAAAAGATTTCCACAGAAAAGGAAACCGTCAACAAAATGACAAGGCAGCCTACTGATGGGAGAAGGCATTTGCAAATGATTTATCTTATAAGGGGTTAATATTCAAAATAGATAAAGAAGTTATACAACTCAACACCAAAAAAAAAAAAAAAAAACAACTAAATAATCTAATTAAAAATGGGCAGAGGACCTGAATAGACATTTTTCCAAAGATATACAGATGGCCAACAGACACATGAAAAGATGTTCAATATCACTAAACGTCAGGGAAATGCCAGTCTAAACTACAATGAGATATCACCTTACACCTGTCAGAATGGCTAGAATCAAAAAGACAAGAAATAACACATGGTGGTGAGGATGGGGGAAAGAAAAGTGGAGGGAGGGAAGGGACCCTCAGGCACTACTGGTGAGAATGGGAACTGGTGCAGCCACTGTAGAAAAAGTATGTGGGTTCCTCAAAAAATTAAAAATAGAGTTATTGTAAGATCCAGTAATTCCATACTGAGCATTTAAGCAAAGAAAATGAAAACACTAACTCAAAAAGATGTATGCACCCCTATGTTTACTGTAGCATTATTTACATAGCCAAGATATGGAAGCAACCTGAGTTCCCATCCATAAATGAATGGATAAACAAGTATTGGTGTATATATATATACACACACACAATGGAATATTAGCCATAAAAAAAAAAAGAATGCATTCTTGCCATTTGCAACAACATGGATGGACCTAGAGGGTATAATGCTAAGTAAAATAAGCCAGAAGAAGACAGATACCATAAGATTTCACTCATATATGGAATTTAATAAAGAAAATAAGCAAACACACAGAGAAAAAAGAGACAAATAGACTCTTAAAGAACAAACTGGTGGTTGCCAGAGGAGAAGTGGGTTAGGGGGATGGGTAAAATAGATAAAGGGGATTAAGAGTACACTTATTGTGATAAATTAGTAATGCACAGAATTGTTGATTATATTGTACTGAAACTAATATAACATTATGTTAATATTACTTCCTGAAAAAATTTTAAGTGTTTTGGACTAGAGAACTTAATATAAAATGTTGTGAATTATTTTTCAAAGGATAGCAGATCCATGAAACAAAACTTGGTAATAAAATAGAAATATTAAATCTCAATAATACATGCATATATTTTTAAATAACATATTCTATTTCATACAGAATCCATTACCAAGTGCTGACTGTGGAATGAGGCATAGTTGAGTTATTGTTCCAGTGCTCTACCAGTTAATAGTTGTGGCAGCTCGGGCAAGTAAATTACCTATATTATGACTCAATTTCATCTTGTCTACAATGGGAAAAATACTTATGCCCACCTTAAGGAATGTGTATAATTAAATTTGATAATGCAGTTAAAGCATTTAGCATAATCTCTGACATATTCCAAGTCCTCAATGAATGTTGTATCTATTTTTCATCTTACTAATACTAACCACTTGTGGGGTGTCATTTTACTTCAGATTGTGGCTATTATACCATTTTATAGATGAATAACCCAACAGGTTAAATATTATATCCAACACACCATGTAGTATTTATCGTAGCAAATCTAATGACCAACTGGTATCTTATTCCCAAGTACCATCTCCAGAGCTCATTAACTAAACTTAGGAATTAAAACTTCTTTCATTTAATCATGACCAGTTTCCCTAAATAATATAGGTAGAATATTTTATCTACTATCTAGGGACACTGATCATGATTATATGAAGGAAGTATTAATCAAATAGCTAATAAGTTATTACTGTATTAGAGGCATTAATGTGAGTTCAGTGAGATAAGCACGCAGGAAAAAGACAAAGCATTTGCCCTCAAACAAGTCACATTCTAGAAAAAAAGCATCATAACAAGTACACTATGAGCAGTTTCCGTTTTCTGGTGGGCTAGTTTACTTGCATTATCCTTGTTTTGAATACACTACACGGTGATAAATGTGATGGTTTTTGTTTGTACTGCATGTAAGGTGCCTGTTAAATACCTGAAAAGAGACTTCGGACAGTAAAGAAAAACCACTGACATGGCAAGAAATGATCATATCCTACTTTGATCAGCATATTTGCTCCTTTTCTTCCTTGGTAACACATAAGATAATGACGCATTTTGGGGCACCTGGGTGGCTCAGTTGGTTAAGCGTCCACCTCCAGCTCAGGTTATGATCCCAGGGTCCTGGGATTGAGTCCCGCATTGGGCTCCCCGCCCAGTGGGGAGTCTGATTCTCCCTCTCCCCCTGTTCCTCCCCTCTCCATGCTCTCTTTCTCTCTCTCAAATAAAATCTTTAAAAAATAAAAACAAAAATACAAAGATTTTGATTTAAATAATACAGAAAATATAAAAATCATAAATGTATTAGTGTTACCATGTACCATGAAAAGTTCACATATATACAAATTCTATACTTCCTTTATCCCCTATAGTTCTGAAAATTTACAGAAAAATATTCTACTATAAAATAGGGGTTCTTGTTCCCCTCATGTAAGTAGCCAGTGAGTTAAAACCTCAATAGTCTATTTGGTAACTCTACCGCCTAATTTATTCTAAATCTAATTTGTTTGTTTTATTTCAGAAGTTCACAGCCTATTATAAGTAGATCTTAAGCTAACCTTTTTGGTAAAACCAAGATTTGGTGCTATATTTATTACCATTGTCAGAAAGTTTCTTTTCATCTTTAAGAATGGCGGTTGGCTAAAAAACCGATTTTACAAGATGTAGTTGATGGTCTGTTAAGTTAGATACTTTGATGAATCTAAGTACAATTCAGATGTGAAGGGCCATTATACTCTTACTGAGCCCTGGAGAATGATTTCATTGTTGGGCATGTGTGATATCAGTAGCACCGTAAACTGTGCTGCAAAACCTGAAAATGCACGTCTTTCGGTGACGCTGAACCAAGTGATATAAACCTCAGAAATTCTAAAGAAACAAAGAAACAATTTTATCAAGTGCTTGAGGTTTTACTCTTTAGAAGAGAGACTTAAAAAATAATACTGATGATTTTTAGTGCTTATGCACATGGGTCCTCGTATTACACGTTCCAGATTCTAAACTTAACATTTCGAGCATCGGATTTTCAATAAATTCCAGAAAGCATACTCAGATGAATGATATCAAAGATCTCAAAGAATCTAAAATATATGCTAAGTTAAATTTGAATGCTTTAAATTAGAAGGAGGTTGATGATTTTTGTTTTGAGGGTTAGCATTAAGGCATGTATTTCCCCATTATGCTGACTTCAAGAAAACGATTTTAACCAAACATCTAAGGAAAAACAAAATAATTCTTCCACTAGTCTCTTCATTTTAAACAATATAAAAATAATTCTACTTTGAAATAGGAAGTGAAACATGTGAGTGTCAACAAGTTATTGATTTGGTGTATAACAAGCAAACTGGCACTTTGAAAAAAATGAAGTAGTATGATTAACACTTCCTTGGTTATCAGACATGCCCCAAATGAAAATCTCTCTGTTGTGGCAATGTTTAAAAAGGAAAAGGTCATTAGCCATCACAGAGCCCCTAACATAAAAAATCATTCATTCATTTCATTTGATGGACTATTCTTGAAGGTATTTCTAACCACGGTTTAGCTAATCACTGTAAAAACAAAAGGAAAAAAGAATAAGTCTGACTAGAATATTATTTTGTATTTTTCTAATAATTCAGTTACACTCGTATTATATACCTTAGAGGGAATACAGACACTCCGAATCCAGGTAGAATGAAAAAATACAATTAGGTATTATAATTACGAACTTGTCCCTTCTGGTTTCATGAAATGCTTCTATTCTATGCTGTATAGTCTGCACACTTAGGAACATCAGTACTTATACTGTTGTGTAAAATGAACAGCTACTGAGCTCTAATGGGCTTCATTCCGGGTTTTAAAATTCCTCAAAATGACTTTGAGATCATTAGGTCCACAAGCAGTAATGCATGCTGTACTCATAAAAGAGTGTAATAAAGACAAACATGAGTAACCTTAAAACTGCCTTAATTCTAAGAAATGTGTACACATTTTTGCCATCATAAAAAAGGAATAAAAAAAACACATGATTTTTTTTTATTTAAAAATGTCATTAGAAAAACAGATAATGGGTGTGTAATACGCAGAATTTTGCCTGAGTAAGTTGAAGGAAATTCTCCTTGAGGCTTTTTTGCTTGAATTTCTTTATTGGACCACAGTTTAGTTACCTGTCCAGGATCGTGGTAATCATCATCTCTACTGACTAACACTCGTTTTTTTCTATACTTTTTTAACATACTTTTTATTCATAAAAAATAGTGTTGGGGGCGCCTGGGTGGCTCAGTTGGTTAAGCGACTGCCTTCGGCTCAGGTCATGATCCTGGAGTCCCTGGATCGAGTCCCGCATCGGGATCCCTGCTCAGCGGGGAGTCTGCTGCTCCCTCCGACCCTCCTCCCTCTCGTGTTTTCTGTCTCTCATTCTCTCTCTCTCAAATAAATAAATAAAATCTTAAAAAAAAAAATAGTGTTGGGGAAAAACTTGTTCTTACTAATCAGTTATCACTTTGATAAACAGATCAAGTGCCCTCCTGTCTTTCTTTAGCAATATATTAGCCTTGGTGCATGCATGGCATGTAGCAATGGAAACAGATTATCTGCATACCGTATATAACAATTACACTCTGTAAAGCTTGCCAAACAGTAGAAAACAAAGTGTTTTCAACATTAGATCCAGATCATATGCCAACTCTGCTTCCACAGATCGCCATTCATAGCCTTGAAATGCTGAATTAAGGGGCGCCTGCATGGCTCAGTCGTTAAGCGTCTGCCTTCGGCTCAGGTCATGATCCCAGAGTCCTGGGATCGAGCCCCGCATCGGGCTCCCTGCTCTGCGGGAAGCCTGCTTCTCCCTCTCCCACTCCCCCTGCTTGTGTTCCCTCTCTCGCTATATGTCGCTGTCAAATAAATAAAATCTTAAAAAAATGCTAAATTAAGTGATGTTCTGCTCTCTGAATAACATGACCAAATTAAAACTACAGGCTATTTTAGTATTATTTTTTATATTATTTTTTATAGCTGAAGTAGGTAAATATGAAATTTCCAAGTATGTCTAACAATGAAGTATAAAATTATGATACTGATAATACAAAAAGAAAATCTTATCTTCAAATTTAAATGCTGTGTCCACCAAAACGATAGAGCTTTTATTTATAAGATATTAAATTTCTTGAATTTGTTTGCAAATATATTCCATGTACACTTGGGGCATTATTAAAAGAAAAACAACTGTATTATAATCAAAGTTTAAATAATTGTGTTAAAATATATCATCTGTTTACATTTAAAGTCTATCAGTGTTTCATTAGTGTTTTTTCCATCCAGGTGAGTACAAGTTTATAAAATGTGTTCTCCCTCCTCTTCTCCATTGAAATAATCCCCCTGCTAATGACCAAAGGGGAAGATACTTAGAATGTGCTTCAGTATTGAGAGCCACAGGAGAATGTTACCAATACGTAACAAGCCTCAACATATTTCTGCTAGATCAGTTAGGTATTCAATATACTTTCAGTAGGACAGAGAGAACTAAATCATATATTCTGTTCTTGGAAAAAAAATATTAGAATTAAATAAAAGAGGTATTAGTGGAATCTTTCCATATACTCCAAATTGAAGAAATTATGGTTGGAGATCCAGCTAGGTGATGAGAATTATTTTTTTTTCCCCACACAATTTAGAACCAGCTTAAATGAGAAGCCCAAGGACAAATAAACCCACACCAAACAGAAAGCAGTTAGGTGACATGAATTAGTCCTCATGTAGATTCTTCCTGAAGCAGGTTAATTTTTTTTTTTTTTTGAAAGTGAGAAAAGAGAGCACATGCCCAGGCATGAGCCACCCAGGGGCCCCAGCAGGTTCTTTTCTATATCATAGGCTATCACTTCAGGAAGGCAGTGGAACATGCTACAAGGGGAACCTAGAATGAGGACTCATCTATGAAAAGCAAAGGGAATCAAGATGCCCCTTTCTTTTAATCCTCTCTAATCCTGAATATGCACAGCTAAAGTAAAACAATTTTGTATAAAGGACATGTTTGGTATTTTTTGAAGCTTCCTTTTTGAGCCACATTAGAAGTAGTATTTTAAAGTTCATTCTAACAGTCTTGAAAGTTAAACAAATTGTAAAGTCTAATTCATATATAAGATGCCACCAGCGTACTAAGATTACTTCTGCATGCATGCTTTTGAAACTCAGTGCATAAAGGTCATTTTTAAAAGAGAAAGTTAAACTAATGCTGTCGTTTTGAATATTGATTTATTCATCTATTTTTCCTCTATTTTTTAGTTTCATTTTGGTAATAGTTACAGAAAAATACTAATAAAGGAAGTGTGATAGTTTTCCCTTTCTTTTTCAGCTACTCAGAGAAGCAAATTGGAACACTGATATTGCTATTTCATAAATATGAATGAAAACATTCTCTTTTTAGAAGGTAGTATGGAGGGCGCCTGGGTGGCTCAGTTGGTTAAGCGACTGCCTTCGGCTCAGGTCATGATCCTGGAGTCCCGGGATCGAGTCCCACATCGAGTTCCCTGCTCAGCGGGGAGTCTGCTACTCCCTCTGACCTTCCCCCCCTCTCGTGTGCTCTCTCTCTCTCAAATAAATAAATAAAATCTTTAAAAAAAAAAAAAAAGAAGGTAGTATGGAAAATGTGGTATAAATGCAGAAGTTAAGGTTCCTATGTTTCCCCACATAAAAACGTAACTCACTAAGCTCCATTTTTGGAAAAAGTCATCCTATCTCTCTGCACTATTATGTCACCTTGTTTGTAATTCAAGTAAGTTTGTATGTGCATATGGGTTTGTTACTGGACTCTGTTCTGTTGCTATTTGTGTCAATCACCGTATCCTAGTTACTGAAGTATAACAATTAACATTTTTAAATTAACTTCATTAAGGTTAAGATCAAAAGGTCAAATTCAGGAAACTTTATTCCTAACATTTCATCGTGGAAACTGAGAATTACAGTTACTTTATGTAAAAGATAAGACTACTTATTTTTCTCTTTGAGAAAATTTGGTGGGGGTTGGTTTTGTGCTTTTTTTTTTTTTTTAACTAAGCATACAAAATGTACTTGATTGTAATTAGGATTGCCTTGAATCTTAGAAAATGGTTCATTTATAGTGTATATATTATATACATAATATATATATTTAAATTTTCTCAAAACTGTTTTGTAGTTTGGAATATTTTGCTATCATTTGTTAGCTTTATTCATAGTTATTTAAATACATTGATGTTACTGTAAATGACATTATTTGTTAAATGTAATTTTCTAGTTGTTTACTTCTGGTTCAAGGACTACAGTTACTTTCTCTATATTAACCTTGTAACCTGTGACCTTACTAATTTATTAATTGGATTGGGGAAATTTTGATTTTCAGAGTTACCATATTATAGTATTAAAATGTCCGGTTTTCAACAACTACAAAAAAAAAATGACTAAGAATGAAAACAATCAGGACAGTAAAAAAAAAAAATTATACAACATGACCATGTGGGGCTTAGTCTATAAATATGATTGGTGAAATACTTGAAAAATCAGTGTAATCTGATGTATTAACACTCAAAGATGTCCACTGTCAGCACTCTTATTCAACATTGTGCTGGAATTTCTTGTCAGTCTAATAAGGGAAATAAAGGAGATACAAGGCATAGAGATTAGAAAAGATAAAATTGTCCCTATTTGCAGATGACACAATTGTCTGTTTATAATATCTCAAGAAATTTCATGTACATGCACAACTAATTAGCAATTTCATTCAGGTCACAGAGACAGGACACAAAATTTTAATTTGATATATTAGCAATGGCCACAAGTACACCAAAATTAAAAATATAATGCCATTTCCAGTTGCTTAAGAAACACACTGGTGTAAATCTAATAAAACATGTACAGGACTTATGTGCTGAAAAATCATGACACTGATGAACGAGTCCAAAAATATAAATAAAGAGTCACACTATCTTTATGGATAGGAAAACTCAATTAAAATGTCAATTTTCTCCAAAAATTTTTAACCTAATGCTCTTAAAAATCACATTTTTATAGACCTAGACAAAATTATTCTAACATTATATGGAATAGTAAATAGAACTAGAATATCTCATACAAGTGTGTACAAATTCAAGACTTTAATGGCCACAATAATCAGTCCTGTATGATAATGGTTGAGGGATAGGCATACAGATAAATGGAACAAAGAGCCCAGAAATACACCGAAACAAATATGCCTACTGAGTAAAAGTAAATCAATAGAGGAATATATTTTTTTTTAATGGTGAGCAACTGGACCCCCATAGGCTAAATAGAAATGAACCTTGACTTAAGTTTCACATCTTACAAAAATTATTCAAAATTGATCAGAGAAAAATCTTAAATATAGACTCTACACTTTTCAGAAAAAAATATAGGAGAAAACATTTTAAATCTAGGCATGGGCAGAATTTCTTAGACTTGGCACCAAAGTACAATATATAATGGAAAAAATGAAATATTAGACTTCAAAAATTAAAAACTTTTGCTCAGTTCAAGACCCTATTAAGAAGATGAAGAAAGAAAAAAAGCTCCCTAGTGGGAGAAAACACTTCAAACTGCATATTTGACAAACACTAGTATCTAGACTAGGTCAGTAATACATTGACAAAACACAGTAACAAAAGAACAAAAAAATTCAATTAGAAAATGGGCAGCATACTAAGAACCTTTTCAAAGAGGGTATACAGATGACCAAAACACGTAAAGATGTTCAACATCATAGTCATTAGGGAAATGCAAATTAATACCACAATGAGATATCAGTACACACCTATCTAAATGGCTGAAATTTTTTTTAAAAAAGTGACACCACCAAGTGCTGGCAAGGGTGTAGAAAAGAACAGAAATCTCTACACTGCTGCTGGAAAGGTAAAATGGTAGATCAACTCTGGAAAAGGGTTTGACTGTTTCTTAAATCTAAATATACAATGACCATACAAGCAGTGATTGTGCTCTTGGGTATTTGTTCCAGAGAAATGAAGCATTTTGTTAGCACTAAAACATGTACCAAATGTTTTCTGGCAGATCTATAAATGTCCAAAAACTGGAAATACAGACATCTTTCAATGGATGAATGGTTAAGCAAACTGGTATATCGTATCAAGAAATACTTGAGAGCAATAAAAAGGAATGGATTATTGATATGTGTAACACATTAAGGATGAATCTCCAGAGCATTATAGAATGATGGAATATCCTGAAAGGTTATATAGCATAAGATTTCATTTTTTAACATTGTTGAAATGACAGAATTGTAGGGATGGAGAATCGATTAGTGGTTGCCTGATACATCTGTAAAAGAGCAACATGAGGGATCTTTGGAGGATTCCATATATGGAATTCCATATATGTCCATCTCCTGGTTCTGATATTATAGTTTTGCTAAATGTTGTCACTGGGACAAAGAATGCATGGGATGTCTGCATTATTTCTTACAGTTGTACATGAATCTATAATTATATTTTTAAAAGAGAAAAACCAATTGTAGTTTTTCAAGCATTGATACAGACTAATTGCACACAGAGTTCAAGCATTAATATTTGATTTAGTTTCCTGTCTCACGTGCAGTACTTCTAGTTTCTTTTATTTGTAAGGAAGTAAATATTCAGCTGCCACTGACTACTTTCACACCTAGAGCTTAGCCAAGTCCATGTTTTTACCATTATGTTGAATTTCTGTACCTTTCCATACAAATATGGTTTTTGAAGCCAGCTATCTATTTTACAGTTCTTAAAAATTAGTATTCTGTCTTTATCTTTTTCTGTGTATGGGTAAGTGCTTCATAGTATTTGTTATACAATCTTGATGGGAAGTACCTTTAGTATGAAAATAAATGTTTAGAAAACTTGCTGGCCCCAAACGCTTGCTCAGTGTGGAACAAAGAAACTTGTCATATCTAATAATATTCAGAATAGAAAATTTGTTTGGAATCTAGAATTTATAAGCTTAAAGTTTCGTTGCTTAAAATAAACGGTGGCTGTTTGAGATAATAAAATTTTCTTAGCTGTTTTCAGTGTTTAATCAGTGTGGGAGAAGTATATTCGGAAAATGTCTTCCCAAAAGGACTATAATAGACCAGGACAGGAGTTAGAGGAGCCTAATTTCAGTAAAACACACAGCAGCAATATTTCAAAGATTTGTCAACCATACAACTGAGAAAACTCACAATGATGGTCATGGCATGGAACATCTCTGTTGACATTAGAAAAATGCCTAATCTTCTGATCAAATACAATTGAGACAAAGTGAGGGTGGAATACCCCAGTGGAATGTTTGGCTGGACTTGCTACCTATTTCCTGTTTTTATTCAATAATTAAAAAATATTTATAGGGTAGCTACTTGGTATTAGATACGGTATTAGACAATGGAGACAGAAAAAATGTCCATTCCTCTACTATGGTGCCTATACATTATCTTAAAAGATAAACAATACTCAGGTAAACCAAGGTGACAAAGAGACAACAGAACAGTGGTGAGTTTAAGACAGGGATGTTCTATGCAGTTTGTCAAGGGAAGAATTCTCTCAAGAGTTGATAATTTAGCAGAGATTGTAAAAGAAGAATGGCCTATCAAAGAAATCGTATGTGGAGAGGTATTTTTGAGGAGAAATAACAAGTAAAAAATTCTGAAAACAAAAATTGGGATTATATTTACACTCAGAATGTGTTTTCATTAGGCAAACACAAAAATATTGTTAAATTTTAACTGTAATTATTAAGAAAGATGAACTCATCTTTATATTAGTTCCTGAGATATATTTTTAGATGTGAAAATTCCTAAATTATACCTGAGAAAGGTATAGAGTTGCACACAGCTATCATCTCCTAATGCATAAAACGTACATTAAGCTATGTTTATATCTGTTCATCTTGTGCCCTAAATGCTAAAAACATCTTATCTTAGCAAAAGCTGTGAATATTCTGAGGCCTACATAATATCTATAAGCTTAATAAAAATGTCTACATAAAAATATACACTTTTTACATTTTAAGATTAACCCTACCACCATTTCCTCATTAAAATATGTATCTGTATGATAAATAAAGGCCTAATTTATTGGCAATTTTCAGGAAGAATATGAGCCAATCCACAAAGAAGAAGTGATCACATGGATACTTTCCATAGGGCTGATGTATTGACCACATTTTTACAGGTTAATATCTTACTGAATTATTTTCTACCATATTCTAAAGATAGAGCTCACATCCTGGAGTCAAATAACATCACTAATATGTCAAATAGGTAATACTGGAAGACTTATCTGAGACAAAATTGAGTCATTGTTAAAAAAAAAAAACAAAAAAACAGGAAGAGGGAAAGAAACAAGTCGCCAAGTTGGTAAGCATTAAAAATTAAGTGCTGTCAACAGGAATACATTCTAACTGTAAAGAAAATTAAACACAAAAGTATCTCTAAGCATGCAGTATGCCCTGATCACTATCCCTTTCATAGTTATTATTACTATTATTTTCCTAGACATTTATGTCATAGTTTACATTTTTTAAACTCAGGAGGAATAAATATATTCTTAGTGTAAAAGTATTCAGAGAACAAAGATGAAAATCAAAACCAAATACTATCATAAACCCTTGATCTTAAATCCTTAAAAAAAAAAAACTGAACTTAAGAATGGAAAGAACCCAGATGTCCATCAACAGATGAATGGATGAAGAAGATGTGGTATACATATACAATGGAGTATTTCTCAGCCATTAAAAAAATGAAATCTTACCATTTGCAACAATATGGACGAAACTAGAGGGTAGTATGCTAAGCAAAATAAGTCAGAGAAAGACAATTATATCATTTCACTCCGATGTGGAATTTAAGAAACAAAACAGAGGATCATAGGGGAAGGGAGGGACAAATAAAATAAGATGAACTCAGAGAGGGAAACAGTAAGAGACTCTTAACTATAGGAAACAAACCGAGGGTTGCTGGAGGGGAGGTGGGTGGGGTAACTTGGTGATGGGCATTAAGGAGGGCATTTGATGTAATGGGCACTGGGTGTTATATACAACTGATGAATCACTAAACTCCACCTCTGAAACTAAAAAATTAAAAAATAAAAATAAAAGTTACCAGGTGATGCTGGGGAAAAAAAAAAAAAGTTAACAATTGATAACCATTTGGATATGCTCCTTTCAAGCCTTTCTATCCAACCTGTTAGGGAATTTTGGATTCAGAGGATGGCTAATTCCTTGTCTTTCTCCTTTCCTCTAATACTCTATGTTTCAGGATCCTCTTTTCCCCTGGATTTAGAGTAATACTAATGTAGATGTAAATTTTGGTTTATCTGGTCTGTAAAAAGAAATTTGAAGTGGAGAGAATCTATTCAGTGTTCACTTCACTTTGCAATTCTTAGGAAGTAGAAAACAAGAACCACGCTAACCTAGACATACATGTACAGATAAATGAAGTGTTAAACATTAACTGATTTAGGGAGCCATGAATGCCCGAGTCTTGCCTCTTATGATACCTCCCATGCACTGACTGTAGGTTCTTAAGGAATGTTAAGTATTCACAAGGATTAACACATAAAACCAAATAAAAATTTTGGAAGTATGCTGTGATCTCACAGTCAACAGCTGCCATCACTGAAGCAGGATAGACATGTAAAATCTCCATTTTTGCTAATTAAAGTCCCTAGCAAGACATTCATATCGCTTTCTCCCTTACATTTAATACCCAACTTAGGATTCTCTTTAAATTAAAAGGTCTGTGATATTATGCCTTTTTTTAGAAATCAGTGTTACCTCAGAGACACTAAAGCCCTTGAATATTTTGAGCATCTCTCCTTCTTTAACATAGTTACCCAGATAATTAGGTACATATAACTGAGGGTAAAACTTGGAAGATATTATGCATTTCTGCCTTCTTTTATAGGTATTAAGGTGAGAGTCAATTTCAATTTGACTCTGTTCATCCCCCAACCAAGAAAGAAAAGCCTTAGTAAGGAGATTTTTTTTTTTTTTTTAATGCTTTTCTAAATGTTCACCAGGTCATTCAGACCAATTATTCCACCGAGGAACAATCAGAAAAGCTAGGGGACTTGCATTTTAAGGAATCAGAAAGCTAACAATATAGTGAAGAACTATCATGTAAAGATCAGGAAGAAGACAGAAATTTTGCATACTGAGCTCATCTTCTGGGGCCATTTGTGCCCTAGGGACTCTAGCCTCTTCTGACTCTCATGAAGTTGACAAATCAGACATAAAAACTGTAGGATAAACTTATTGTGCACAATCAGAAGAAATTGGAAAAGGACCACACACTGAGGTAGGAGAAAATTCCTGAAAATTTTCAAAATCTGGTATAATATATAAATTAAGCTAGTATTTAACTACATAAAAATGTAATTATAATATTCTTGTAGGTTTGTTATGTCGTGAATTGTGCCCCCCCCCCCCCCAAAAAATTCCTATGTTGGAGTCCTAATCCCCATATGACTATTTTTGGAGACAGGGCTTTTATAGAGGTAATTAATGTTAATTGAAGTCAGAAGAGTGGGACTTGATTTCCCTAAAAGGAGAAATCAGAAGTAAATACAAAGAGAAAAAGCCATGTGAGGACAAGGCGAGTGCACAGCCCTCACCAAAACTAAGACCACTGGCACCTTGATCTTGGACTTCCAGCCCAGGGGTGTAAGAGAATAAATTTCTATCTTTTTTTTTTTTTCTTTTACCTGTTCAGCTTGATTGCTTTCCATTGTTCTGTCCTCTGGGTTACTAAACCCTTCTCCTTCCTCTAGTCAACTATTTATTCCCTTTTGCATATTTTAAATTTCAGTTATATTCTTCTTCTTTGATCTGTGTTTTAGGTTTTCTATCTTTTTATTAAGAGTGGAGGAGCTCAGTGAGACCCTCATGTCCACTGAGTATCTTTATGCCCATTACTTTAAACTCTTTATCAGAGATATTACCTGTTTTGTTTAGATCTCTTGCTGTGATTTTGTCTGGTTCTTTCATTTGGGGCTTATTCCTCTCATTTTGTCTAACTCTGTGTCTGTTTCTACACGTTAGGAAAGTTAGAGACATCTCCTACTCTTCCATGTAGGGGCCTTATGAAAAAGAAATCTGTAGTTCCTCCTAGTTCAAGGTCCCCTGTTCACCTGGCACTTCAGGGTTATCTCTACCTGTGTAGTGTATGGCCTACTCTTGTGGCTAAGCCAGCTTTACCTTTACTCCAGTCCTCAACAAGGACTTGCTTTGCCTTTTGTGGGCAGGGTTTTGCCCCTGTGCTGTTTATGGGCCAGTCTGGGGCTGCCTTGGCCTTGAGTTGGGCCAGACCAAGCATTTGTCAGAGCTGAGGTCACAAAAAACTCCAGGGCTCTCTCCCTGTGTTGATCCCTGGAGGCTTTTGTGAGTGGACCGGGCCTGAAGTCAGACGAGGTGTCCACCCCCAGCCCACCACTGGGGCCACAGTAAAACTGATCTGTGTGGCTATCTTCCTCTCTCCTGGGGCCAGAGTCACTTTGGAGAGGTGCTGGCCCCTGCTGGGGCTGTTTGCACAATGTCATGCTCATGGTGCTACTTTGGATGGAGTCTGGCTTTCGATGGAGGCCAGGTTGGAGGGGGCAAGTCCACAGAGGAGCACAGGGGGTGGAGCATGCTGTTAGCAAGCTAGGTGGAGAGTGTTTGCTGCACTGGTTCCTGCAGGTGTGTGTGTATCCAAGCTGGTGGGCGGGTTGGGGTGGGGGGCAGGGGAAATGGTGCCACAGTTCTTTTGTTCTTAGAGAAGTGTCCCAAAGATCCCTGTCCTTGCAGCATGCACTCTGAGGTTAAGAAACAGATCTTCCCCCCATATACCCCACGTGTTTTTCAAACTGTTTCTTCTATTCTATATGTCAGTGGGGCTGTTTGTTGTGACATCTCCTCTAGGGTAGGAACTCAGTGTCCTCTTGCCCTACAGCTCTCCCAGAGCCTAGCTGCTGAGTTTTAAAGTTTCAGGTGTTAAGCCCCACTGATTTTAAGAACGGAAAAAGTTAAGTTCCTCTTGTTTTCAAAGCCAAATGATTTGGTTACTTCTCTTCCCAAGGCAGGTCCCCCATGTCTGGTGTGCTGGTGTGAGGTTTACTTTTCTCCCTTTTCTGTGCCTGCAATGCCCCTCCCCCTCCCCCACAGACATTCTCACAGGTCAGCTAGGTTCCTAAGTGCATCTCTACCCTCCTTACCTTTTTCCATGTGGCCTCTTCTCTACATTTAACTGTGGACAGTCTGTTCTACTAGTCTTCCAGGCATTTTCTGGGTTATTTACACCGATATGAGTGTTATCTAACTGTATTCATGGGATGAGGTGAGTTTAGGATCTTCCTACTCCACCATCTTCCCTGGAAATACCCATAAATTTTTTAAGCCATGTATTCTGTGGTATTTTGTTATGGCAGCCTGCAGAGACTGAGATAGTTTGGAAACTATGTAATGCATTTTTCAACAATGCATGAGATTTACATTTCCAGCCATTAAGGAATGAAATGACCCACTATTACCATCCCACCATAAACAAATAGAAATATGGACAAAATATAGGACTTAAAATCATTTTCTACTTAGATAACTGACAACAAAAAACTGATGCCTGAGAAAAGGGAAACAAATTTGATGAGCCCTAACATTATATAGACTTTTGGACACAGAACAGTTCTCAGTGGATTCCTAAGCAGGTTACAGACCACTTTCCTGAAAGAAAATACAGAGAATGGAGTTGAGGGAAAACAAAATGGCTAGAACTCATAGGGCAAAATAGCCAAGTTATTGGAGCTACACAAAGAAAGAACTGTAGAAATCTGCATGGGGTCCCACTGAGTCTTTGGCTGAATACCAATCTGCAAGCATAGGGTGAAAGGAACCAAGGCTAGATAAGACAAAGTTTAGAAAAAGAAGTCATTAGTACCTCCTAATTGTAAGATTAACAACTACCCATGTTCAAATAGGGCGGTGAATTGTTAGTTTTTACCAGCCCAAGTGATGAATGAATCAACAATATAATGAGCAGAAAACTTAGTGTTCTGCCTTAGAATTAGAACTCAGTTAGCTCTAGAATATAGGCAACCACAGAACCACACAAAAAGAGCACTAAAACAAGCGAAATGGTCAAGCTGGTTATTATACAATCTAACTATCTATAAGAAAAAGTCAAACAGTCCTTAGAGATATAAAACAAATTACAGCACTATTTAAAATCTAATAACTACACTTATGAAGAGTAAACAAAAATCAAAAGAAAAAAAACAATACAAACAGAATAAGGAATGAAATGAATAATGGAATCAGCAGAAAGAAATTGAAAGCAATTTTAGATACTCTCCTTATGTATAAAAATCTAACTTAATATAAATTAGAAGAAAATAACAAGACCCAACCTCAAGTTATAAAGATTAAAAATACAATACAGGATGCCAAAAAAAACCCCTCCTATCTCCAATGGATGGAATTATAGCTGATAGGCAAGAAGTGATGATTAGTGATCCCTAATCTAATAGCAAAAGAAATCCCAAATAAAGGAAAAAAAATAAGACCATTGAAAAATAAATGAACACAGAATCAGTGGCCTGAAGGGAAATAAAGAAATGAAGCTATAAGCAGTATAATATATATTTAACTAAAGTCTTATGGGGAGAGGACAAGGGAAGCTGGATTGAGGGGGAAGGGGCTTATATGAGAATATAAATATGAGAATGTCATTTGAAGAAATGGTGGAACAGGTTATAAAAACTATTAAAACATACACCCTAGAAAAAATTCCTAGGCAGAATCAAATCCTAAGCAGAATTATAAAAAAAAATCCACTAAGGCACATAATAAATGAATTGCCGAGAAACAGAATTAAGATTATCTTTTTAAGAGAAGGCAGGAAAAAACTGCATATAAAGGAATATGTATCATTACAACAGATTTCTCATCAGAAAGTATGTAATCCAGGAGACAATTAAAATGCAGTTTTAAAGTATTAAAAGAAAAAAAACCTGTCAACCCAGAATTTTTGACAAAGCGAAAATACAAAAGTTAAAGTGAAATCAAGTCTTTTCCAGGCACAAAAAAAAAGGCTGAAAGAATCATTGTCAACAAGATGAACTCCAGAAAATGGTTAAGGCAGTTTTTCATAGAAAATAAATGATACTATTAGTTGAGTTAGTCTGAGAGACAGACAGATGATGCACAGAGACTGAGAGGCTCCCCCCTCCACACACACACACACACACACACACACAGAGAGACAAAGACAGACACATACACACAGACTTACACACATACACAGAGACAGAGACATACACTCATGCACAGATACACACAGACACACAGAGGCAGAGATGCAGAGACAGACACACAGATGCGCAGACGTGCAGAGACGCACGTGCACAGAGACAGACACACATGCGCACACACACAAAGCGACCGAGACAGACACGTGGGCACAGAGGCACGCACACACAGAGGGAAGCATAGAGACGGGCACGCACGGACCCACGCACACAGGGACCCACGCACAGAGAGGCACATTAGCACACGGACACACACGCAGACACAAACTAAATTGTGTGATTCTTAAGTATCCAGAAGTGAGGTGAAAATATGGCAACGGGGTGCCTGGGTGGCTCAGTCGGTTAAGCGTCTGCCTTCGGCTGGGGTCATGACCCCAGGGTCCTGGGATCGAGCCCCATGTAGGGCTCCCTGCTCAGTGGGGAGCCTGCTTCTCCCTCTGCCCCTGCTATCCTCCCCGTTTGTGCACTCTCTCTCTCCTATAAATAAATTTAAAAAATAAATAAATCCTAAAAAATTTTTGATACCTTGTTATTCTTAGAAAATCTCATTTTTGAGTGGAGGAGGGAGAAATGCGGGGGAGGGGGAGAAACAGGAGGAGGGGGAGAAGACGGGGAAAGAGGGAAAAGCAGAGGAGAAGGGGAGAGGCGGGGGTGGGGCACGGAGGGAGAAGCAGGCTCCCCACTGGGCAGGGAGCCTGATGTGGGGCTCGATGCCAGGACCCTGGGATCATGACCTGAGCTGAAGGCAGACACTTAACCCACTGAGCCACCCAGGCGCCCCTCTTTTATCTGATCTTAAAATGAGATACCTGACAAAAGATTTTAATGAAAATGTCTTGAATATGTTATTTATTCAAATATCAACTATGATGAGTCATTTCGGTACATTTTCTTTCATGTTTACCCAAAATAACCCATTTTTTACCTAATCATTTATTAGCTTTTCAAAGTTGTCTTAAGTCCCTAAGTTTAAAGAAAAAAAATTCTCTGCTGTTTTTTTCCAAAAGATTTGGCAAAGGAAGATTCAGCTTCAGCTGGACTATATCAGATTCAGCTCACTTCCTCCATCCCAGCTTTCAGTGGGTGCAAGGAAGGAATGAGGAGCAGCTGAAGATAACAGACATCCTCCCAGTGAGCTTTAACATTTGCTTTCAAATGATCCCTCTGAGAATGATTTCAAATGCAAAAATGAAACATTTTGAAGATAACGCATTAAGATTTACTGTTTGTATTATCTGTATTTTAGTAATATATCAGAATGTTAAACTACAACAACTGGTAATATGGTTTATGTTAGGTTCATATTTGATACATATGAAAGGTTCATTTATAAATTACATACACACACGCACACACACACACAGTAGAATTCATCTAGGTTTTCTAAAAACTAAACTCCATAACTGGTCTAATAAAAAACATACTATTTTCCATGAGGAAATTTTTAGGGGGAAAAAGATGTGTGTTAGCATCAGCCTAGAGAATACAAATGTATGACCATTTCATACCTTGTTATGAAAACAAAATAAATAAACAAACAAAAATATGGTGTGGAAAACTGTAATAAGGCCACAGTTGATCCTTGTACTTCCATATTTTATATTCTGTGCAGTTTTTTTCTATTCTTTATTGTAAACCTGAAAAATGAATACACATTTTATAATGTATAATGTCCTGATTAATGTAACAGTTTTAAATAAGGATAAAACATCTCCTTAGTTATTGGACTGATAACTTTCTGCTCCCTCTACTTTGATGGCATTTCTAATAAAGTATCACATATTTAGTGGATAGCAAATTGAGGAGAGTCTTACAAGCCAAACAAATCTGTTTTTCTTTTTGTGCTATAGGCAAAACATTTCCCTTTGATTTATAATTCTAATATAAAATTGCAATGCTCTATTATTATAATAAGTAGAATCTAAAGTCACATTATTGAATACAGTCATAAAAAGGGACTAGCAGTATTACGGTTTTTTATTAAGTACTAGTAATTTCATATACTTTAGTTTACCAATTTTGACTGGTTTCAGTATCTCTGACTAAAAACATTATAGCTTAGATTTATTTTCTTTATTTTTTCTGACAGAAAGGTATAAAAACAAAAATGATAATAAACATGATTGACTGTTTAAGCAAATCTCTAGTTTATGTGAAGTTGCATTAACTCAGAAAATCATGAACTAGTGTGTATATTGTCAGATTAACAAGGTGAATAGTGCCAGAAAGAGTTAATAGAGTTAATTCTACCTATAAAACCATGTAGAAAAGGTTAATTATGTACTCTAATACTTCTGTCAACTTTTTTGCTAATGCCTTTATCAATTTTCATAATTAACTAATTCTATATTCACTTACAATTAGTTATTTTTGTAATACAAAAAAGCGTATTTCCAAACATTTGAGCTACAATGCTAGGTATAAAGATCACAAAGGCCTTATCTTGCTATTATAGTGTCCTTGCAAGATGTATTTAAAATACTGGCAGAACTTTAAAAAAGTGAGATGACAGACAGTACACATGTGGCACCCAGCATTTTCAATTAGGATTTTAATTATGCTTTGTGAAATCTAGTGATACTTTTTTATTTCTTAAAATAAATGAGGTAAATCTCATCAGAATTATTTACTCCTATGGATTCCAATTTATATGATAAACCACTTTGTTCTACAACCGCATTACCAAAACCCAATTGTCTCATGCTGTTCATGGAAGTCAGTAATAGGACACAGACTGTGATGCTATTAAAGCAATTCAATAACAGAATATTAGGATGTCTACTAAAATCTCACAAATGAGTACCAGAATTTTATATAATGCTGGTAAAATGTTGTAGTATTGCAGTGTTTCCTTTTGTTTTATAATTTAGGCAGTAATATTACTGATGTAACTATGTTTCCTATCCATATAACCCAAGTTTAGACCTAAATCATAGTATTGCCTTTATCATACTGAAATGAATTTTTTTCCTATTCTAGAAATGGCTTAATACTTCTAGATGATTTTCAAACAGTAAAACTTTAAATTTGCATTTATTACATCTTAAAAATCTAAGGACTAAGTATTAAACCTTAGAAAATTTTGTTAAATTATTTCAAAATATGTCAAAACTCAGAGCACCAGTTTTGTTTTTATTGTTAAAAATTAAGTAGAGCAATGTTGTCAGAAAATGATGCTATTACTGTCCATGGCCATGAAAATTTTCTTTGAAAACAAGTTACTTACCATTTTGCTTACCAGAAAATTTTCCTTTACTTCCCAAGCAGTTCAACACCAATTAAACTCATTTAACCACAATAAAATTTTTTTCTGATTTTAAATGTGAAGAAACTGGTCCATTAATACTCAAAATTTTTTCAAAAATAAAACTTGGTTATTGAACCAATATTAAAGAATAAATTCTAAACTATTGCTTAGCCATTAAGACAAAACCATTATTTCTTTTTGATGGTGAAGAAATATTTTTGTGATGCTTAGATTATGAGATATTATCAGGTCTAAGGATTTTGGTGTTGATCAAACTCCTGGTCAAAATCATGAATTATGGGGAGAGTATGGAAAACTTAATAATTGTGGGGGGTTTGGCAGGTGGGAGTATCCTAAGAACAATAAGAATAATTTTGAAAAATACATAAATATGTGTAAATGAGGTGCAATGTATTGTGGAGCACACTGCATTCCATTGGAAGAAGATCATAATGAAGTTTAGCTCAACAGGCATGGTTGAAAAGTGTCACTTTTGGTATCCACAATCTTCTCCATTATAATATCCTTTGGTAATTCTGAACACTATCAGCACTTTTCCCTTGATAAAATTCATGGGCAACTGGACAGACAAGCTTCTGAAAATAGACTGGGATGGTTGTCATAATACTAATAAAAGTTGAATGAAACTTAAAACTATCTCATAAGCCCAGATGGACTAAGGTTATATTAGAATACTTGCTGTTTCTGTAGTAGTTCAGTTTATGCTGCTAGCTTCCACTGAAACAGTATGTCAGTGTGACATGCCCCGTGGCAATGTAAGGTTTCTGTGGAAGTGTTTATCGATGAATCTCTTGGACTTCTCAAAAATAAATATGGGGAATTATCCAATGTGATTTTTTATCACTCAAAAAATACTCAAGAAATTTCCTTTCACGTGGTAGTATCTACAGCTGTTTGCCTCCTTCTCCCCTGGACAAAACATGTTTCCAGTGCTTGCAATAAGTAATGTTTCTACTGGCTTTTGACCATGTACCAGAACAATCTAAACCACACTCACACAGCTTACCAGGACTTTTTTTTTTTTCCCAATGCAGGAGTATATCTTAAAACCCTAGGCTAAGTTTTCTATTCTATACGCATAATGATAATGATAAATCTGCACTCCCGCTGGGGGCCATTTTCACAGCTTCCTCTCCAATAATTAAATGACCACCAGTAAGCATATTGCCCATAGAATTTAGAGAATCAAAACGTTTTTCTTAATACCCCTTTTAGCAAAAATGATTTTATCATTTTATCATTTCCATTTTCTTAACATTTTAAGTAAATTTACCACTGATTAAGGCAAAGGTTATTTCTTAGCACTTTAATCCTCTTTTCATAGTTAATTAGCATCAAGTGTTTCTATTTTCTGATGCAAATTTGTTGGAGTATAAAGCTCTGGGTGTGTGTCTTAAATGTACATGACAAAGTTTTGGTCTTGAAATATACAGCATTCATAAAGTAAGTGTCTTTCCTGTAAACCATTTCTGAATATGAAAAAGGGTCTGAATCAGTTTACCAATCTGAAATATATACATTTTAAGAATTAAATGATTATACTGTACATTTTTTATTGTAATAGCATGTGATGAAACCACATCTTGCAACAAAATGGAAATTATATTTTCCATGTTCTATCTTGTTAAAAAGTTTTTCTTCATATATTCAGAGATCTTGTACACAATTCTATATGATGAAGCTAAGGAATATTGTGAGACACCTATTGAACAAACGGAAGCCTTTGTCTCAAACACTTTAGGAGGGACAAGATATTTAAACCAATTCTAAATTAAAAATTAAGTTGAGTAATTACAAGAGAAAATGTATGGGGAGTCCTGAGGAAATTTTATAAACATTTTTATGAGACAACCACATAAAATTTAGAGAAAGTCAGATACTTGGTGTGGTAAATGTTTACTTGATGTTGTGCTTAATGGCAAACGTAATGGATTCTTCCAAGGGAATCAAATAAATGCCGTGCATCATCCAGAACCAGAAAGACCAATAAAAAATAGAACTTGGTTAAAGAAACCTCACTTCTCAGGAAGGAGGCAGGCTTGACTTAAGGAAGGACTGTAGGTTCTAACAACATACTTTACATTTAACTTACAATGTTTGCATAATGTGCCTTGTGTTATATCTTTTAAAAAGGTATTTTTCAAATCAGTATAACTCTTTGCATACCATAATGCCAGTTAATTGCATCAGAGCAGTAGAAATAGGACAAAATAAAGATCTCATTAGACCCCAAAGAAGAAATCATTCTCTTTAGATTTAGAATAGAGGCAGTAGAGGGATCGGGGCAAAATATGGGCCTCCTATGAAGTTATCATGGGTATTTTACCTCTTAAAACAGATAATATAACAGGGGTACTACTCGATAATTCTATACTCTTATCTTTGCAATCTAAGAAATTAATTTCTAAGAAACAAAGAAGTACATGATTTTAACTTCCCAAATTTGAATCTGTGATTTCTCATGATTTTATCACTAAATAGGTCTTTTTAATTAAAAAAATCCCTATAATGTACATTAATCCCCATTTCTAGAAAATATGTTTAGAGTATCTTAGTTTACTTTATTAAGAGAATCTAGTGAATAATGATGAAAGACTTGGATAAACTTTTCTTTTTCTTGTGTAGAAATTTTATATATAAAGACTTTTTAATTTTAAACACTTAAATTTCGAAACTTGTGCATTATATATATTTTTCTCTCCTATTCCCAATATTATTTTTAAATGTGATTTTCTCAGTTATTTTCTACACAATTTAACATGTTTGCAACCCTACTGCCATATTTTAATAGGGTTCATCAAGCCTGAGTTCAAGCTTTGTTGGGCAATTGCAAAGTATATACCATAAAGTAAAGATGAGGCCATCTTCAAATATATTTTTATATATCCCAAAGAGCAATATTCTAGACATAGCTGGGAAGGAAAATCTATGCATACTTGTACAGTTTCGTTTTCTTAAGATCATTTTAAAATCATCCCAGCAATATCTTTTTTTCCTGGAAATCTTATAAAATGCTTTTATTGGAGAATCTATGGGTTCTCTGATATCTTTATGAAGCAAAGGAGAAATGCTTCTCACTTTTTTTTTTAATGTGGCATTCTCCTCACCTCTTAAAAGAAAAAGAAAGAAAAGTGTTCATTTTGAGTGTGACTTTTTAGTTGCTACTCTACTTTCTTCACTTTCTCCTAAATCACTAAAAGGTTGGAAAATAGTAGGAAATTTCGGAGTTGCACGAGCACATGAATCAAGTCTTCAAACTTAATGGTGAAATAGTATTGTGTATGAATCTAGGAGCTCTGATGAAGGGTTATTTTCAGTAAATGTTGAAAGGTTGACAGTAGTTGCTTTGTAGATGTAGAAAAAAACATGCTGATACCGATCATACAGAATTGCTCTTTAATGATAAGAATTTTTTAAAAAGAAAGAGTTTCTTTGGAGTACTGATTTTAAGCCAGGGAATACAGTTCCTGGAAACTTCCTATGAAGTTATAATTAACTCAAATTAAAAATGTCAGGAAAGAGAATAAAGTAACACAAAATTTGCTCTCCTTCTGTTCATTATTGTATATTATTCTCTCTTACTCTATATTGCTTCTATGATAAAAATAATAGTTGGAGACTTACGTACCTGAGCATTGGTCTATGTTTATATACTTTTAGCATGTTGCATCTTAAGTATTCAGATTGACAAATCAATCTTAGGGTATAAATTTGCTAAGATTAAGTTGCCAAATAAGGCCATTTTCAGAAAAGACAGCATTAAAAGCTTTATTATTTTCAGAAAAAAAAAACAGATGAATTTATAGCTGAATTCTATATCCTCTAAGAGATTAGAATGAATTAGTTGACTGGAAGAAGTAACACTGGCTTATTTGAGAATGATCGGTCAGTCGTTCCAACACTGTATGGTCTGAGTGTTCCTATTTTCTTTCCACCTTCACTCAGAACAAGGCTTTGGGGAATTATATGAAGCAGTCCAAGATGGAAATAGAAAGAGAAAAAGTAGGACATGAAAAATAAAGGAGTGATACAGAATCCAAAAGTATTGTTTTCAAGGCCCACTCTAATGTCTACTACATAAGATGTTTGAAATAAACCTGTTAGAATCCATATTTTTTCCTTTACCCTCATAATATATTTATTCATTTTTCAAACTTTGTATTATACTTATTTTTTAATTTTTTAATACATCTTTCCTTTTCAGATAATTTTTGCTGAAGCAAATAGTATTCTATTTTTTTTTCTGGATCTTATTTTTTCTTAAATTTTTTATTATGTTAATCACCATACATTACATCATTAGTTTTTGATGTAGTGTTCCATGATTCATTGTTCGTGTATAACACCCAGTGCTCCATGCCGTGTATTCTATTTTTTTAAAAAGTATATTGAATTAAACGTGAAGATTCTCTTTAGCCTTTCCATATTTAACATTTTTTAAATTATTCTATTTTAAAAAATTATCCCAAAGGAAGGTATAGCTAACAATTCTGCCTTTTTCCTTGTTTAAACATCTAGCATAATATAAATACAGGTAATTTAGGTTTAATGTTTACAAAATCAACTGAATTAAGCAGTGATGTAGGAAATTTACATTACGGAACAACTCCTTATCTAATCACATGTTAGCATTCTGAGTATTACTGTTGTAATTAATAGAGTTAACAAAGAAGGAATTCTAAATAAACATAATTAATGTGTTTAAGAAAATAAAGAAGTGTAAAGAAGTATTATATATAACTGGAATACTCAAAGCCCTCCCTTTGCATGACACGGTACTAACCAAGACAGGTGCATGTTGATACGGTGTTCTTGCTCTGCATGGTTCCATTGACTAGAGGGCTGTGCAAAGCAAAGACACAGTTCGATATGCAAGAGCTTTAGTTACTAATACTGTCTAAAATGAGGAATGTCTGCATATAAAGAAATTCAAATGGAAATTATAAAAGTGAACAACGTAATACATAAGATTAGGAACTCAACAGATGGATATGAAAATAGAACAGACCGCCAATAATAGGATTACCAAAATGAAAGTCAAGTCAATAGAAAAAAATACAAGCTGAAACAGAGACAGAAAAGAGTAGAATATGTAGAAAAGAAAACAGGAGACATGCAGAACAGAGTTAAAGGTCTAACATATGTTTAACAGGAATCACAGAAAAAGATGAAAGGAAACTATGCAGAATAATATCAGAATAGTTAATGTCTGAGGCATTTCCAAAATAAATGAGCAATAGCAAGAAGCTCTGTGAATCCCAACATTCAAGAAGTTCTGGATCCTAACTGAGATAAATACAAAGAAGATCACATGTAGGCACATCTAAAAGAATATTTCTTACAGGAGTATTTTACATTCTTAAAATATTTAAGTCCTCCAAATGCTTTCTTTGTGAATGTTTCAAAATAAGACAGAAATTTTCAAAATATGCATTTAAATCATTTTTAAAATACCATGAATATATCCATTTTGTTAATGTAACATAATATATATTTACAAAACCTAACTATCTTTTCTAAAACAAAATATAATTCATGCTATAAGTAATTGTTTCAAGTTTTTGTAAATACTTTTCATATCTGGTTTACTGGAAGATATCTAGATTATCACATCTGCTTCCCATATCAATCTGTTATATTGTTTTGTTAGAAGTATATAAAGAAACTTTGGGTTCCAAAGATTACATAATAAGAAAATGGAGGAGAACTGGAGAGGATAATCCTTTTAGATAACTGGGGATATTTTTCTTTGACATACACAAAAAAACTGACAGGCAGTAGTTTTATAAAGACAGTCATCATACGGAATATGAAAGAATATCACCAAATATTTTGTATTCTTTTACATTCAAATCCATTGACTCAACTTGCACTTTGTTTTTTTCAACTTTCACTCTGAATCTATCTTATGTCCATGTATTCATCTTGTAACATTGAGCATTGGTCAGTTTGGAATAATTGTCAAAAACCAAAGACAAACAGAAATCTTGAAAACAGAAAAAAACCTTCATTGTAGAAACACGATGGAAGAAGCCAGAAAACAATGGATTGGTATCTTTTTTTTTTAATTATGTTATGTTAATCACCATACATTACATCATTAGTTTTTGATGTAGTGTTCCATCATTCATTGTTTGCGTATAACGCCCAGTGCTCCATGCAGTACGTGCCCTCTTTAATACCCATCACCAGGCTAGCCCATCCCCCCACCCCCTTCCCCTCTAGAACCCTCAGTTTGTTTCTCAGAGTCCATAGTCTCTCATGGTTCGTCTCCCCCTCCGATTTCCCCCCCGTTCATTTTTCCCTTCCTGCTATCGTCTTCTTTTTTTTTTTTTTTTAACATAAAATGTATTATTTGTTTCAGAGGTACAGGTCTGTGATTCAACAGTCTCACACAATTCACAGCGCTCTTTAAAGTGTTGAAAGAAAATATCAGGCACATTCTTCAGCAGATAAAAACACAGAAGTGCAAGACAGACTGAAGGACATTATAAGGCTTAAATATATGGATAAATTTAAATATTGACTTTTTAAAATGTTAATAGTAATGTTCTGTGTGGTCTCAACTATATGGAAATTAAAATGCATTATAGGAATGAAACAAAAAGAATGAGTAGAGCCCATAGAGGGAAAATGTTTTATATTTCCAGTATTGTTGGAGAGAGGCAAAATAAATTCTTCCATGACATTTTCATTACTCTCAAAATTTGTATTACTGTCATAATGCACGTATGCATATATAATCTCTAAGTTAACCACTAAAACAAACTGGAAAACATAGAGGGAAACAAATAAAAATTAATCAATTGATTCCAAAGAAAGGAAAAAAAATAATATTGGGACACATATGTCAAATGAAAAGTCTATAATATGATGATCAATGTAAACACAAATATAAATGGATTAAATAGTCCAATGTTTTAGATATTAATTTGAACCAATAGATGTTCTATCAAATAATGACATTTATTTTGAGTCTTATTCTTTTTCCTCCCAAAGTAGGACTTATTCATTATTTCACTCTCCTATTTACACATTTTTATGAACATCAGGAGAATATAAAATATTTAGAACATAAAAATATAGTTAAAATGCTGCTAGGTAGTTGGAGAAATAATGCATACACAAAAATAACTATGATAATGCAAGACAGAATGTGCTAGATGCAGTAAACATTGCATCAGTGTTTTTTCAATGTATAGTTTGAGGCCAATGGCATCCTACACAAAAAATGCTGGTGAGGTCAGAGATGCAATCTTGCCTTGAGCCAGAGTTTTCTTTTTTGCAACAAATGTTTAGGTCAGTTGGGAACCTGAAATTTTTATCGCTGAAAATATCTTCAAGTTAACTAAGTGAACTAATGAAATTAGTGTTTGTTTCAGGAGAGGCTAAATTTTGCTGCAAAGCTAATCATGCACTTTAATGCAGCTCTTTACTTTTGTTACATTTTCACATTTGTTTATTGTCATTTCAGTAGCCAACCCCTTATTCATCCTGATTATCTTATCGTCCTCTGGAACTAAATCTGAAATGACATATGGTCAGTCGAGTTTTCAATTTCAGTTGTAAAGTTGCTCACAGGAACTTTAAAAAACCACATGAATCTTTCAGAGCAAATTAGAGTCAAGAAAAGCTTCACCAAAACTGCTACTGGTAAAAAGTCACTTATAAAGATATCTCACTGCCATCGTGGCATATACCCGAGCTAAAGGAGATCCTTTATTTTCCCAGGACTAAATAATACTTTATGAAATTGCCTTCACATCTGATGGTATAAATAAATATTCAGTTAATTAATTTTGAAATTTCTTTATTTCTGTAATCATTTACTAATAAAAAGCCAATATTTACTAAATACTGTATGTCAGAAATAACCAAAAAATTTTTGACATTATCATATTTATTTTATGCCACTCTAAGAAAAGTATCACTATTATCGTCATCTTATAGAAGACATAACTAGGGTCTTAAACATGGTTAGCAGATAATGTAAGTTTCCTGATATGTAGCTGGAGTAAAAATTCAAACTTAAACAATTTGAGCCCATGATGGAAGTGATTTCCTCGGTCAATTAATTAAATTATGAAGAATAACATATATGTGAGCCAGGAAATAGTATGAGAAGTTAACAAATTGTCATTTTAATGTAAAGCATGTGATGTATCTAAAAGAAAAACCAGGGCGCCTGGGTGGCTCAGTTGGTTAAGCGACTGCCTTCGGCTCAGGTCATGATCCTGGAGTCCCGGGATCGAGTCCCGCATCGGGCTCCCTGCTCGGCAGGGAGTCTGCTTCTCCCTCTGACCCTCCTCCCTCTCATGCTCTCTGTCTCTCATGCTCTCTGTCTCTCAAATAAATAAATAAAATCTTAAGAAAATAAAAAATAAAAGAAAAACCAAATTGTTACTCAGTAAGTGCTACAGAATTCAGTTAAAAAGAAAAACTAACAAGACTGAAAACACATAAAATTTCATTTCTCAATAAAAAACAAGGAAATAAACATATGACTACCTCTTACATAAGTACTTATTTTCTGGATCACTAGTGTTGAAGGGTGATAAGCCCCTAGTTGAGCAGGCAATACATTTACCATGTTCAGGATAAAAAGGAAATAAAAATAGAAATTCCAGGGAATAAGTCAAAGGACAAAAAGAACACTTTTCCTGCAGTTCAATCAATGAAAATCCTAGTGTAAAGTAAGAGATACACACATGGAGATAGGTAGAGAATGGGTTTTGGAGTTAGAGACTACAGCGGAGATTCAGCTGCAACCTTAGGCATTTCTGGCATATCTAATACTCATCATGATCATGAAAATAATGATAATAATAACTGCTCTCATGATGGATACCTATCACTGAAGCCAATTTAACACAGTGTTGAGAATATAGGTTCTTTCATTAGGAAGGCGTAGGTTTGAATAAAACTCTGATACTATTTCTGCAACACTGTCCAAGTCACTTTACTTTTTCTGCCTCATCTTTTTAATGCCTGAAAGCATTAACCCAGCCAAAATACTCAGATGACTTTTTAGCCTCATGGGGAACAACAAGGCTGTAGATATTTGCAACTAATTCACTGTCTTCAAGACCTCAGACTAACATAAAAGGAAGAAAGCTTGTGTAACTATTTTTAAATTTAGCTTGTAAAATTATCTTTGTATTAATCAATAACAGTAGTACACTGCAGAAGTGGACCAATACCTAAAGAAAAGTCACAGGCCCATTTTCTAGACTCGACTTCTAGTTAATTTCTCTGAATCATTGAAGAAATAATCCTGCTTGAAATAGTAACATACCCTTTACTTTTCCCTCTCCCAGAATCCCTGTTTTTCTCCTTTTTCTTCTTTCCTACTTCAGAAGGCAGGAGGAGAATCCTATTTTATCTATACTCTGTGATTTTTGTGCCTGCAAACAACTGCAGAGGTGGCAGACATTGATTTGGTTCCATCTTGAAACTAGAAAATATATCCTTTATATGATCAAATACGCTAAAAAGAGTAAGAATCACAGTGATTCTTGCTGTCTCCCCTCTTCCTCCTCCCTCAGGGGCTCTGCTGGCTCTGACTCCAAATGATTCATGCAGACAAAAACTGTCATAAAATTCAGATAATTTGGAGACTACTGAATCTAAACTTTCATATTTTAAATGAGAAATAAATGTAGCCCCTGAGGATTAAGCAATTGTAGCATCTGTATGTTAAGTAAGAAATTAGGGTCACAGCTACTGAGTGAGAAGTCTAGAGATGGGTCTCCTGAGTTTTAGGTAGTAATTGTTCCATTTTCACTAGTGTATCTTAGTCACTGATAATATAAACATAATGCCATAGACTAATATCATAATAAATGAAATTACTATATTAGTGTACATACTGTACAAGGACAGCATAAATTTTAAATTGGACACTTTTGAATTCCAAAGATCCACCATTATTTAAATTCACAGAATTGAAAAAAGATAGCACTATGTACAATAAATCTACCTACCAAATATTTATTAAATGAATTAAGGCATTATGAAACATACACTCTTACATGCAGGTTCTCGGATTCTAAAACATAACCTTCCAGAAAGCAATCAGACATGGTGTATGAAGAACCTTGAACTAGCTATACATTTTTTGATTCAATAACTTCCAATGTGGCAAGAGAAGGAAGAGAGATAACAGTATTTCAGTTTGGATACTAAATTCTTTACAATGCAAATTTTGAATAAAGTGTTTAAGCACAAGAATGATATTGCTCAAAACAGTATGGTATTGGCATTAAAACAGAAACATAGAGCAACAGAACAGAATAGACAGTCCAGAAATATAAACCCATTCATATATGGTCAAATTATTTATCACAATGGGGCCAAGAATAGGGAAAGGACATTCTCTTCAATAAAATATGTTGGGAAAACAGGACAGTTATATGCAAAATAAGGAAACTGGACAACTGTCATACACAAAAATGAATTCAAAATGGATTATAGACTTGAATGTAAGACCTGAAATGAGAAAACTCCTAGGGAAAAAAAAAAAAAACTTTAGGTGGTAATCTCCTTGACATCAGTCTTGGTGATGATTTTTTTAATCTGGCAACAAAAGTAAAGGCAGCAAAAGCAAAATTAAACAAGTGGGACTACATCGAACTAAAATGCTTAAACCATTAACAAAATGAGAAGGCAATCTACTGAATGGAAGAAAATATTTGCAAATCATATATCTGATAAGGGGTTAATATATATCAAAAATATATAAAGAACTTAAAACAATCTGATTAAACACAGGCAGAAGATCTGAATAGACATTTTTCCAAAGAAGACATACAAACGGTCAACAGATATAAGATGCTGAATATCACTAATTGCCCAAGGAAACGCAAATCAAAACCACAAGGAGATACCACCTGTTAGAATGGCTACTATTAAAAAGACAAGAAAGAACAAGTGTAGGAGATGTGGAGAAAAGGAACCCTTATGTATTGCTGGTGAGAATGTAAATTGGTATAACCACTATGGAAAAAAGTATATATGAAGTTTCCTCAAAAAATTAAAAATAGAATTACCATTTGATCCAACAATTGCACTTCTGGGTATTTATCCAAAGAAAATAAAAATACCATTTTGAAAATAATGCCCCATGTTCACTGCAGCATTATTTATAATTGCCAAGATATGGAAATAACCTGTGTCCAGTGATGGATGGATGGAAAAAGAATGTGTGTGTGTGTGTGTGTGTAATGGAATATTATTTAGCTATAGAGAAGAATAAAGTCTTGCCACCTGTGAAAACATGGTTGGACCTTGAGAACATTATGCTAAGTGGAATAAGTCAAACAAAGAAAGACAAATACCATATGATTTCACCTACATGTGGAAACTGAAAAACAAAACAAACTCATAGATACACATAGAAGATTAGTGGTTGCCAGAGGCAGAGTGGGAATTGGGTGGAATGGATGAAAGGGGTCAAAAGGTATAAACTTCTCATTATAAAATAAATAAGTCATGTGATTATAATGTGCAGCAAAGTGATTATAGTTAACAATACTGTATTTTATATATGAAAATTGCTAAGAGAGTAGATGTTGAAAGTTTCTCATCACATGAAGAACAAATTTGCAACTATGTATGGTAATGGATGTTAATAAACATAAATAGAACAGTGACTGACATTTAGTAAACAGCCAAAAAAAGATAAAATTTCTTTTCTAGTGAAAACATTGTAATTTTAATTTATAGGCAGTTTTATTTTTACATTTATTAAATTTACTAGAACAAGTATTTATATAGTTTAGTATAAAAAGTTAATGAAATTAATGATATAACAGTTATGGAAACAGTGAAATAGCCATGAATATTAGTCTATTAATTATAATAAATTCCAAAAATGTGTTTTATAAATATAATTACAAAAGAAATGTATTAAAATCATTTTAGTGATAATAAATTATTTATCTTGGTTAATTATATAAATAAAACTGAGAAACTTACTAGATAACATTGGTAGGAATTAAAATATAATAGTGCTTTTGCATACATGTAGTTTGGACACAATTTTACTCTTGACATTGACAACTAAAGAGATATTAAGACATATTTCACTCCCCCCAAAAAATCCACAGGATTCATACTTCCTAATCCCTAAAAAAGATGAAAGCAAACATATGAGAGGAAGAGACACAGAGACAAAAAATGGAAGTATGAAGAAGAGAAATCATAAGACAAGGTATCAGAAATTAGAATGTATCAATTAATACAATAAATATATATTGAAAAGTACTTCACATTGAAAAGCCAACTGATTACTCATGAGTCAGTATCCTTGTTCTACTCATAACTAAAATACCAAAGAGAAGAGAAATGTGAAGATCATACCAAGATTCAAAATAAAGACTCAGAAAAATTAAATGGCAGGTGTGGGAGTATGCTGAATAATCACATGGCATATTGAGGCACAACTGGGAATTACAGTTAGGTGTTAATAATAACACTTGACTACTTGGAAGAAAGTAACACACCAGTCTATTTTTTTGTTGTCATTCTGGTCTTAATTTGGGGGTTTTCCAAATTTTTAATAAAAAACATTTGCCGCTTTTTAAATCAGAACAAAACAGTCCATCAAAACCACAATGAGATATCACCACACACCTGTCAGAATAACTAAAATTAACAATGCAGGAAACAACAGATGTTGGTGAGGATGCAGAGAAAGGGGAACCCTCCTACATTTTTGGTGGGAATGCAAGCTGATGCAGCCACTGTCGAAAACAGTATGGAGGTTCCTCAAAAAGTTAAAGATAGAATTACCTACAACCCAGCAATCGCACTACTAGGTATTTACCCAAAGGATACAAAATACTGATTTGAAGGGGCACATGCACCCCAATGTTTATAGCAGCATTATCAACAGTAGCCAAATTATGGGAAAGAGCCCAAATGTCCATCCACTGATAAATAGATAAAAAAGTGGTATATGCAAGCACACGTGTGCATGTGCACATGCGCGTGTGCGCACACACACACACAGAGGAATATTATTCAGTGATCAGAAAGAATGAAATCTTGCCATTTGCAGCAACATGGATGGAGCTAGAGTGTATGATGCTAAGTGAAATAGGACAATCAGAGAAAGACAAATACCAAATGATTTCATTCATATGTGGGATTTAAGGAACAAAACAGATGAACATAGGGAAGGGGGAAAAAAAGAGAGAGAGGGAAGCAAACCATAAGGGACTCTTAACTACAGAGAACAAACGGAGGGTTGATGGAGGGGAGGTAGGTGGGGGATGGGCTAAATGGATGATGGGTATGCGGTCAAATGCTCTACCACTGAGCTATATCCCCTGGATGATGGGTATGAAGGAGGGCACTTGTGTTGAGCACTGGGTGTTATACATAAGTGATGAATCACTAAATTCTACTCCTGAAACCAATATTACACTATGTGTTAACTAACTAGAATTTAAATTAAAAAAATAAAAAAGAGAACAAAAATAAATAAACAACAAAATTTTACCATAAAAAGAACAAAATAGGGATGCCTGTGTGGCTCAGTCAGTTAAGCATTTGCCTTTGGCTCAGGTCATGATCTCAGGGTCCTGAGACTAAGTCCCACATCAGGCTCCTTGCTCAGCGGGGAGCCAGCTTCTCCCTCTGCCTGCCGCTCCCCCTGCTTGTGCTCTCTCTCTCTCTCTCTCTGACAAATAAATAAAATCTTACAAAAAGAACAAAACAATCCAGTAAGTATAAATTTGTCCAATAGAACTTGATGTAAAAAAAAAAAAGGATATTTCCCAAATCAAATTAAATCTACCCTGATTTCTCATTCACACTGTGGAAATATGTTCAATATCAGCTAATATTTGGACTCTGAAGACTAGCAAAAACTAGAAAAAAATTATAGAAGTTCACTCTGGTATTTGTTTTTTCTTGTTAACTACTGAGATTGTTTGTCTAAGATTTTGTGTTCCCTTTTGAAGAAGGGTAGCTCCACTCCCTCATTCTAAACTTGGACTTGGAAGTATTTTGCCATATATCCAGTCTTCTTAAACAAAACACCCAGTTGTACCATGAGAAAAAGGCTCAAATTTCCCAAATCCAAAACTTTTCATCTTAGTCTCAGAGAAGCTAAACATTTATTTCTCAACTAGGGATCCACTTTACCCTCTTTCAACACACAGTATCAGTTACCATTCAGTCCTCAATCTCACAGTGGGGGAATTTTATAATGATAGGACCAGGGAGATGGACCAGAGGGATGAGGAACACAATATGGTATATTATCTTACAAGTCCACAGTGTCAGAGCCCCGTATGACCCCTGTATATGATGGAATATGGGGAGGTCCAGGGGTCTTGGAAAAACTGGGCAGGGGAGAGATACTCGGGGCATTTAGAGTAGTGACTCTTAACAATGTCCCTGGAAATACTTCCAGAATGTAACACCCACTATCCACAGTATTCGTTGAAGATCAATTTTGTCCATTCATCTATCTTGGACTAAGAAACTCAATTCCTCTGAATGAGTCTGAAAAATACAACCAACCATTGAAATAAAAAGCAAAACTATGACACCAGTTTTTTTTTTTTAAGAATCACATTATCCTACTCTGATATACATTTGTTCTACAAATAGTAATTTTAAAAACTTTAACTTAGATGTCATTTATAATAACTTCCTAACTTACTTTTTAAAACTTTGATATAATCTACATGGTGATGTGATTACAACATCTGATTTTTCTGTCACATATTAGGTAAAATTAGAACACTCATGTAGAAGGTCTATGTTCATTTGAATAAATATGTCCGCTTACAGTTTTTCTGGATTTCACTACTGAATTACAGAGGTAGTCTAAAATACAAACATAAAAATATTTCTAAAATATATATTTCTTTTTTTAAGATTTTATTTATTTATTTGAGACAGACAGAGAAAGAGAGAGAGAGAGAGCATGCACGAGAGGGGTGAAGGGCAGAGAGATAAGCAGACTCCCCGCTGAATGGGGAGCCCAATGTGGGGCTCAATCCTGGGACTCCGGGATCATGACCTGAGCTGAAGGCAGCCGCTTAACTGACTGAGCCACCCACGTGCCCTAAAACACATTTCTTAATATTCATTTCATGTCATAGTATCAAGTTTTTAAAAATCAGTATGTTTTAAGACATTACTTGATTGTTTATCCCTCAGTGTTTGTGTTGTTCAGAATAGTGATGAAAATGTTTGTGCGTGCTTCTGCATCCCTTAACTGCAAAATGGAATGATTTCAAATGATTGGATATAATATCTGTTGATCCACAGAGAATCTAGAGAGTGAGGTATGATATAGGATCATAGAATAGGATCAGAAAAGGTGAGTTTTAAATATTTTTATCTTGGTCTTGAGCTGTCAATTTAACCTTACTGTTTCTTTTTGTTTGTTTGTTTGTTTCATCATATGATTTTATTTTATTCTTATTTTTTAAGATTTTTAAAATTTAAATTCAATTTAGTTAACATATAGTGTATTATTAGTTTCAGGGGTAGAATTTAGTGTTTCATCAGTTGCATATAACACACATTGTTCATTACATCAAGTGCCTCCTTAATGCCCATCACCCAATTACCCCATTCCCCCCCCGACCTCCCCTCCAGCAAGCCTCAGTTTGTGCCCTACAGTTTAGAGTCTCTTACGGTTTTCCTCCCTTTCTGTTTTTATCTTATTTTATTTTTCCTTCCTTTCCCCTGTGTTCATTTGTTTTGTTTCTTAAATTCCACATATGAGTAAAATCATATGGTATTTGTCTTTCTCTGACTTATTTTGCTCAGCATATCTTCTAGTTCCATTCACGTCATTCTAAATGACAGAATTTCATTCTTTTTGATGACTGAGTAATATTTCATTGTGTGTGTGTATGTATGTATGTGTGTGTGTATATATATATATATATATACCACTTCTTTTTTATCCATTCATCTGCCAATAAACTACCATTTCTTAATATGGCAACAGTATGATGAATAATACAAGAGTTAATATTATCTAGATATATCAACAAATGTATAATACAATTAATATCAGAATTTCATAGAAAAAAACGATCTTAAAATAAATATAAATTGCAGTTACTCACCTAGGTCAAAATTGGGAAAAGCATAGACTATATGTTTGAATCTAAAATAAATGATTAGAATTCTAATAAACCATTCTCCTGTTTACATGTTTTACTTACCTTTTCTTTTGGTGTTCTAAATATATTCATTGAATTTTATTTTGTTGTTGATGACCAATTACACAAATAACTCCTGACCCCATGACCACTGATTAAGGCAAACTCTAGGCAACTTGACCTTCTGGTTCATTTTCATTAAAAACATCATTTGGGAGAGCAAATCAGGCTGAAGTTAATAGCACAGATATATAATTTTCTTAAAGATTCTATATATCTAATGCCTATAAGTAGGTTGCATTCAAAATGTATATTAAAATAATGTGGTTCAAAATGACACAGCTTCAGCTTTACTCTCCTTCAGTAATCATGGCAATGATCTAAAAGCCTTAATGAGAAAAAAATGTTTTATGTAAAGTTTCTTTTTAATGCTTCATTTTGCCTCAAAGCACCAGCACACACACAACAAAATAAATCCTAGTTATATCTGAGTGTTGTTGAATTGTGCATGTGTCTAGGAAATTAAACGTAAATAAGCCAGTGTCCTCTGGTGATTTGCTCTAGTCTGTCTGTGTCTAAAGTCTGATCTTTAGATCAGCACAGAGAATCCAGAGGAGAATTTTTCAAATCTGATGTATAAGAGGGTGCTTTGCTATCAGGGGTGTAGTGTCCATTTTCTTTCTTTTTTTTTTTAATTTGTGTTTCCTGGTTTCAACACTAATGGTTCTGCCTCAGTAGCTGTGAATGTAGCCTACAAACAGCATTTTTAATAAATGAATTGATGATTCCAATGTAACATGTGTAGCCACCAGTACAGATTTCCTTGCCCTGTGTCCTCTGCCTTCAGAGGCCTGTTGGTCTTTGAGATGAAAGTTCTACTGAGAATAAACAACCAAAGACTTCCCATCAGTTAAACTTGGCATAGCTCCTAAGTTTGCTACCCTTGGCCACTGCCCAAGATGTAATCCCTTCCAGCCTCAATCCCCTACTCTAGTTTCACGTCCATGCACTTATAAGTTACTGCTTTACATCCTCAGCCTCATGATCCATTTTTCTCTCCACCTTTTAGCCTTATCTATAACTTGGGTCAAGAAAGAACTGAAGATAGATAGGGGCTGACAGAAACAAACAAGTAACATGCCCTTTCTCAGACATACTCAAGATTTCTCACTCTGCATGTCTATTAGTCCTTCAACTCTCTTACAGGAATCCCAATGCACTTCTCCACCTACCTGATTGAAGCCTCTTGTCTGCCTCCACTCACCCGACCATCCGCTCCCTCTTTGGTTCTTTCAGTCACTTTCCATCACACTCAAATTCCTCTTCTTTGCCTTTTAACATACATTCTCTTCATCTTTTTCTCCTTGTGCCCCTTATAGGATAAAGTCTTATCTTGGCTGTGCTCGGAAGAGCAATTTTGTCTGAAAGTGACCAGGAAAGCTGCTTTTTAATACCTGGACAAGGAGATGGCTTTTGTTGGGGATTCTCCTTCTCCCAATATGAAGGGCTAAGTCCACATTTAGTTTCTTTTTCTGCTTTATTTCACCATTTTCAGTTTCTTCATCAGTTTTCTCATTGGCTGCAGGCAGAGGATGATGGCGCCGGAGTGGCTCCCAAGGCTGCCCGCCAGCTCTTTTCTCAGCCTCTCTCACCCCTGAGGGTGGAAGGCAATGGACTTTATGCATGTGAGCAAGAGCAACCAGGGCTGGGTGCAGGACTAGCACCTCAATGCCTATGCCAGGCCTGTCAAACTCGAGTCTGCCATAAACCCAAGTTGCTTATTCCCCACAAACAAGGTTATTTTCATTGTCTAAATATAGTGCTCAATTACCTGCCCCCTCTCTTTGACTTATAAGCATGTGCATGGGCACACACACATACACAGCTTATTAAAGAACATACTTGTGTCTCTGCCACTCTGGATCTTGAATCCAATGTTTAGCCACAGAAGAACAGAAATCACACCTTCTTTCACCATCAGGACCCAGGGAAACACTTCTCCCATGTCCTTTTTTATATCTTCAGAACAAAACAAGACAGTGTCTAGATGTGGTTGTGATGCTGCTAATGTTGGAGGCTGTTTCAGGACACTCTTCTTGAGTATAGAGAATATTTGAGAAGCAGAATTGCTTAGTTGAGATAAAAGATATGTCAGTTATATTGTTAAATCCTTTCAGATAGTCTGAAAACAAGAGACTCTTGCATAGTGAAATATTATTTTCTAGTAGAGTTGAATATCCATTTGCTTGCTTCTCTTGATTCCAGAGTTACTTATGAATTGAAAGTATTTGCAGTACTTGCACATAACAGTTGATAAATATTTTGCAATGTTAAGCGATTCATATTTTTCTAAAATTTGCTTATGTGTCGATCTAGTCAAACATACATGAAGCATGATATTGATTCTTTATATTGTCAACTAGAATAAAAAATTGTATATTGTGAGCAGTTATATTTTAATAGAAATATTTAATAAAATATAATTCAATTTTCAAAAATTAAATAGTTCAGCTTCACATAATAATCTTTTTAAATTTTTTATATTTATTAATAAAACTTATGTTTCACCTTTTAGCAAAATAATTTTGAATAATTTAGAAAAAAACTACATGAAAATATATGAAAGTAATTTTACTTTTACAGTTACATAATTTGTGTTATCAATAAAAGTATACTCAAAGGTTGTGCACATTTAATTGGGTTACATTCTGTTTTCTAATCCTTATGATCAATGAAAACAATTACACATTGACATGACAGAAATAAATATATAGAAATAGAATATAGAAATAAATAGAAATAAAACAATGGAAACATGGAGCTCTGGACAAAACTGAAGAAAATAGAGATAACTATGGAGATAGTCTGCTTACATCTTCACAAACTGGAAATGATCTCAGGTATCTGTGGAAGATTTACCTAATCAAATTTGTTAATATGTTTAAAAATCATTTAAGGCAAGGAATAATTACTGATAAGCTGACCCTTTTGAGTTATGGATTTTATCAGAAAATATTTTTAATTCATATTCATTGTTTTTATCAGACAGTTTTGACATTTTGCTCACTTGAGTCATAAGCACTATATTATGCACATATTTTTCAATATGCTACTACTAAGGTATTTTGGCATAGTAAAAGAATAGCATATATTTCACTTAAAAATTTTAGATTGACTTGTAAGTTTTAAATATCTGACATATATATAGGCCTCCATTAGTACTCTTGTTTAAGTCCCCAGCAAATGTCAGGGTCTGGACCACTTATGGTAAAATCATTAAGAAAAAAACTTGGGAGTGACTCATGCTCACTACTCTGGTATGCAAATCAGCTGTGTTTGTCTAGTCAATGGGTCCCAGTACACTTTACTTGGGTTGATAGAAAGATCAGAAGACAAATCCCTTATTTCTTCTTTTTTTTTTTTTTTTTACTTCTAACTTGAAATTTTGAGGTTTTCCCCAATTATATCTATTTCTAAACCAGACCATGTGACATTGGAGAATTTATCCCAATCGTGGCTGCATGATAATAGATTAATCCAACTCTGTGCCATACCCATGCCTATAACAGGTTACAGAAAACTAATAAAAGAACCATAGAAGAAAGTATATCAAAGTCTTTTTTTAAAAAGATTTTTATTTATTTATTTGACAGACAGTGAGAAAGGGAACACAAGCAGGGAGTGTGGGAGAGGGGAGAAGCAGGCTTCCCGCTGAACAAGGAGCCCAGGACCCTGGGATCATGACCTGAGCCAAAGGCAGATGCTTAACGGCTGAGCCACCCAGGTGCCCCTCAAAGTCTTTAGGAATCCAGGGTCTCCGAATTCAAGTGAATCCTCAGTGCTGCTAATTAATTTGTCTTTATTTTTATGGTTTGTCCTTGTTCACACTCTATCCGTCAGTATATCAAAACTTTTTCTCACACTTCTAGATTTCAATTCTTCTGCCTCATTCCTCAATCTTAATGATGAATTTCTTTCTTAACACTTCCTTCTAACACTGAGGGAAAAAAGTGTCAGAGGAGATACCATCAAATGCCTTACACAAATAGGAAAACATAACCTACATTTCCATCCAATAGTTTTCTTTCCTTGCTGTTATAATAGAAGTAGTATTTTTTTGTTTGTTTGTCTTTTTACTTTGCTCTAGATACTATTCCTTCACATATTTGAAAGGCATTGTCAAACTTTATTAAAACTTCAATTCTCTCTCTCTTCTCTTTCATAGACTTTTTGTCATTATTTTCTGGCATATAAAGAATTCTACAAAATTTTCTTTCATCTTACATAATCCTCAAATAAAGATACTTTCACAGGCGTTCTCTTTTTGTTTTCCAATTTTTCTTTTATTCTTCATACACTACTCTCTTCTTACTTTCTTAATCCATTGAAACTACTCTTATCCAAGACACCAGGCACTTTTTACTAGTTCTCAGTTTACAGCTCATTTGAATTTTAGCAGTGTTTTTCACTGTTGACCACTCTTCTTCCATAAGTCACTATAAATCTTTGCCTTCTATAACAACACATGCTTCTATTTTTCTTACTGGATATCTGACCCCTTTTTCATTCTATCTTCTGGTTTCCTTTTTCCATTGTCACTTAAATTAGTAACACTTTGGAGACCAATTCTAAGTGTTCTTCAGATCTCACACATTCTCCCTATATAATTTCATTAATTATATATATGGCAGTTAGTAACTATAGCAAGAGTCAACAAACATCTTGTATAAAGATCCAGGTGGTAAACATTTTACGTTTGTGAGCCATACAATCTCTGTCTCACTTATTCAGCTCTGTTCCTGTAGTGTGAAAGCAGCCATAGACAATACATAAACAAACGGCTGTTCTGTGTTCCAATGGAAGTTTATTTTCAAAACAATTTCCAGACCAAATTTTCCTTATAGGTAGCAGTTTGAACACCCATGCAGTATAATATTGTAATTCACAAAATTTCTGAGCTTCAGAACTGAATTACTGAAATAACTGAATACATGATCGATGTGGCTCAAGTTAGCACCTTCTATTTCATTCACTCTGCTGATTGCAGTGATCTTATTAGTTCTTCCCTGCTTAAAAGCCTTCCAGAGCTCCCAGTTTGCTCAAACATTGAACATAGCTCACAAGGCCCTTAATTAGTGTCACTGCTTCCCTTAGACCTAACCTCCTACCATTTTTATATTTTAATCTACTCTAGAATAATGGTGAGAATCTTTCTGGTCCACAGACTATTTATATGAACTTCTGTCTGTCTTCATTGAAGAAGCATCTTTGTTTATTTTTAAAAAATTTTTATTCTTTTTTCTATTTATTTTTCACTCTTAGTTTTTTGTTTTTGCTTTCTTAATTCCTGATACCTACCTGGTCATATAATGACCACTTGACAATTCATTTGCAAATGAATATATTTTAGTTATATATTTTATAGAAATGATGAACTTTTAGAAGTCCATAAGATCTAATCAACTCAGATAAAACACATTAAGATTAAGCTGCAATACTTGCAATTAATTAAGGATGACACTGGAAGGTGGAGTTCCTAGAGACACTTGTGTAATTTTTCATTTCTCTATATTAATCACAGTAAACCCCTTTATGCAAAAATATGTTCAGTCATAATATTTAAAATCATTAGTAATTCAGTCATAATATTTAAAACCATTTGTAATACTTCTGAAATTTTTACTGAGAAAGATGTTTGAAAGAGATTTGGCATTTATATAAATTATAAATCATATAATATAAATATATTGTACAAATATAATTATATAAATATATAAATATAATTATTTCTATTTTCATATGACCAAACTGGAAAACCAGTATAGCAATTTCTGTGAAATATTTTTCTTTTTTATTGCTGTTGAGGATATCTTAGTCTTGTGTAACAATTGCTTAAATGTTCAATAAAATAAAATGTGTTTTTTTTTCACTACACAATCATTTCAAATTTATTATTTGGAAGTTCCAACATGTGTTATTATTACAAATCTTCTAAGAATTTATAAATTTTCATATATGCTGATATAATAAATAACTACTATGTATTTAGAATATCCTAAATTTCTGTTTGTACTTTTTCCTAGTACTTTGCTCATAATGTGTTTCAAAAGTGTCTGAGGCAAGGAGTCCTAAAAAAATCTGGATATCGCTGGCTGTCTAGCTGGACAGGTAGTTTCCCATAAGGTGGAATTTACTTTGATCAATTATTAGTCATTTAGGCTTTGGTTCCCAGAATTGCCCCATAAATTTAATTTTGTCATTATTACAGATTTGATTAGAATTGAGTATGCTAACATATGCTATCAATGACACAAGGGACTAATGTTTAAACCCAGTTTAGCCATTTATTAATTTACAATGAGAATCATAACTGCTGAGTAAACTGGTTAATCTGGTTGTCTATCTCTCTTGGAAAAGAAACTTCATGAAAATAATACCTGATGAGCTTGAAAACAAAATATGGAGGTTTCTCTTTATGAGTTGAATGTTCAATAGCACTAGGCCATTAGGTACTTACAGATTAACACTTAGAAGCAGGTAGCTAGGTTCCAGAAAAGAATATGTTATTTTCTTAGAGTACACACCTCTTTTTTAACATTTGTTACATTATATTAAGAGTCTCCCATTAGACAATATGTTCCTCCTATTTGCCTGCAAGCTCCTCAGGAACTTTTTAAACTATGTCTGTCAAATTGAAAAATATGAATGATTTTCCTGTAATAGCCAAACAACAAATGTTAAGCTAAACTTGGCGGCTCTAAAATGGGCTCGCAAATGTTAGCCTCCTGAATTCTTCCACATATCTTATTCTCTTATAGGATTCATAACTCCATTTAAATAGTATGAAGTCAGAAGTCTTGGAGCAAAGAAATTATTTTTACATTATTTATGCTAAAATTTCCAAAGCATATTTAATCATGGGATCATTATTTGGTTGGGCACTTAATAAATAGAGCTTATAAAGTGATAATCAGTTGGTTGGGTCTGCCTCAGAGATGTGCTTTTTAATTATATATTTGCTAATATTTGAGATTTAGGATATTCCATACACATTTAAAATATTCATTTTCTCTTAAAAGAATGTTGGCTAGTGATATTGAGTCCAAATCTAGCATGACAACAATCACATAGGGCTGAATATTAACCACTTGTTTTAGCAAGAGAATACAGAGAATAAGGAGAATAAACTTTCATGTCCACCAGAGTTGTCAGCAATCTTGATGATAGTATTTGTCCAGACTCATTCACTTATGATATTGTCTAGCAATTAGGTTTGTGACTCATATAATTTAACAATATCAGATAATAAAGTTTTTCATAGCACTTGACTTGTAAAACAATGCAGCAGATAATCCCCACAATTTCTTAAAGCACTAAAGATCTGTCACTACAGATCTTCTCTTTGCAAATACAGTGAAATAATTTTTTATTAGAAAGTTCAAAAAGGATGGAATTTGGCAGGGAGGCCAAGATAAAACATGCTCTACAGTGAGGATCCCAGAGTAGCTGTCCAAGACTACTCTGCCTTCTTTTGTTGAGGAGGTTCTGCTGGTTTCAGACAAGTACTTTTCTCCTGGCTTCAGTGGAACATCATGGAGATGGACTTGGGTACCGGAATCGTCTGTGTTAATTAAGTTTGAGACTAGAGGTCTCAAGCATGGAAGCTGGATCCTTAGCTTTCTGCTTTATTTTTGTCTACGATGCAGTCATGTAGGACTTTGAGAATCTCAGGGAAGTTAACTAAAACAAATGTCCTATCTAAGATCATAAAGAAATGTGAAAAAAAAATGTGTAGGCATGTAAAAGAACTGAATAGATAATAATCACTTTTTAAATCAAAATATATAGTGAGGTGAGTGAAATTGATTTGGTTATTATCCTCTCTTCTCACCTCCAACTAAACTTCCTTAAAAATCAGGTAAGTGTTACAGCATTAATTTGTTCTCTGTGGCTGAAAGTACTACCCTAATTATGGAAATATTTTTCATAGTTCAGCAGCTGAGGTATGAGAGAAGACAGACTAAAAGATGACAAAAGACCAGCCAGAAACTCTGCGAGTAAATCTAATAGACTGGTCTGACAGTTCTCATCCTTCCTGCCTTTGTCCTTTCTGTCCTCTCTCTCCTTTCTCCCTTTTGCTCCTCCTTTGTTTCCCTCCTTCTTTCCTGTCCTTTATTCCTTTACACTAGTTAAGATTAGATGTTTCCTCTATGCCAGAACTGGTTTGGGGCACTGACAGTGGGATTGTGCCTTGCAGGCATTTAAGAAAGTATTAGAAATGGCACATTCAAGGCAGACCAACTGCCGCGCATCTCATCTGAGATTTAGCACATACAGAAAGGCCTCTGGTTAGAATCCAGGGACTGTGTCTCCTGATTTTATCTTTGGCTGTTATGAATGAACCAGAAATGTTTTTGAAGACTGAAATTTCCCACAGGGATGTCCAGGGTCCATCAATGACCCAGAAACTTGATGCTTTCTATAATGTTAATCTGTTGATTATGTATCTTCTCATAACTTTGAATTAATGTTCTGGGCAAAGAAAGGAGGCTAAAGTTTGCCACATCCTCAATATTTCTAGGAATGGAACAATAACAGGTTAAGTAGTGCTGTTAATCAATTCAACAATTTAGTTTGAATTGACACTTTTAGAGTTCATCACTTTCAGCACCATTGGACTGTAAATTTAGAAAGAAATATTCACTTAAACAGAAATAATATTAGCTCTATCTCACCTTTGAGTTATATAAGGATTCAAACCTAATAGGATAGCTAACAGCAGTAGCCATATATATTTGTTATATATAAATATATATAATAAGAGATGACAGAGGGAACACTTCTGAATGATACAGGTGGTTACTTACCTGCCATGATATCAATTACATTTATCACTCCTTACTTAATAATAGTTAAAAGCTGAGTACAAAATTATTGCTTCTTAAAATTGTTCTCATTTTACAAAAGTGATCCTAAATTTCACCAAATCTTAAGAGACAACTAGCAATTTGGATTGTGTGAAATTTTCTAACTGACCCTATTGTAACATAAACAATTGATACATACTTAAATATAAATAATTATTGAAATCAAGGTGGTAATGGTGGTTTGCCACCTATATAATTAGGATCTAACTACTTTCAAATAATTAAAACAGTTTTTTATAACAAAAAACATTAAATTTAGCATTTACATATCAGTATTTTGAAGTTAAACTTTCTTATAGTCTGTAAATGAAATCTCATATGATACAGTAAATTCAATTTACATGTTGTTATTAAATACTTTAAGGAATAAAATTCATTATATTTACTTTAATGAAGTTAAAAGTATATAAGAAAACCCTTGTTATACTTGAACATCATTTGTGAATACAGTTATATATAGTTCATGGAAGAGGATATGATGTAAATGTGCTTTTAAAATTTTTTTATTGAGGTGAGATTCATATAAAAATATTAACCATTTTAAAGTGAACAACAAAGTGGCATTTAGTATATTCACAATGTGTGCAGCCACCACCTCTATCTAGCTCTGTTATGGATTGTCCCCCCCCAAATTCATATGTTGGAGCTCTAAACCTCATTATGACTATATTTGGAAATAGAGTGTTTAAGCAATGAATCAAGGTTAAATGAGGTCCTAAGGGTATTGTTGTAATCCAGTAGGACTGCCGTCCTTATAAGAAAAGGAAGGGACACCAGGAGTGCTCATTCACAGAAAGAAAGGCCGAATGAGGACCCTTCTATAACGTAGCCATCTGCAAGCCACTAGAAACCAACTCTGTGGACAAATTGATCTTGGACGTCTAGCCTCTAGAATTGTGAAAAATACAGTTCTGTTGTTTAAGCCACCCAGTATGTAACATTTTGTTACAGCAGCCTGAACAGACTAATATAAGTTCAAAATATTTTTCAACACTCTCAAAAGAAATACTTTTTAGTAAGCAGTTACTCCCCATTCCCAGTCTGTGGCAACAAGGACTTACCTATCCTGGATATTTAACATAAAATATATAGGACTTTTTTTCTGATTTCTTTCATTTAATATAATTTTTGAAGCTCATCCATGTTGTTACATGTGTCAGTTCTTTTTATGGGTTTCACTGTATTCCTAAACAAGAAATGTTGAAGTCTTGATCTCCAGTACACCAGAAGGTTGTTATTTGAAATAGGGTCATTGCAGATGTAGTTAAAATAAGGTTATACTGGAGTAGGGTGACCCCTTAATCCAATATGACTGATGGCCTTCAGGAAGACAATGTGAAGTCACAGAGAGAATGCCATGTGACAGCAGAGGCAGAGATTAAAGTTACACAGTCACAAGCTAAGGGATGTCAAGGACTTATGGCAACACCAGAAGCTAAGAGAAAGACATGTCAGAGATTTTTTTCCCTAGAAACCTCGGGAGAGCACGGCCCTGAAAATTCCTTGATATCTTCTAGCCTCTAGAATTAGGTTAAAGAGTATACTTCTGTTTAATTAGGCCACTCTGTTTATGGTACTTCATTAATGGCATCCCTAAGAAACTAATACGGATTTTGGTACCGGGAAGTAGGGTACTATTATAACAAATACCTAGAAATGTGGAAGTGGCATTGGATTTAGATAATGGTGGTGACTAGAAGAGTTTTGAGATGTATCATAGAAAAAGCCTACACTGTCTTGAAAAGACTGTTTATAGAAATATGGATGTTAACGATGATTCTAATGAAGTCTCAGAAAGCAAAAAAGAGGAAGTTTCTACCATCTTAGAAAACAGATACATCATAATGAATATAAGTCTCCTAGAAATATAAACATTAGAAGTGCTGCTAGTAAGATCTCAGACAGAAATGAAGAATGTGTGATTAGAACCTGGTAGAAAGATGATTTTTGTTACAGGTGACAGAGGCCTTGGGTGATGCCAAAGATAAAACTGCCCCATGTATTTTGGCCATTTTTTATAGCTGTTTCCAGCGGGAGGGCAGATGCAATATCATTTTCTTTAACATGATCGTATGTAGAGACCCAATTTCTAAACTAATGACAGTTACATATGCTTATTGTAAAATATTTAAACCACTCAGAATTCTATACAGTGAAAAAGTATATCAAATATTTTTAAAATTATAATTAGTAAAATAGTTATACATTAACAATTATCCATTGCATTTATTCTAAAACACTTGTTTATATTTAACTTTATGAAATTTCACATTAAGTATCTTCTTCACAATCCTCTTATTCTATTTTTGCCTGCTTTCTTGTATCTGTATGTACCTATGTGAGTGTGTGCTTTTATGAATGTGTGTTTTCCATTTTTTGTACATGCAAGTATATGTGCATTTGTTGACATGTTCCCTTATGTATAATTTATTTGCACATATAAAAATAGATATATAATTAATAGTGTTACAGTATATTTTTAGTTATCTACTCTTTAAGGCTTTGGAGAATATATTTTACTTTTAGGGGGGCACTGGACACAGTTTTATTATGACAAAAGGTTATTTAAAATTACACTTGTTATCTGCCTTCCACTTTTTACCTTCTCATATTTTTTAGTTATTATTTTTGCACGGTATAGTGTGGATAATATGTCCAGACTCATTTAGTGTTAAATTTATAATTTATATTTAACAAATTTGACACTCATTAAAAATCATTCAAAATCAAATTTTCTCCATTTCTGAATCTTTAATTTGAATTCAATTGGTATGTTAAAATAATTGTGTTGGTTGGTGTATTAGTTTCCTATAGCTGCTGTAGCAAATTTCCACAAACTTTATGGCTCTATTAGAATTCTCCAGAGAAAAATAACCAATAGAATGTGAATATATATATGTAAGAGTTGATACCATAAATCAAGTCTGAAGACAGTCAAAAGATAGAATTCCCTATTCCTCAGAGAACCTCAGCCTGTTTTTCTCTTATGGCCTCCAAGTGATTGGATAAAGCCCACCCACATTATGGAGCGTAATCTGTTTAAAAGTCTGCAGATTTAAATGTTAATTGCATTTAAAAAATACCTTTACAGCAACATTCAGATGATTGATACATGAGAAATAATAAAATGAACAATTCGACTGTAAAATAATATTCTACAGGAATTTAATTTTCCAGAGATATTTAAAGCTTTCCTGGATAAAGCAAACTTACTTCTGCAGGATTTATTTCTATAATCCAACAGAACTGCCAAGTAATTTATGTGATATTTTAGATTTCTAATATCCATGGCTTAAAAAACATTTTTTTTCCTGGCTTTCATTGTTTCTCAGCAAAAGTCACGCAAAAAGGATGACTGTTTAAAAAGTGGTGTGTATTCCTGATGAAGTTATTTTAGTTATATGTAATTATGATTTATTTCGAGAGCTATCTACATAGTGCTAGAGTTGCTTTTATTTTTATATTAGACCTCAGAAAGTCTAAGGTATCTGAGGACAGTAGCAAAAGTCTAATTCAGAAGGACATAATACATTTTTGTAATATTTTAACTAGGTAATTTCTTTCACAAGTCAGTTTGTTGCAACATTATTTGCACAAGTAAAATACTAACAACATCCCGAAAGTCCATAAATGAAGAAATGATTGACTAAATCATGATTCCTAAACTATGTGAAATAAAGAAAAGTGAGATTTATACATAATGACTTAAAAAGTTATCCATGATAGGTGCACCTGGGTGGTTCAGTTGGTTAAGCATCTGCCCTAGGCTCAGGTCCTGGTCCTGGGGTCTTGGGATGGAGCCCCACCTTGGGCTCCCTGCTAAGGAACCTGCTTCTCCCTCTCCTTCTGCCCCTCCCCACCCCGCCCTGCTGTGCTCTCTCTCATGTGATCTCTCAAATAAATAAATACAATCTTAAAAAAAAAGTTATCCATGATACAGAATTGAAAAAAAGTAGCAGAGGGACTCCTGGGTGGCTCAGTCAGTTAAGCATCTGCCTTCAGCTCAGGTCATGATCCCAGGGTCCTGGGATTGAGTCCCGCATCAGGCTCCCTGCTCAGCAGGGAGTCTGCTTCTCCCTCTCCCTTTGCTGTTCTCTCTGTCAAATAAATAAATAAAATCTTTAAAAAAAAAGAAAAAGAAGAAGAAGAAAAGCAGAGTAATCTCAATTTTTATGAAAAATTAAAGAGAGAAAGAAAGAAAGCTAAATTAACTGGAACATTCATATAAACATTAGAAAAAGAAACAAAGAAAAATCATATTTTTAAAGCACTGTTTAAATTTTATGGCTGGGAAAATTAATGAGGGAGGGAAAAATATTTTTCTTCACATACAACTGCACTGTTTGGAATTGCTGTAAACAGCATATATTATTATGTAAGTTTTAAACAGACAAAAATTATTATATAAATTAAAACTAATGGTAATTCAAGAAAAACACCCAAACATTTTGTAATATCTGACTAGTGTGTTTGTTAAATTACAAATAGAAAGACAACAATATTGATTGAAGCAACTACAAGTAATAATGAATTTTGAATTTACATTGAGAAATTTACATTTTTATGTTGTGCACATGTATATTCAAGAAGACCAACTAATATTTAGACTCATAAGAACAGAATAAGAAGTGATATCCAAGCATAGTTGTTCACTTCCCATCATCATTGTGACCAGGAAAATAATTTATAATAATAAAATAAACAACACTGATATTTTTTCTTCTTTCTCTTCATACAAGTTTTGAAATTCATACAAAATATGGCAGAAATATCTAGGGGTGCTCAGAACAAACAAGGTGCTTTAAGAATATAAGGACCCTCAGAATATTCTAGAAACTCCTATCACTTTAAGAAAACAAATTTAACATAATTAGAATATTTACTGTTGCTTTAAATAGTTTAGTCAGAATAGTAATTCAAATAAGGGCTCCAAAATAATGTAAGCAGATCATTACTATCATTGAGATATTTTATGAGAGTGGAAGAAGATCTCATGATACCTAATTAATGCCATGATTTGTCCTGGAATAGCATCACCTGGACACCTGAAGATGTTGACTAGTCACATAATGAATATTAAGAGTGTGTGATGCAAAGTTAGTGAAGATAGAGTTTTAGAGGAAAATTCACTTTGTAGCTTAACATTCTGAAAAAAATTATTAGTAGGAAAAAACATCTTGAGGACCTCTATTACACAGCAAAAGGGTATTTCTTTAATTTGTCTTCAGCTAGTGGCATATCTTATTAAAAATCAAGAATGAATAAAACATAGGGAAAGGGCATAGAGGACGGTCTTTCAGATCTTAATACTTGGCTTTTCCATAGCTTATCATACAAATTCTCAACTGGATAGTCAAGGGTAGGAAATGACAAACACCTATCAGAAAATTTAGAGACAGTGTTACAATCTCTCCGTGTATTATCCACATGAACAGCGTTCTGGAATAAATTCGACATTAGGACATTCCTTCAACAATCATTTCTGAGTTATCTGATGCTTTCATGTTTCTGTTTGCTTCAGGAACACTAACCAGCCTACTCATCTTTTGCTTAGGTCAGTGTTTAACATTGTTAAACAGTGTTTCACTCTGAATAGCCTAGAGTGAAAACAATTTGGATCAGAATCTGATTCATATTTTAGTTGCATTATTGCTGGTCTTTATGTGTCTTGCCTTTTGTATTCAGATCAATCTTTGCTAGTTTAGACTGTGATATTACTCATAGTCTCATCTATTACATAAATACCCATTATTGGTGGTAATGATAACCTCATCCTCTAAGGTGATCAGTGATGATAGAAAATTAAATTATATTAAATTCAAGTCAGGATTAATGGGTGTATAGAATTATCAAAATGCACTTACTCATTTGTATATTTATTCAACAACTGTTTATGAATGCTTACTTTATCCCACTCCTGAGTTTAGGAAGAGAGGAATAAAAAGGCATAGAATATAAAAATAAGCCTTGCTACCTGGAAGCTTTCATTCTATAGTCAGCGATAGCAGACCAATCAAACAACCCAGGCAAAGGAAAGTATAAGGGAAAGGCCCTACTGTAGAAAATTACTTGTAAGATGAATAGGAAGGAAGATGATATTGATGAAATATAATGATCAGGTACAAAATGAGGTATGAGAATCACACAGGGGCCAGACCATAAAGGACATTCATTATAGGCTATGTAAAAAAGGCTTGCTGGTTTAATGAACCCAATGGTAAACTACTGAAAAGTTTTAATCAGGAAAATGTCAATATCTGTAAGTATTTTTAAAGACGCTGGATAAAGTACAGTGGATATGGTGGGGGTAAAAGTTGGAAGAACAGACTTAAGAGATTATTGTGATTATAAAGAAAAGAGATGAGAGCTGCTAGGAGAAGGATGGTACTCATCCAATGTAAAGAGTGGACATTTTAAAGATAAATTTGGAAGTAGAACTATTAGAGTAATTAAGAATATTGCCTTAAACTTTATTAATATTTAAAATGTCTGCTCTTCTACAGACATTATTAAGAGAATGAAAAGAGAAAACACTTGCAAATGATATGCTTGTTAAGGAACTTACATTGAAATACTTAATCAAAATTCAATAAGAAAACAAGCAACTCAACAAAAGTGGGCATAATTTAATTCAATTGTTAATTTAATAACTTCAACAAAGAATATGTATGGATCTCAAATCTGCACACAAAAATGGTAAACATCATTAGTCATTAGAAAAACGCAAAATAAAACCATGATGAGATACCACTTCCAACCTATATATAAAATTGGCTTATATTAAAAAGTCTGATCATATCTAGCACTGGTGAGGATGTGGAGGAATAAGATCTTTCGTAGGATTGCTGGTGAGAATGTAAAACCATGTTAGAACCAATCTGGAAAACAGTTTGACAGTTTCTTAAAAATTAAACAATACAAAAAAAAATTAAAAATACAGCTCCCATATGATCCAACTTTCTCACTCCCAGCTCTTTACCCAAGAAAATGAAAGAATTAAAGTTTATGTCCATACAAAGATATATACACAAGTGTTCACAGCAGCTTTGGTTTTTGTTTTTGTTTTTTTTTTTTGTAATAATCCAAAACTTTAAACGTCTCAAATATTCATCAACAGGTGAATGGATAAACAAATTGTGCTATGTTCACATACTGTACTAAGATTCATTAAAGCAAAATATGAACATTGAGGTGTGCAATGTGGATGAATTTTAAAATAATGCTGTGTGAAAGAAGTCTGACATATAAGAGCTTATACATGATTACATCTACATAAAATGCTAGAAAATGCAAAGCAATTTGTAGTGACAGAAGCAGACCAGTGGTTGCCCTGAGTCAGGGATGAGAGTTGGGAGAGATGGTTGGGAAGGGGCTGGAGAGAAAGATTATGAAGGGCAATGAGGAGGCTTCTGAATGATGTATGTGTTTATTATCTTGGTTGGGATGATGGTTTTAAAGGTATATTTATATGTGAAAACCTGTCAAACTGTACACTTTATATATGCCCGGTTTATTGTAAATTAAGTATGCTTTTAAGAAAAAGAAACAATGCCTATTTTTTGCCTTTAACAAATGAGTAGATTATGGTGGCAGTTCCTAAATTGGGATAGAAAAAATTTGGCAGCGGGAATCATGAGTTACTTTACTAGGCATAGAAATAAGACCTCATGGCATGACCCACCTAAGTAAGTCTGTAAGCCGCTACTTGAAATCAAACTTTGGAAACTATTTTCCTTTGCTCTTGTTTTAACTGATGGATTCTTGACATCTTGACCTTTAATATCTACTATCTCCCATATCTTGATTTATAAGATTTAAAGATTCTTTTGATGACAGGACACAACACAATGACATTCAGATAGATGAAAGGCAAAGCCCCAAAACAGAGATGGCTGTCGGGCAGGACCACACAGAGGGTTGCACCTAAGGACAGAGTAACAGCAAGCTGGAGCTGTAGGGGGCAGCTTATGTATGGCAAATTGGGTAGGATTCGTGGGTTTTGGCAGGCTCCCTGTGGAATGGCTAGTTTGAATGTCTGGGGATTCAGAAGGGGCTTTTCCTTGATACTTGGCCTTTAGGTGATTATGGTTGAGATATAGTGGTCCCGGAGTATGAGTCTGATAAGAGAAGTGGCTAGGGTGTGCATTTAGTTGCTCAAGAAAGGGAACTTACTAGCCTCTAGCCAGGGTCAAAAAACTGGGTCATGACAGCATTTGTCCCCAAAACTGTATTTCATCCCTGCACCTACAGCTTGTTCTGTGACTTGCCTTTTCCAAATGTTCATGATTTTGACTTCTTAATTTCAATTTTAACCAAATTCCATCCCTCAGAGACAGTTCCTTAATGCCCACCCTTTTTCAAAGTTTACCCATCAATTGTGCATCCTTTGTTTCTATAACCTAAAAATGGACATTCAGAGGCCAGGTTAAAATGACTCATAAATTGCGTATAAAGAAAACTCAAGTCTACGCAAATTAATTATAGTTTTTAACTTAGATATCTTATCTAATAAATATGCACCTTTGAAAAGTTAAAATGGAATATAACTTAAGACATGCCATTTCTCCTTTATGGAATTCTTTATGGAAATTCTTTAAGCATAAATTTGGCATATATTATCTCCCTTTTATTTTACTGTGGACCATGACTTAACTGAATTGTTTTAATAGAAACCAAAATGAAAATAGAAAATTTATTGGCACTGAATTTATTACAGCATATTTATTGTCAAAACCACTAGGCACTGGCTGATCATCAGGCACTAAGCACTAGTACTCAGTACAATTCTGGAAAAGGTGTATCAGCAGCCTGAGTTATGCTACGTCATTCTAAGAAGCTATTCATTCAGATGGGATTAGCAAATCTATCCTAGTTTCCCACCCCTTTCTCTATTATAACTCCACATTTTCTATGCCCACAATGCAGTTGATTGATTTATTATAATTAGGCTTATAAAGAACCAATTATTTTGAAAGCCAGGCATCTAAAACCAGAAATACTAAAAAGTAATCAGATTTGAATCACCCACAATTCCTTTGCTCAGTGACCAAAGAGGCTCTTAAAGGTAAACAATGAATATTGGTTAGCTTAGGTTCAAGTAAGACATTTGATACCTAGAGAAAAATAAGCAGGGGAGTGAATAAAGCAGTAGTCACATTTCTGAAGAATGAAATCAGTAGATTGCAAGTGACAGGTTCAATTACTGGTCCATGGACCACTGACACATCTGCCTTAAACTCTGAGGAATGGGCAGTGGGAAAAGGATGAATAACTCTTAAGATTTAGAGAAAATATGTAACCACTCAGGCAGAAAATTAGCAATTACATTTCGTGCCATCAGTAATAACTATTTCAACAGAGATCTTAGGTTAACGTCAGACTGTGTGACAGTATATCAACCATTACACCTGTGTTCAATCAGCAGCCACATCCCTCAATGTGATACTGGGCTGTTTAGTTCAAATGTGGCTTGTTCAGTGATAAGCAAGATGGCGGACGTCTGGTACAGAAGTATTCAAAAGCAATTTATTTTACAGTTTTGATGCTGTTGAAAAGAGAAAAATACTGTAAAATTTGGACAGCTGTGATTTGTCTTTAGGTTTTCTTTTGATTTGTTTTCTTTTTAGTAATGAATAAAATTACAATTTTTGCTGAAGATTAAAGCTCCAAATTATATCAGTAAGAACTTTTTATAGTGAAATCCTTCAGATTCACAGTTAAATGAAATATCATCTTTAATAAAAAGTGTAAATTCATGATATTCTTTGTGTTCTTGAGTAAATGAGAAACAATAGAGGACAAATTTAAAATAGAAACAAAAGAATATCAATTTAAAGTTAACATATTACTTTTTCTATGTTCTCAGTTTAAACTGGGTCTGACATTATAGACCTGCCAATAATTTTTTAAAATTTACTTGCTTATTGAATATATAACATGAGGATAAGTGATATTTCACCAACAGATAAATATATTTATCCATAAGCCCTATAATACATTTATTTTATACTTTTTTCTTATACTTTTACCCTAAGAATAAGCTAAGTAAATAAAAAATAAAACAAAAAGTCAAAAAGAAAATGCAATGTAAATGTAATATAAATGTAACTAAATGGCCAATCAGAAGATCATAACATAAAAATATCTTTAAGAATATTGCTTAGTTGGGGCACCTAGATGGCTCAGTCCGTTAAGCAGCTGCCTTCTGCTCAGGTCATGATCTCAGGCTCCTGGGATTGAGCCCCATGTCAGGCTCCCTGCTCAGCAGGGAGTCTGCTTCTCCCTCTCCCTCTGTGCTCTCTCTCTCCTTCTCCTCAAATAAATAAATAAAATCTTTAAAAAAAAGAATATTGCTTAGTTGAGTTAATAAATGACCGTATTTAATCCAAAAACATTTCAAAATAGCCTTAATAATAGAGATAAGATCTTACTCCTGAATGCTCAGGCACAGAAGCCAAATATTATACACTGTGGTCCTGATAGTCATGCTAGTTATAAATTTTTTAAACTGTTTGTGGATGAAAACAAATTGAATTCCCTCAAATTAAATTAGATGAATTTTACTATGAACTTTATTATTATACCATCTAATTCATGTTACTGAAGGCTCAGACCTAAGCCAGATTTCTTAACAACTAATTAAACTATTCTCATAAAACACATATTCATTTTATTGTAATTTATTACAGCTAGTGTCAATTAAATAATATACGTGTTCAGGTAAAATATATATTATATAAATTCACATATAATAATATAATATATGCAATGTATAATATTTGATACTATGTATCATATATTATATATCTACTTAATAAACAAAATATAATCATCTTTGTCTACCTTTCAACAAATTATCATGAATGAGGAGAGAAAATTCTTCTTAAAGGAATTTCAAGAATTAGCCGTGAAGCCAGACAACCACTTATTTGCTCATGTGTGACTCTCTCATGTTTAACTAGGCAAATACACACACACACACACACACTCATACCCAAAGCTGGTGATGAAGATGACAACGATGGATTAATGAACTATATTAATCGCTGTGCAAAGCACATTATCTTATTCAATTTGCACAAGAAAGAGTATCAATGCAAAAGAATTGGAAGGTATTTTTCCTACCTAAATCGAAGTTTTTTTTCCAAAAAGTTATGTTAAGATTAGATAGTTGTTAATCATAGACATTTTACATGATCCAATAATCTTTCTTTTTTTTGTAAAGATTTTATTTATTTGACAGAGAGAAAGACAGCAAGAGAGGGAACATAAGCAGGGGGAGTGGGAGAGGGAGAAGCAGGCTTCCTGCTGACCAGGGAGCCCGATGTGGGGTTCGATCCCAGGACCCTGGGATCATGACCTGAGCTGAAGGCAGATGCTTAACGACTGAGCCACCCGGGCACCCCTAAAAAATCTTTCTGTGTAAATCATTTAAGGACAATTTTTAAAAGTGAAGACCATTTTTATTTATTGTATCCTGTGTTATTTTGATAATTACAGAATACATGTGTTTTTTGTGTTCTTAAATCAACAACGCCTAAACTGACTGAACAAATACAAATCCCTATCCATATTGGGGTGATATGTCAGCACCCTTTGTCATGAATCGTAGTCCTCTAGGCAAGGAAGAGAACAGAGAGAATAAATTTTTTCCCCTTATACACTGGAAGGCTTTACAATAGCCCTGTATTCTTGAACTCAGCACACTACCTCCAATAATTGTCACCGGTGATTCAAACTCTTTATAACGTTGTAAATCGTGCCGTTATTCTCAGCACTCTTTTGTTTTCCTTTTATTTCTTCTTCCTCTCTACTCCTGATTCCCAAAGTGCCTATGTCTCACTTCCATCCTATCAATGCTGAAGTTCAGATAACTATAATGTTGGGAGACTTTGAGTGACTACTTCTTATTAAAGTATAAATGATTGATCGATTCTTGTACTGTCTTTTCCGGGGCATTTACATTTTAATAGGGGATAATTCTTTCATTCATGGTGAATGAGTTCTGTAATAGTTATCATTTCAAACTAGAGTAATAGGACATTGTGAGGGGAACTGGAATCGCAAAATCTTCCTTGTTCATTTTTATCAAGGTCATATCCAATTGCCCATTACTTTTTAAGACTTCAAAACTTTACCCTGGGTTCTGGTGTATCCAAACCTGGGTTTAGTCTCTCCAAAGCTGAAGTTATTCTCTGGAAGTAATTTAAACACAGAAGCAATCACATTAACACTTTCATATCACTTAGGTAACCTTGAGTGCACAGTGATGATATTATGGAAAGCCTCCGGAGTAGATGGAATCAAAAGCCAAAATAAAGCAAGTAAAAAATAGCAACAAACACAAATACGCAGAAGCAAAGAAAGTGCACTGAGACAACCTAATCAGCCATCCTAGCAATAATATTTATATACCTTCTAGCACTGTAGTAAATACTGTTTTATGCACATACATTATTCCTTCAGCTTCAAGCAGAGATGAGATTTCTAAGTACCTTCTTACTATACAGTCCTAGTAAATAAAATGTACAGTACTCCTATAACTATTCCAGAGAGACATGGAGATCACATCATAGGCATTCTTAGGCTCCCTTAAAACAATTTTTATGAATTGTAAATCACACATAATTCTGGGGAAGGGAAATACACATGAAACTTACTGACAATTTGTCTCTACATTGCAAATGACTGACCTTTAAATCATATTGTCTTACATGTTACTACATTTTCATCATTTCATTTACTGTAAAACCACAAGAGTCCCAGGGTAATTTTTTTTTAATTAAACAAATATTATAAGTTAGCTAAGTCTATGTCTATTATCAGATTGAATTGAGGTACAAAATTCTAGTCAGCCAAATAAGATATCCTCATATCTAAGGGGACATTCCAAAAATTAATGCATGTTCACCAAGTTTAAGAAGGCTTTCGTTAAAAACTAACAACTAGAGTTCTTCTTCATGTAGATCAATGGGGCATTGAAAAGTCAACTCATGTTACCAAATTCCATATAAATGAGATGAACTTGCAAACATTAGTAAGTGTCCTATCTAGAATATAGCCTCCAATACATAGAGGTATTTTAGTTCTTTGGAACCATCTGAAAAAAAATACTGATTTTCTGGACAATGGACATTTGTATTCTACATGATATTTTGGTAAACATTTCATATTAATATTTAGTATTCTACATATAATTTAAAAATTTCTGTGGTTGACTAGAGGTTAGGTTTATAAAGAACAGTTTTCAATTTCTTCAAGTACACTTTAGTGATGTGGGTTTACCAATGGATGGAGAATGTCAAATGTTTATAAAATGGCTGTCCCATTTTACATAGGTTTCCTAATGAAATCTAAAGGTAAATTTGCTTCACTGAGAACTTATGTGTATTTCTGGCTATTGTCTTAAAACTGAACATCAAATATGATACTTAAACACAAAAACTATATTTGAAAATATTTTAGTTGCTGAAAATCTTCCCCTTGAATAATGGGGATATTTCTTTGCTAGATGGATAGATAGATTTTTTAAAATTTTCAGTTGCAGTAATTTGTAGGCTCACTTGAATTATGACTTTTAATTTAGATAAAGTCTTCACTTTTAGAACAAATAAATAAACCTCTATATAATTCCTGGGGAATTATATTTAAGTCTTTTTTTTTAAAGATTTTATTTTTTATTTATTTGACAGAGAGAGACACAGAAGAGGAGGGAACACAAGCAGGGGGAGTGGGAGAGGGAGAAGCAGGCTTCCCACTGAGCAGGGAGCCCCATGCGGGGCTCGATCCCAGGACACTGAGATCATGACCTGAGCCGAAGGCAGACACTTAAGGACTGAGCCACCCGTGCCCCAAAATATTTAAATCTTTAGGAAAAACATAGAAACATTAAAATACAGCCAGTTAGTTCTATATCCTATGGGCATAAGAAAAGATCAGCATTTTCTTACCTAATCATAAGATACAATTTTTGTAATTTCATTTAAAGAAATGTCTCAGGAAACTGAAGCATGATTGTGGGAGGTGAGGGAGGAAGAGAATGAGAAAGAGAGAGAAGAGTAATTTAAAAAAAATTCTCCCTTTGCCTGGAGAAAATGTTACTAAGAGAATATCAGAGAAGGACTCTTTATTCTCTCCCTAATGCACAACATATTTTCAGTAGTGTATTCAATTCAAATTTCATTTGAATTAAAATGTCATTAATGAGAAAAATAGCTGACCTGCTAACTAAAAGAAACTGCTACACAGAGGTTAATCAAGGTAAATCTGACTCAATTCAGTTTAACAATCAGCAAATGTAAGTATTCTAAGTATTCAATTATGTTTTTCAGAAAATTTAAGAATGTGCTCATTGCATAAAATTTCATGTAAACATAAAAAACAGGTTGTCCTTAATACTCATCAAAGTTTTCATAATCTACTCAAGATACTATTCTGGTAGCTTTTGAAATAATACAAATTTTTTTTGCTTTGAAAATTAGGTTTTAAAGGCAATCTAAAAACTTTTATTTATAACAATTTGCTGTCAAACTTTTGTTATTCTCAACTGTGAAATTAGTATTCTACAATTAAACAAAATAAATATGACTATTAAACTTTTTTGATAATGTTTGCTTAATGAAATTTTGCTTTAACTAATGATGCATTAAACATATTTCCAGATATCTCTCACCTTAAGATGATCCTAAGAGCAAAAACAGAAATGCAAAGGGACTCAGATGCCTGGTGGCTCAGGTGACTCACACCCGAGTGTGTGTGTAATCAGACACTGTTAAGTGTCTGACTTGATTTAGGCTCAGGTCATGATCTCAGAATCATGAGATTGAACCCTGCATTGGGCTCCTCACTCAGCGAGGAGTCTGCTTGAGATTCTCTCAGATCTTCCTCTCCCTCAGCCCCTCCCCCTGCTCATGCTCTCTCTCATAAATAAATAAAATCTTTTTAAAAAATTTTAAAAAAAGAAATGCAAAGGGACTACAGGTGCCAATTAGAATTTAAATAGCCATCACGTTTTTAAAACTCACCAGTTTTGAGGTGATCAATGTTTATTTTATTGAATCTATAACATGTGAACTTATTTTGTTTTCCTTCTTACCTATGCCTTGAAAAAAGTCTGAGGAGAAAATGAGACAATCATTTCTCACTCTCTGCTTTTTTCCTTTGCCTTTGAAATTACAACAGAGCTTCAACCAGAGGTTTTCCAGTTGAAAAAAAAAATTATGCAGCATAAAGATAGTGGTAGATTTTGGGCTTTGTACTCAAGTAGCCTCCGCTCAGGATTTTTTTTTTTTTTTTTTTTTTTTTTTGGTATGGTTGACATACAGTGTTATATTAGTTTCAGGTGTACAACATAGTGAATTGACAATTCTATACATTATGCAAGGCTTACCACAGTAAGTGTAGTTAACATCTGTCACTACTTGTTATTACAGTATCATTGACTATACTCTCTATACTATATTTTAAACCCTTGTGACTTAATTATTTTATAACAGGAATTCTGGTTCTTTTTAGTAACAGCTATCTCTATGGTTTTAGAGTAGTATCTTAAGGTTTAAAAAAAAACAACAACACAAAAAACCCCTCAGTTTTCTCACTGGGACAATGGTGAGAGTCCCCACCATACAGGGTTCCAGCGAAAATTAAATAACCAAAATGGTATGAAGTGCTTAGAGGCCTTGGCATGTTTTATATGCAGTCATTAAATTTTCATTTTCTGTCTTTATTCAAGGTAAGCAAGAATAATATTAAAACTATAAATAATTGCATTACTTTTATTATACTCAGAGGTAGTAAAGAGTCACTCCTTCTCTATCTAGTTTCTTCTAACTTCTTTTTATTACAATTTATTATGATTATATAACTTCTTTACCCATCTATATCATTGTCTCCACTGATGACAGACATATTAGGCTACTAACAGTCAGGTTATCTCAGAGAAATCCTGAGGTCTCTGTGCTCAAATATTACCTCACCACGAAGGCCTTACCTGTCTCTTCTCTTTTCCTCTCAACACCCTTATCCTGCTTTATTTTTATTTTGTCACTTATCACCTTCTACCCTATTCCATGTTTGTTTGGGTTTTTTTTATATCCTCTTGTTAGGATATTTCCTATATGAAAACAAAGATTTCTCTCTCTTGTTCATCGGTGGCTAGGACAAATGGTACATAGGAAGCCCACAATGGGTACTCATTAAATATGTGTTAAGTGAATGACTTAATTTATACTTGGAGATCAATGACTGGAAAATTTTAGAAACCTACTAACATGTCAATTTTCAATACATACATAACATCTCATAGGGAAGGGTACATTTGGAAGCTTTGGTAGCAAAGTCTGTTTATTACTTACCATCCCTTTTCCAACACCTACAAATAAGAAAGACATTCTTAAAATTGGCAGAATTATTTTATCTGCTTAAGGCTCACCAATATCTCCTATATTTTTATACATAAAAGCTGCTAGGGTCTACAACTTGTCCTTTATTATGTTTGATCAGAAATCGTACCTCCATATTTTTTTCATTCTGCCTCCCATCTCCCTATCTTAGCTTCGGTTTCTTATAAAGTAGAAAACAGAGCCTGAGGAAATGTTTATGTCATAACAGTTTATTAAGGAGTACATTTCCAGGGAAGCAGAATATAGGAGAAAAAAAGGAAGGGGGGATGGAGGGAGAATAAGCATAAGGAAGCCACCATATTACCAAGGTGGGTAGAGCATCATGGCAGGCTGACTAGTAAGGCCTCAATGGAGACTTTTATGGAGATTTTGTGAAGTTATTACAGAGTATATAAACATAATAGAGGAAGTAACATGAGGGAAAATAATTTATCCACAGCATTTCATTCCCATTGGCTACAGTTTTGTCTCAAATACTTCAAATCTTTCCACTTTCCTGATTGTACATGCTTGGGGTCTGAGCAGATCTTGTACTTTAGGAATACAGTGGCAACCTGGTTAGGAGAAGAGTGCCCTGCACACAGAAATGAAGCACAGCACTGTCAATTTAAGCTTACAGGTGAGGTAACGGCTAGGAACTGTCATCACAGGTAACCCCTGTGTTGGTAGCAGAGTCGGTAGTAGTGACCTGGCTTCATGACCACAACAGGAACACATGTAAGTTGTTGCTAGGGCAGTCCCAGTTAGAAAGCCAGCAAGAACCCTAATCTGGGATAATGAATACACTGAGTTCCACACATGCCCTCATTCTTCAATGCATATTTGCTAGAAAAATGCTCTGAGTCTGTAGCACCAACCTTCCTAGAATCAAGGCATGTAAGTCCCCAGATTCTAAATATAAATTCAAAAACACATACCTTTTAAAAGTGCTTGACTCTTTCTTTAAACAAAATACAAAATAAAACTTAAATAACTTCTGTGTAAAAAGTCTCCTTTAGACTAAAAATTTTTGTGATGTAAAGTAAAAACTTCCATAAAAATGTAATTCATAATAATGCTGTAATTTATGAACATTGCAGATTATCCAGCCAACAATGTCAATGCTTACTATTGCATTTTAGTAAGGAATTATAACAGTGGAAATATTCAGTCAAGAGTGACCTAGGAGACAGTGTTATATGCAGCTCTGCTGCTCAAACTTAGATATACTTAACAGCACCTCCTCTCCAATGGCTTGATAAGAACCTAAGATTTTAGGCATAATGAAGGCCTAGGAAAAACAGAGTGCTTTTTCTGGGTTGTGATTTTACTTAAAAATTTAAGAAAATACCTTAAGTCTTGATTTTCTATGCCAGATAATCTAATGTGAGAAATCGCTTTCTGTATGATATATATTATTTAAAAATGTTTTCCCTCTCTGTAGGCAAGAAAACCTATAATAGTACGACATTCTCATCATAGAGAATGGATGACCTGCTGTGGAGAAAGTTAATTATTCTAATATCACTGACCTGCATAGCTTTTTTTTTTTAGCACCAGTTAGATCTAGAAAATGACTAGTAAACAACAGCAATTAATCTAAAACTTGTAAAGCACACTTTTATGTATTTTAAATATGAATTTTAGAGTTGTAGCTATGTAAGCCTAAACATAGTTGTTTTTAAATAAACTTGAGCAATAAATATGCCTCTGGAAGTAACTAACCAAAATTTTATATTTTATGTGTTTTAAAAAGATAAGTCTAGGCTGAGAACAATATAATAAAAAATGTAATTAGAAACTATATAGTTATAGCTATCTGTAACATAATTTATATAGACTACACATACATGTCACATATATAATAAGTTACATAAAAATATATTATATACATATACAAGTTAGCTATAACTATAATCATATATATAGTTATCTAATCAAATTCACTTTGGACCAAAAAAATACCTCTTTCAGACATAAACAATTTTAATGTGTTCAAAGGATACTCAGAAAACCAAGAAAAAGACTGAGGCACAGAAAATTGGTTAACTTAGAGTTGGATAAAATCATGGACATTATTTCCTTGACCATTTGCTTGGTTATTTTTTGATATTTTTACACTGAAAATATTTGATGAAAACAGTAATTTTCAAATTGCCAAAAGCCAAAATGAACAGTGAAGAAATTCTCAACCAGTGTTTAAATGCAACACAACACAAAACAAAACACAAAAAACCAGTGTGGCTCTATGCATGTCTGGACCACACAAAGATAAGTAAAGCTGCTTTAGAAAATACTATTTTGTACAATGCATACACTAGCAGCCAATGCTTCATTCAACAAAGACACTGCCGCCATTCAAAGTTTAGTTTGTGGTTTTCTCAATGTACTAAACTAGTAAAATACTAAGTTGTATTTAAACACATATTTGATTTGAATCTTCATCCAATGCAATGTGTATCAAATTCCTAAAAATGTTTATATTCTTTGACCAAGTATTTCCTTGTCGAGGAACCTATCTTAAGATGAGGTGAAAAAAATTTTATGTAAGGGATGATAGTAAGAAATTTTAAATTACAGAAGATTCAGAAATATTGTACAAATCTAGTACTAGATAAATAATAATTTAAAATATAATACATCTATAAGATTAAATAGCATAAAACTAATTAACTTATGTTTAACAGTATATTGTATAACCTGATGTCTTAGTTTGTTTCAAGGTGCCATAACACAATACCACAAGCTGGGTGGCTTCCACAACAAAAATTTTTCCTCACAGTTCTGAAGTCTGGGAAGTACAAAATCATGGTGCTGGCAAGAGAGGCCTCCTCTCTTGGCTTGTAGAGGTAGTTACAATCTTGCTATGTGTTCACATGATCTCTTCTTTGTTCATTTGTGTGTATATATATATATATATATAGAGAGAGAGAGAGAGAGAGAGAGAGAGAGAGAGAGAGGGCAAGCTCCCTGGTATCGCTTCTGATAAGGATACTATTCCTATCAGATAGGAGTCCCACCCTTATGAACTCATTTAACCTAAATTACTTAGAGATCCCATCTCTAAATAGAGCTACACTGAGGGTGAAGGCTTCAGTATACGAATTTGGGGGGAACACAAACATTCAGTCCATAATGCATGAAAAACACTTCCTATGTAACATTATGGGGCAAATCATTATAACATTTTAAATACCATATTATCTTACTTTTTTAAGTATTAATTTTTTTTTATATTAAGGAAAAAAGCTGGTAGAAAGTCCACCAATCATAAAGAGTAGTTACCCATGGACAGTGTTATTAATTGTGGTTTTTATTTTCCATTTTCTAGTTCACAGCTGCCCATACTTTTATAATTATCATGTGTTGATTTTATGATAAAAATACTTTGTCAGAAATCAAATGAGGATAAGATGGAATTAAATGAAATAAAATATATGAAAGCATCTACAGCAATGCTTCAAGTACTCAACTAGTTCCCTTTGACTTATAATTTACTTTTAATATATTTGTATGATATGATATTATGTATAAAGTACCATAAGGCGATTCTATTTTCATTATTTCAATCAAAAACATGGAGAGGGGAGAATATATATCATATTCAAATTCAGTTATTGAGAAATAATGATGAGATCAAAATAAACTATATATGTTTGGTTTACATGAGCACGTGTTAAAAGGCAGAAAAATTATGCAAACTGATTATTTTAGAAGCATCTTAAAGAATTCTCAACTAATAGCTTATCATAGGTGATAACCTATGGTTTTAGGTAGCATAGTAATAATCAGTATACTTTTCATCACATGATCAATTTTCCAAATATTTATGGATTGACTTCTATATTCCAGAAAGTGTACTCAGATCTGTGAATGCCAAAATGTAATATACCACCCTCTTAAGAATCAATCATACAGAAGTAAAATAAATCATATTGCAGTATGATGTTTTCAGAAAGAGAAGAAGGAATTAGCAAAAGCATAGCATGAAGGCAGGTGTCAGTGAAGTCTTAAGAGACGAAGAGATACGCTAAGCTAGGTTTTAAAGAATAACTGCAACAACACTCACACATACACAAAAACAAAAATGCAAGAGCAGAAGAAAACAACATCTTATTAATTGACACAAGAAGCAAAAATAGAGTAAGAATGTAGCACATTTATACACAGAGGACTCTGGAAAAGTTCATGATGGCCTGTTTTGATAGCAAACTCAGAGGCACAGTAAGGCAATGCCAATAGTGAGAGCCGGTAGAGGTGATTTTGTCAAAATGGTAATTTGGATATGAGCAACTTCAGGTGCTGTTTGGAAATTATTGGTAATTTATCCTTTTTATTGTCTTAAAATCCTTTTTTCACTTTTCAAAATTTTAATTCTGAAAATTTTTGTAAATTGCCAGATCATGGATTTTAATATTGATTTGTTATTTTGATTACTGTGTTATAAGGCTTCTCCCTTTTTCTCCTGATTATCAATGAGCATTCATTGATTAAATAATAATTAAAGCTCTCCAAAAATAAAATCTTCAATATTCAAAAAGAGGGGTTCTCACACATTATGAAAAAAGTAGAAAGATCAATATTGGCTTTACTCTACAGAGACTTTTCAACTTCCGTAATACGGGGGAAAAGAACCTATAGAACCTAACTGATGCTGTTCCTGTATAAAAGCTACAAATTTGTTGTCAGTATGGCTGGAGAACATAAGGGAACTGTCAATATATACTTTTATGAGAGTAGAGAAATCCTTTTAAAAGAATAATTTAATAAACTAGATTTAAAAATCAAAGATTTTTAGGTGCACCTGGGTGGCTCGGTTGGTTAAGCATCCAATTCTTGATTTTGGCTCAGGTCATGATCTTAGGGTCATGAGATCAAGCCCCACGTCGGGCTCCATGTTGACTGTGGAACCTGCTTAAGATTCTCTCCTGTTCCTCCCCATGCCTTGCTTGCACATGTACACAATCTCTCTCTCTCTAAAAAAAAAAAAAAGAAAAAAGAAAGAAATTTTTTTAGAAAATATGGAAATTGAAAAGATTGATATGAGATGATTCTCTTTAAGTTTCTTCCATGTTTATATCAATAGGTTAATGCAGATTCAATTATTTATTAAACATACTACTAAAATTAAATATAAGATTATCCATTACATGAGTAAGTCACTAAAGCATGCCTGCCAGTTTGAACATAGCAGAAGAATATAATTCCCTTGTAGAAATCAATCAAAAACAACAAGGGGAATGAGAAACATACAAACTCTGTCTTCAACAGAACTCTTAAAGAAAACTTAAAACACCAAAACTTAATGTATGCAGAAAAGGCATCCGTAAGTATGGGAATGGAGCAGGAAGGCTTTGTGTGAAAACACTGAGAGCAAGTAATGTCACTGATGATCTCAAGAAAGAATCAACCAATTTCATTTCTCCCAAGACAAAAGGCACACTCTAGGAAGCAAAACCGAAATACTTTATTTACAAGAGTGGTAATGGGAAACACCAACTGGCAGCAGGAGCTTCTCGGGGCTTACACTGGAAATCAACAGAAAAGTCTGTAGTTGAAGAGGAATCCCACAGTTTAGGATTATCAGAAAGCAGTCTCTATTTAGGATTATCAGAAAACAGTCTCTATTTTTCCATGTCTACAACTGAAAAGAGATGCTGATGTGACCATAGCTGCCTATTCCTATTTACTGGTAAAAAGTGAAAGCTAACTAAATTCACAAGCAAAACCCTTTAACTGAAAGCCTCTAAGAGGGCCTGGATGCTTCCTTTATATTAATATTCTGACAAGAGATTTAACAAGAGAACATAACTCAAAGGAACCATACAGGATATATGCCAAGATGCCACAAGAATAGATGAAAAAAGGCAGAGAAAAATCAAATGACAAGTAAAAATACTCAACGAAAAACTGTTCCAACAGTATAGATGAAAACTGCTTTATTATTCAAACTGAATTTTAAAAATCTTATTCAAGTACTTATTTCTACCAGTAAAATCAGAGACATAATTAGAGATAGAAGAGCTCAGAAAAGAGATGCTAAGAAAACATAAGGAGAGCAACTCTGAACTAGCAGAGCTCAATTTAGAAAATGGAAAAAAAAATAATCACATAACATAATAGCAAAATTTAAAGAAACAGAGAAAAACATAGAAAGAAACACAGGGGCCATAAATGATAAAGTAAATAACATGAAATACACACAAGTAAATAATTTCAAATGATCACAAATTAAATTGTAAATCTGTGGAAATAAAGTAGAACCCAGCGTGGTATATTGTTGAAAGCATTATCGTAGAAACTGACAAGTATTTACGTTATACATGTTTCTCTGAGTAATAAGTTAATTGTATAAAGTGGATTATAATACAGAAGATGTTTTAGGTGTTTATGACCATTACCTTACATTTGTGATTGGATCTGGTTTTTTTACTCATAATTAAATACCGATACCACCTTCTGTGTGGTAGAGCCTTTAATGTAAGAGTTTCTTATAAATTTCTAGTTGAGGGCGCCTGGGTGGCTCAGATGGTTGAGCGTCTGCCTTCGGCTCAGGTCATGATCCCAGAGTCCTGGGATCGAGTCCCACATCGGGCTCTCTGCTCCTTGGGAGCCTGCTTCTCCCTCTGCCTCTCTCTCTCTCTGTCTCTCATGAATAAATAAAAATCTTTTAAAAAATAAATAAATAAATAAATAAATAAATTTCTAGTTGAAGGCAGTGTGATCAGAAAATCTATATTTAATTTAAAAAAAGAAAATTTATATATAATTTCTATGTTGGAAAAGTTACTGAGGTTTAAGATTAACATAGATTTAGTTTTTGTGAATGTTATTTGTGTAGTTTAAAACAAAGACAATCTATTTTAAAATTCATTATCAATTAATATATATCATGTAACATATTACTTAAATATGTTATATTTTCATTAATATTCTTTAACTTCATCTGTCATGGATAATGAGAATAAATTAAAATCTACTGATATGTTTTTGTTTGCTTCACCATGTAATTTTTAATGGATGCTATTTTTGTGTTTTTAAAACTAAAGGATGTTATTCACAATGGATGAATGAATAAACACATTCTTTAATTTTAAAAAGCTCTACTTTTCTAAATTAATGTTTTGTACTGAATTCCAGCATGACTGAGTAACTAGTATTCAGCTAGTGCTCCTATAATAAGCCATAAAACCGAACAATATATATTAGGTAACTGATTTCAGGATTTGGACATCAAGCAAGGCCAAGACCATAATCACTGAGAAAAGGGAAATTCATGACGTAGCTCCATAATTGCTCAATTCGCTGCCTTAGGACAGTCTTCCAAAGATAAAGAACTGTGCTGGGGTCCAACTACCGCACTGTTGCCCATTGAAGAGAGCTGTGCAGGGTGTGTGTGGTGGGTGTGTAGAGGGGAGAGCAACAGCTGGGTGAAGACCCTCAGCAGTCTTTGGATAAAGGACAGGCTACACATTCCTAGGGCAATACTATATGGGGCATACCAGAGAGCAGCTTCTGTGGGTTTGAGAACAGAATAGAGATACCAGAAATGAAGCAGTGGTAGAGACACTGGAGAAATAGTTCAATTATTGTGTAGTATCTACAATAATACATTGTCAACACCTCGGTGGAAAGACAAGAAAGGTCGTTCTTTAGGAGTAATACTACTACTCTACACCCCTCCAAATAAAGCATAAAGCCAAAGTTTGGAGTTTGAATCCCATCAAGTTAGAGGGGCTTAGAAAACTACTTGAATTTATAAGACCTACTGTACAAACGCATAAAACCAAGCCTACACAAGTTCAAATGACATCAATCTGCAATCAAGTGCATGCTGAAACAAAAATTAATTCTTTAGAGGAATATGACAAAATCAAGATTCTCTACAATGTATTATTCGTGATGTCCTATTATGAGACATGAAAATAGACAGGTAAATTTTGACACATAGATAAATAAAAGGCATCCAAAATAAGCTGAACATAGGACGACCTAAATTTTAGATTCAGCAGGCAAAAATTCAAAAGTAGATATTATAAATATATTCCAAGTATTAAAGGGATGTATGTACAGGGGCTTCTGGGTGGCTCAGTCAGTTAAGCACCTATCTTCAGCTCAGGTCATGATCTCAGGGTCCTGGGATCAAGCCCCACAGCTGGCTCCCTGCTCAGCGGGGAACCTGCTTCTCCTTCTCCCTCTGGCTCTCCCACTGCTTGTGTGCTTTCTCTCTCTCATCAAATAAATAAATAAAACTTTTAAAAAATAAATAAAAGGATATATGTATAAAGAATTAAAAGAAATTGTAATTGTAAGGAATAATCAGAGAAACTTAGCAGAGAAATGGAAACTATAAGGGAATAAATTAGAATTTATAGAAAAGTAAGATGTCTGAAATTTAAAATGTCATTGGATGACCTTAAAAACAGATTGGAAATAACAGAAAAAATCAGTAGACCATTAAAAAGTACTAATTTGAAGAAGAGCAAGTTTAAAAAGCTGTAGATGAAAATGAAAGAGACCCAGAGAGTCCCACAAAGATTATATTATTAGACCTGGGAAGAAAAAGTGGACTTTTTTTTTTCAAATACAACTTTAAAAGATATCAATACGTAATTACCAAAAGCACAATGAAATCCAAGGACAACAAATACAAAAAAGGTCACATTTAGGTACATTAAAATTTAACTACTGAAAACTGAAGACAAAAATGTGGAAAATTTGAATGTAGTCAGAGATAAAAACACCTTCTATAAAGGGGAGCTGCAAAACAAATAATGGCACACTCCTCATTAGAAACAATAAAGAACAGAACAACAACAGCAAACAAGAAACAACAAAGAACAAAAGAAAATAAAACAGCATTTTTGAAGTGCAAATATTAACCTATAAGTCTATCAATATATAGTAAAAATTTTCTTTACAAATGGAAGTGAGATAAAGACATTTGAAGATTAAAAAAAGCTGCAAAAATTTGTCTTTAGCAAACCTGCTCCACAGGAAATACCAAAAGATTTCCTTCTGGCTGAAGGGAAATAACACCAGCTGACAACACTGATCTGTTGGAAAATGGGAAAACACAAGAAATGTTTTCTAGGTGTATGTGTATATGTAAAATACAATAATAATTCGAAGCATGTCAGGGGAAAGTAATAAAATTTTATTTCTTATGGTTATGACAATTGTATCATTGGAATTTGTAAGAGTAAACTGTGATTTCTTGGTGTGAAGGAAGAAGTCTAAAATGTGAAGGGGGATGAGTGAGTGTCATCTGTGTTTTGTGAAATATGCCATGTGAAGTTACCATATTGAATCAAAATAGACTTAGATACATTAAGCATAGTTATTGTGAGCCTTAGGGAAAAGAGTTATTGTAAAGAAGCCAACAAACTGGTATACTTTGGTCACAGAATACTAAGCTTGAAAATTCAACAGAGGGCAATGGTATAAATAAAAGGAATAAATACAAGTTTGTATTTTCTTTGATCTACTAAATTAATGTAAAATATATTCATACATAGTCAAAACAACTTGTGTTCAAAATTGCTCAAGTATTACTTGTATGAGTAAATGTTCAAAAGTGATCTAAATGTTCATCAGGAAAGGAGTGATGCAGTATGTTGCTGTTCTGTATAGATCTGTGCAGCCATTGAAAATAAGGGCATTAGTTAAGTAATGATATAAACCAGTATCAAAGATACATTGTTAAGTGAAAAAAGTAAGTTTCAGAATAGTGTTTATGACAGGATACCACTTGTGTATAAGGAGAAACTGTATGTGTATGTACTTAATGCAAATGTTCATTTTTTGAGCATAATTAATGCCTTAAATATGTTTAAAAACATTAACTTTTGCTGAAGATGTGAATTGCCTTAGAATTTATAAAAATACAAGAGTAAGATATGTAACATTTAAATCTTTTTGAAAATATGGCTGTCTTTTTATATTCATTTACTTAGAAGGCTATGCATTTTTATTTACTTTTTGAGTACTAATGCATTCACTGTCTTTTCTGGTACTCTGTCTTAGGTGAAAACAAGAATAATGTAAGTTTTAAAAGTTTTTATAACATTATTAAACCATGTTGAATAATGGATAATATGATTTTAATTATAATATAATTTATATGAGTAAATCTTTTATCTAATCATTGTCATGGATGGGAGGACCACATAAATAAGCATATTCATGGCTAAAATGAGCAAAGGAGAAACAAAATAAGAAAAACACAAGTGACAAATAGTGCTTAAGTAAGAATCAAAAGTAAAATGTTATTATAAAGTTGGCAATTAAAATATGAAATCTGAATCACTCTTTACAATTTAAGGAGATTGATTCCAAATTAACTCTCACTTAGAAAATTGGATGAGGTAAAAAAGAAAAAAAAAAAAAGAAGGAAGAAGAAGAAAAAGAAAAAAGAAAGAAAGAAAACTTTCAATAGGTGAACAGGTGACTGACAACTATACAAGTCCACTGGGGAGATGGCAAAAAGAGGGATGTTTGGCAACATAATTAGCTTAGTTTTTAATTACCTATTAGGTAATATATCAAGTATCTCTAGAATAGAATATATAAAGGAGAAGGTAAAAACTGACCTCACAAAATGGTCTATATGTATCATTCCAAAGTAACAAAGAATTGAGGAAAGCTATACTCCCTTTTCAAATGTTTTGAAACAGGCCATCAAAAGAGTAAGAAGAGGGGCCCTGGGTGGCTGAGTGGGTTAAGCGGCCAACTCTTAATTTCAGCTCAGGTTATGATCTCAGGGTCATGAGCTCAGGGTTGTGAGATCCGACTCCGCACGGGGCATGAAGCCTGCTAAGATTCTCTTACCCTCTCCCACTGCCCCTCGCCCCCCCCCCCAAAAGTAACAACAGCAGGAGCAACAAACTGTAAACCGAAAATCAAACACACTGTGATATTTTTAAAATGGTAACCCTGATAATCTACTTCAAAATAAATCCCAATGACTATCCAAGAATTTTAAAACAAAGTAAAATTGTACTATATGCATAACATATCATTAAAATAATGCTATTAGCCTGGAGGACTAAAGGGTCCCCAGTGTAATTCTCAGCTGTAGGAATAATTTGAGAAAAGAGGTTAGCAGATATATTCATTCTTTTCTTTCATTACATTGGTACAGTACGGAATACGATAAATGACCTTTTAATTAGACCTAAGCCACTGGTGGAAGAGTTTTATTTTTAAACAAGGGTTCCTTTTTAAATTTGTTTCCCAAAGTCATTTTTCTGTGGATGTGACTGCAGAAATTATATATATATTTATTTATTTATTTATTTATTTTTAAAGATTTTATTTATTTGACAGAGAGAAACACAGTGAGAGAGAGAACACAAGCAGGGGGAGTGGGAGAGGGAGAAGCAGGCTTCCTGCTGAGCAGGGAGCCCGATGCAGGGCTCAATCCCAGAACCCTGGGATCATGACCTGAGCCGAAGGCAGATGCTTAATGACTGAGCCACCAGGCGCCTATATATATATATATATATAATATATATTTATTATATATATTATATATATGTATATATATAATATATATATATTTATTCATTCATTTTAGTTTTCCATGTTATTTTCCAGTACTAATACAACATTAAAAAGACTTACTCTCTAAGGAGCTCGTGCTGTCACCTGATATACATACATATATATATGAAAGAATCCTTATTATACAATCCCCAAGTTGAAGGTATTACCTGGTGATATCTTCCCCTTTAAATTGTAGTTTTAGTAGGTAATCCAGAGTTTCCCTAGATCAGCAGAGTGAAAAAATCAAATATAGAAAGTTTAAAAATAAATTATTTGAATATTAAAATATAATTCTGAGCATAATTATGTTGATGAAAATATATTATAAAAATATTATTTGGGGCATCTGAAAGATTTCTACCATATATTAGTATGTAGGTTTTGATATATACTTAACTAGATTTAGGCCATCTAAGAGTCATTTTTGTCTTTTCTAAAATGAAGATGATAAATATTATATGATTGTGATAAGGAATAAATGAAATACCTATAGCAGAACTTAAGTAATTTTAAACATAACAAAGCTCTACATCAAAATTTCAAATTTTGTATCATGATACTGATTTTAAAGAAAAGATCAGTAATAATGTTAATACTTTTTGATTTCTGGAACAAAAGGAAATATACAGATTTCAAAAAATTATTTCAGAAAGACATCAGAAGCATGGTGGGTAGTTTAAATTTAGAACTTCTGTAACTGAGGGAATGAAAAACATTTTCTGTTTTTCATTATTTATTTAATGTCTTCTGTAATCACTTGGTAAAGTCCACAATTGCAGTGCTTTGATCATCTGAGGTACAGAAAGATATATCATATATTTGTTAGCAGAAAGATGCCTTAAAATATCTTGACACATTATTGATATTGGCTTGAACCAACAACAATATATTTGAAAGAGAAAAATGTAAAGATCCAGTTCTTGTAGGAAAACAAAAGTAAGTTTAGAGAAAAACTTTAGTGTATGGGAACTTGATAGAGTATATGTAAGATAAACATATTAAGATAGAGTAAGTCAATGGTATTTCAAAATTTTTCTCCTTTCATAAAAAATATGAGAATATATCAAGCTATAATAGCACAAGTATAGTTATCCAGAATTGCAAAGCTCTTAGTATAGATTCCTTTTAATGCAAACAATGAGACAAAAACTTGAACACCATTGTTTATTTGGCAGGTCATCCAAGAAATCAAGAGTATGAAAATAGGGAAATTGAGAACAAAATAGAGGAAAGCCACCAACCAAATTTTGAAAATGAACTTGTTACAATAATGGGCAACTAGAGGATCTTTATAATTCTTCCATCAGAGAAAGTAGAGAATGAGACATTGATCCATCCACTCCCATTACCATTGGTTGTCTCCTCTGAACTTCTGGGTTGCACTAGCATGCAGCTGGGTGGCCTTGAGCCTTTGAGAAAGCAGATCAGAGAGACCCTCCTACATTCATTTAGTGTTGGGTATTGAAAAGCGTGCCAGGAATTTCTGAACACAGCTCCACTAAATCAAGTGGGCTGAAGAGATATGGCTGGTGCAGCACTAGTGTCTACTACACTTATTTTTCTCACTACACTGTGCTGCTATTAAGTCAACACATGATTGCCATCTTAAGAGGCCACAGGATTAATGGAAGTCAGTCAAAATAGAACTCATTAAAAAAAAAAAGTGTCCTGGATATGGAAGATCATGGACCCAATTCTGAAAAGAATTGGTTGAAGGAAGTGCAAATGTTATGCCTAGATATGATAATACTCAGGGGAAATATGATAGAAGTCTTCAAATATTTGAAACTTTTCATGTGGAACACAGAATGCATTTTTCTTTATAGCTAAAACCATAAAGTTGAGGCATATGTGTGGACATTAAATGGAGACAGATTAAGCTTGAAATAGGGAAGACTGCACAATGAAATCTGTGTAATAATGGACAGGGCTGCAGCCAGGGTCAATACATGTCCAATCACAGGCGATGTTCAAACAGATTAGAGGACTGTGTACTTGTTAGAGAGGTATTAGAGCAGAATCCACTATCATGTAGGTGGTTAGATAGATCTTTGGTACAGATCCCTTTTAAACATAGTATTCTATTTCTATAAATGTCAGGAAGAATTTAGGCTCACGTATCAATTTTTTTCATTAAAAATATATATTGAGAATTGTAATAGGCATTGGGTCTCCAATGGTAAACTTGTGAAAGGTACTAAAGGAGATATTCAACATGCAGTAGGTATATGTGTTGTAAGTTCTATGAAGGAAAATAACAGACAGCAGAGTAAAGTAGTAACAGAACAGGTGGCCTGGATTTATTTTGAAGAGTTCAGAAAGTCCTTAAAGAAGCACCAGTATTTAAACTGAGACCTTAGGGAATCCAAGGAGTCAAGCCACTGGAAGAGTAGTCCAATTCTAGGGACAAAATACCCCATAATTCAAGGTTTAGCACTGTAAGACTCTCTATAGTCATACATATTCATTGTCAACATATCTATCACCCAATCATAAAACTCAGACAAATTACTAATGGCATATACTTCGCATTTCAATATGAAACTGCACAGAGAACTTGTATTTAATAGCAGTAAGAAATTTTCTGCATAAAATATAATGAATGATTTAAAGTAGTAAAACAGTCCTATGGAAGATTTTAGACATTCTCAAGGAAAATGATGTATTTTTATTTAAATAAAGTCTTCTGAAATATCATTAAATTTACATGTACTAATAGGTACCCTTAGAACTAAACAACAGAGGGACGCCTGGGTGGCTCAGTCGTTAAGTGTCTGCCTTCGGCTCAGGTCATGATCCCAGGATCCTGGGATCGAGTCCCACATCGGGCTCCCTGCTCTGCGGGAGGCCTGCTTCTCCCTCTCCCACTCCCCCTGCTTGTGTTCCTGCTCTCGCTGTGTCTCTCTCTGTCAAATAAATAAATAAAATCTTTAAAAAAATAAATAAATAATAAAAAAAAAGAACTAAACAACAGAAAACAACAGAAAAATAAACACTTTAAAAATAAGTTCTCCTGCGAACTTATTTGTACCATTAGTGCAATTTATTTATTTATTCATTCATTTTAGTTTTCCATGTTATTTTCCAGTACTAATACAACATTAAAAAGACTTACTCTCTAAGGAGCTCATGCTGTCACCAGAATAACCTTTGGTCTTGGCAATTAGAATTTTGCCACATAATGAGCAAAAAATGAGTGTGCATTTTGAGGTAAAAAATTAGTCCACAAAAGCTATTTTTGTAATATTTTGTAGATAATATTTTCAAAACATGCATATGATCCACCTAGAATATAATATGTATTATTAGGAAACAATCTTGCAGCATGACAAAACTGGTAATTTTCTAATACTGTATAATTTAAGAAGGTACAAATTGTCTCAGGAAATAATCAAGCTCATTATTAGCATGTACATTGAATGTGTCACATATTCATTTATCTACTTTGGGATAAAAATTCCCTTTTAGTCTTTCATACTTGCACATGAAGTATAACCGTTCTATGGAAATGCAGACTTACTGCTTATGAAAGTATATGAAGATATTTAAGGGCTTATGATTTGGTATGGCAGGATACATTTTTCTCATTCTAATGGAAATTGGGAAAGCTGAATGGTTCACTCATTAGGCAAAATGATACTATTTTTTTTCAATGGCATAACAACCATATATTTAAGTATTAATGATTCACAAATAAACTTCTGGTTTTCTTTGGAAAAATGTCTCTAACTATGAATCACTTTTCTTTCAATTTTTATTTACCTCCTAGTAATTACTAATGTAAGAGCTCTGTATGATTTCCTATAAACATTTTACTATGAAATAAATTATACTATAGAAAATATATATATTATTAAGTATTTTGAGAAGTTTCTAGTTTTAGAATTGACTAAACACAAAAAAATTTATTTATGAACTAATACTATAAGAATTATCAAATAGCACAAATCAAGTTCTGAAAAATATTTTTAGACAAGTTTATCTATGTTTTCTGAAGCATTTTTGCAATCTTCTGTTCATTTTAATCCTTCAGAGTGTTTTTCCATGCCAACCACAGTATTTTTCTAGTCAGATTTCTAAAACTCAATGCTCATTTTTCTATTAGTTCCTGGGTTGTTTCTATTACTGGGATACTATTCACATTACATATTAAATACATTTAAAACAAGTTTCAAATTCCTCTTCTTTATAAGAACTTGCCAGGTAAGCTCACACCTATAATTGTTAAATATATATTTAGTTGTTTCTATGTCCTTTGCTTTTGTTAGTAATATATCTCATTTTAAACATCCATAGGGATAATTTTTTACTTGCACACTGTTGCCAATTTATTGCAACTGAAATCTGAAATCACTGAAATCGGTTTCTGTTTTCCCATGTGTAAAATGGGAGAGCTTGGAGATTATATTTGAATATGCTAAAACATATGTTTAAAACACTCTGCTCATGTTGTGCACTCCCTCTATTATAGAAGTAAATGCTAATACTTGTCTTGATAAAACATAATTATATAATTTATCCCAATTGTTTCATTAAACTAAAACCAGACAGAAAAATATTACAAAGTAATGGAAGGTACTATATAAATGCCAACCAGTCTTGTGAACTCCCTTAAGTGACACACTTCCACAGATAGAACATAAGAATAGAACTTAAATCCTACTGGAGGCTGTATTAAAGGGGAGAATTTCAGGGCACCTGAGTGGCTCAGTCGTTAAGCGTCTGCCTTTGGCTCAGGTCATGATCCCAGGGTCCTGGGATCGAGTCCCACATCAGGCTCCCTGCTCAGTGGGAGGCCTGCCTCTCCCCTCTCCCACTCCCCCTGCTTGTGTTCCCTCTCTCGCTGTCTCTCTCGCTGTCAAATAAATAAAATATTTAAAAAAATAAATAAAGGGGAGAATTTCAAGTGCAGAAGCTAAGATTGTGTTTAGAAAGAAAATCAAGGTAAACACATTTACGTGTTTTCTTTATAGCTTCAATATCTATAGGCTCCTTAAACTACTTATGACTGAAAACAAATCATTCCTCATTTTGACAAGGTGGGTGATTGCAAAGTTGAATTATAAGCCTCTTTAATTGTCAGAAAAGTATTTTATTGGCAATATACAAGATTTCATTTAGATCTAATTTTGTATAAAGATTTATCTAAAATTAAAACAAATTAAAAAATAAGTAAAATTAAATCAAATTATATTTCTTAGAAGACTCTGCCATTAGCCTCATCTTGAAAAACAGCAAAGATGTGGAATATCCATTTAATCCTTTTAGAAAACATTTGTGTATATTTTCATAATTTGATTTCAGTGTTCCACAGGTATGTCCCTGCATCATGATATTTGAAATTATGAAAAATTCCATATTTTTCATTTACTTTATTATTTACTTATTATTTACTCCTTTTTTCAGTCTCCCCAAAAATTTAAGAAAAATAAATCGAATTTCAGAAATTTAAGAAAAATAAATCTAATTTTCAGGTTTAGTTTCACTGATGAGTTAGAAACATATAATGAATGAACATTTTTTCTCTTGGGACTATTTAGCTTTTTATGATTCATGTAAGATCTGCCTTAAAAGCCTTTTGACACAGTCATGGTAAAAATATGAAGTTGAAATTACCATCTGTTGAAAGCCACTCATGGTCTTCTATCTATAAAGAAAGTTGATAATTTAAGTGATTTTTTTTCCCTGAAATAATTATTGTCTGGTTCAACAAAAGGTGGATATATATTTATAGACTTAGATATATTATGGCAACAGTAATTCAGCCTTTTCCAAATACAAATGCAATGCTGGGACTGAACCCAATCATACCAGTGAATATAAAGGCAGAATTAGCTACAAAAATTAATTTACCAATAGCTATTCACAATTTCACATATTTTTATAAAAATTCAGTAATATTTTGTGCAACATGAAAGAAGGACATGGATAATTTGTAAGAGTAGGATTAAACTTCAGAATTATAAAACACAAACACATGCGTACATATCTTCGAATGCACTAAGATCTTGTTTCATTTGTAATAATTCACCTTTTAGTTTTATTATTTTTATTTTTTTTTTAATTCATTTGTTTCTAAAAAGGTACCTTAAGGATCTGGCTTCCTTTAACAAAAAAAAAAACAAACAAACCTCTATCTCTTACTTTGCAATCAACTGTTATGTGCATGCAGTACAGACTTATGTTATTCAATGTAGAAGCTATTCATATCAGTTTAAATTGTTTATATTTTCAAATTTAAACTTTATATACCTACACATTTGCATTTAGTGTTAATTTCAATACAATCTTCAAATTTTAATTTAAAATGAATATAAGCTTTATTTTATTTTGTTTTTGTTTAGACATAGATTAATGACTTCAATTAAGTATGTACATTTAAAAAAGGATTGTAGATTTTAAATATCACATTTATGCTAATTTTGCTTTATTTTTGATATTTAAAAAATACAAAAAATTTCAAGAGTAACAATAAGAAATAGTCCAAATTCTAGATATTAATTTATTTCAGTTTTTATTAATGTGTTTATTTCAATTTTTACCAGGTATATAATTTCACAAAACTACATAATTAATAACTGATTATCCATTAACTACAACTATAAAAATAAAGTTGAATTCTCCTGTAATCATTCTTTCTCACTCCTTAGAAATAAATAAAATAATTTTTCTGGGGTATATATTTTTAGCTTATTTTATTCTTTTGTAAAGTCTGTTCTACGAAGAATTTTTCTGGTGATATGCAAATTTCTTTAACTGGCATCATGCAGAAAAAAAATTCTGTAACATTCTACTCAAAATCATATTATATACCCCTTGAATTCTACATAATAACATAGATGTATCTAATTTATCCCAAATTATTATCTCAATGTTTGATGTCTTTTTACTCTCCTTTTTAAAATGATTTTAAAATAAGAGAAAAAAACTGTTTTACTTCTTTATAGGTTATAAAATCTTGTATGTGTCATTTTCTTGTATGAAATAGAAGCAATGGTGCTATTCATCTCAAGAAGACTGCTCAGGAATGTTCTACTTTTACATCAGAAATTAATATACATATTTATAAGAAAATGTATAGGATTTCTCCCTTTTTAAAATTAATATGGGGTTTTAAACCTATGTGTATATTACATGAATGGCCATGTTGAAAGAAATTACTAAGAAAAATATTGATGAAAATTAACACTTAGTTGACAAAACCAAATTTTTTAATTATTTGGGACTTTTTCTCTCCATGAGAAAAAGAGAGGCAGAGAAATACATATAAGTTTCTCTAAAATACAGATTTGCAATTTTACAATTTGCAAATTTACAATTTGCAAACAGTTATCAATAGGATATAAGTGAGGCCATCTCAAGCACTTAATATATTTACACAAAAGGAAATGATAGGTCACTTTTTTTTTTTAAAGATTTTTTTATTATTCATTCAAGACACAGACATACAGAGAGAGAGAGAACATGAGTAGGGAGAGAAGCAGAGGCAGAGAGAGAAGCAGGCCCTCCACTGAGCAGGGAGTCCAATGCGGGGCTCGATCCCAGGACCCCGGGATCACGACCTGAGCCAAAGGCAGACGCTTAACCATCTGAGCCACCCAGGCGCCCCTATAGGTCACTTTTTATAACTAAAGAAATGTAACCAAAAAAAGGGCAATCTTTAAGAAATCTGACAAAAGGGATTCAAAGGCTTTCAAAATGATCACAGAAAGTGTAAAAATACTTTTGGACCATGGGAAGAATTCCATATACAAACTGGATTCAATTAGACAAAAGAAATAATTGTATTTATAAAGACTATTTTATAGCAACCTTACTAAAACAAGGAGAATAACTGACCAATGTAAAAATAAAGAGAAAGGCAACCTCAGGACATAGGGATAAACAACAGTTTCAGGAACTCAGTCTTTCTGTGAAGGAGGTCTATTAGCTAGCTATTCATCATGACTGTGGCCCAAGGAACAGACTTTTTCTAAACACACATCTAGGGGCTGACTGTATATAATCCTTTCTAGAGACCTCAGAGAGTGGGTGCTAACTTTGTGTTCAACCTCTGTCATGCTCCTGGAAGGGAGCTCTACATCTTTTTGGTGTCTGGATTTTGCACCTGATGCCCAGGGGATGTCCCTTGATTCTTTGGCTCTGATGGTCAGAGGAGTTTGTATTCCTGGGTCCTGCAGGACTGAAGCAATCAGAGGGACAGTTCTTGGCAGGATACTACTCCCTGAGTAATGCACAAATAGAGGATTGAGGCACACCCCTTAGTCTTTCTGCGATGAGGGTCACTTTACTTGTCCTGGAGCTTTGGACTGAGGGGCAGGCTTCAGGTGTGGCACATATTTAGGGGAATGACACTGCTCTCAAAAAACATAGGCAATAGACACCGTCATGGATCTTTCCCTCTGCCTTGCTTCAGCTTGCCAGTATCTCTGAAAAAGGAGCTTATACACTTGTCTAGAGCCATGATTTTTCTAATTACTATCCAGGGGACACCTCCAGATCACCAGGCTGTGGTACCCAATGGGGTTTATGCACGTGGTCCCTCAAGGCTATATATATTTGCATACTTTTAAAAGTTGTTGCCTGAGAACCTGTCTAGTCAGCCTGAATCTAGATGCTAAGACCCTTTCCTCTGGGACACTGACAGATGTTGGCACATCCTCAAATACTGGGAGCTACTGAAAATATAATAGGCTGCTGAACAAGCACAAAAGTTTGAGAGACAACCAAGAGCTGGGGCAGGGATGAATGAAAAGGTCCATCTCCTACACAAGGCCACTCCTTTGAGACTGGGGGAGGTGGTTGTTTCACCTACTATATTGAAACCAACACAGAGAGTTAAGCAAAATGTAGACAGAGGAATATATTCCAAATGAAAAAAAAAAAAAAAGATAAAGCCTCAGGAAAAGACCCTTCATGAAACAGAGATAAGTAACTTACCTGATAAAGAATTCAAAGTAATGGTCATAAAGACTCTTACTAAGCTGGGGAGAAGAATGGATGTATACAGTGAAAACGTCAATAAGAAATGGAAAATATAAGTACCAAATAGAACTCACAGAGTTGAAGAATGCAATAACTGAACTGAAAAAATACACTAGAAGGGTTCAGTAGGTGACTAGATGAAGAAGAAAAAAGAATCAGTCAACTCAAAGACAAGACAGTGGAACTCACCCAATCAGAAAAGCAAATATGAACAAACAAGAGAAAGAAAGACAGAAAGACAGAAAGACGAAAGAAAGAAAGAAAGAAAGAAAGAAAGAAAGAAAGAAAGAAAGAA